>NC_092338.1:241505000-241846666 GCF_046630445.1 Rutidosis leptorrhynchoides | reverse complement strand
GCATAAAAGGCATAATGGTTGCATAAAAGTAGCATCAGGAAGACTGGAAACAACAGTTTTGTGGAGTTATCCGTCCAGCGTTCTCCGCTGTACAGGCTGCTCCGTCATGCGTAAGCCTTGAAGGTCGCCTAGCGCATAATCCCTGGCTTGAGAACTCCACCTTCAGCGTAAATTTCGGATCACAAGTAATAGAACGTATCAACATCTGACACGTGTCCCCGAGCAATCTGGTGGATCTGACACTATAAATAGACCCCTTGGGTCGTCATTTTACACAGTTCAGATATTCTGACAACTTTGAGAGCTGAGACTTCACTTCGCTTTCTCTCTCTACTTTCTCTCACTAGAAGTCATCCGGCTAGCACCTTTACGCTCTACGGACGATAGATTGATTAAGACACCCAACAAGTTTCTATACTTGTGAATCGGGTCTGCAGGGATTATTTCCCAAGGGTAAATATCAATCGGCAACACTCTGCCCTCCTAAAGCCAGATTACTTCTAGTATTGTGTTGACATACTAAGCCTTACCTTATAAGGAAATAGGTGTTAACACTTATATTGTATAATATATATATTCTAATATATTATGTAATCTTGGGATACCATAGACACGTATGCAAATGTTTTGACATATCATATCGACCCATCTATATATATTATTTGGAACAACCATAGACACTCTATATGCAGTAATGTTGGAGTTAGCTATCCAGGGTTGAGGTTGATTCCAAAAATATATATACTTTGATTTATGATCTAGCCTGAGACATGTATACACTGGGTCATGGATTGGGTCAAGATAATATATATCAATTTATTTCTGTACATCTAACTATGGACAACTAGTTGTAGGTTACTAACGAGGACAGCTGACTTAATAAACTTAAAACATTAAAACGTATTAGAAATGTTGTAAATATATTTTGAACATAATTTGATATACATGTACATATTTGTTATAGGTTCGTGAATCGACCAGTGGCCAAGTCTTACTTCCCGACAAAGTAAAAATCTGTGAAAGTGAGTTATAGTCCCACTTTTAAAATCTAATATTTTTGGGATGAGAATATATGCAGCTTTATAAATGTTTTACAAAATAGATACAAGTACATGAAACTACTTTCTATGGTTGAACGATCGAAGCCGAATATGCCCCTTTTACTTGGTAACCTAAGAATTAGTAAACCAGTCTACTAATTGACGCGAATCCTAAAGATAGATCTATTGGGCCCAACAAACCCCATCTGTTGTAGCGGATGCTTTAGTACTTTGAGTTTTTATATCATGTCCGATGGATGTCCCGAAATGATGGGTATATTCATATATGCATCTTGTTAATGTCGGTTACCAGGTGTTCATCGTATGAATGATTTTTATCTCTATGTATGGGATGTACTGAAATATGAAATCTTGTGGTCTATTATTATGATTTGATAATATATAGGTTAAACCTATAACTCACCAACATTTTTGTTGACGTTTTAAGCATGTTTATTCTCAGGTGATTATTAAGAGCTTCTGCTGTTGCATACTAAAATAAGGACAAGATTTGGAGTCCATGCTTGTATGATATTATGTAAAACTGCATTCAAGAAACTTATTTTTGATGTAATATATTCATATTGTAAACTATTATGTAATGGTCGTGTGTAAACGGTATATTTTAGATTATCATTCTTTGATAATCTACGTAATGCTTTTTAAACCTTTATCGATAAAATAAAGGTTATGGTTGTTTTAAAAATGAATGCAGTCTTTGAAAAACGTCTCATATAGAGGTCAAAACCTCGCGACGAAATCAATTAATATGGAATGTTTATAATCAATATGAACGGGACATTTCAGTTGGTATCCGAGCGTTGGTCTTAGAGAACCAGAAATTTGCATTAGTGTGTCTTATCGAGTTTGTTAGGATACATTAGTGAGTCTGGACTTCGACCATGTTATCTTTAAAAATGATTGCTTAACACTTTTGTTGGAAACTATATATAATTAACATGTAAATATTATGTGATATATTAACCTCTTAATGTGTTTGATATTGTGTGATAGATGTCTATCACTAGTACAAATCCCATCGACTCACCTAATAATAATGAAGAGTCGAATATATTTTGGGAAGATTCACAAATTCTCGAAGAGGAACCGGAAGAAGAGGAACTGGAAGAGGAAGAACCGGAAGAAGAGTAACCGGAAGAGGAAGAACCGGATGAAGAGTAACCGGAAGAGGAGGAACCGAAAGAGGAGGAACTGGAGGAAGAAGAGGTTACGGAGGAAGAAATATTGATACCTATAGTAAATCGATTAAATAAAAGAAAATCCTCAACCAACGGACCAAAGTTAATAATGGTCAATGGTGTTTCCGCCGAGGAAGCAAAATATTGGGAAGATTATCAATTTTCTGATGAATCGGATCCCGATGAGGATTCCGATGATGATGTTCTATGTAAAAATTGCTTGTATTGTTTGTTAATTATATTTTACGAATCTAATCCTTGTCTATTTTACAGTATAAAAAAACAAAATGGACGTTAAGGGTAGACAACCAAATATTTTAGAAGACCTACCAGAGGATATGATTGAGAAAATCTTATCTAAAGTCGGTCAGAATTCATCAGCACATTTAGTTATGGCGAAATTAACTTGTCAAACATTTGAAAGACTTTCCAGAAATGCCTTAGTTTATAAAAGGCTTTCCTTTGATAGGTGCGGTATATCACATTGGGGAGACCGTAAGTTACGCCGTGTTTTCTTTAAAGCATTAAATGCGGGGAACCCAAATGCAATTTTACGCTACGGGTTAAGAACCTATTTTGACTCAACATATCCCAACATAGGATTTCGTGAATTAGAAAGAGCTTCTAACATGCAACATAAAGAAGCATGTTATGCTTACGGGTTAGTGATGTTCGCTTCTTACCAAAGTGAGAAAAAGAACATCGGATTGCAGCTTTTAAATAAAACCTTTCCACAAGTGACGGATTCAGTAGTTGGGGTAACAAACAAGGTTTTTAGATTATTACGGGGCTGTTGGACATTACAAAACCCTCGTCCTTTTGACAACATTACAACATGTTACCTAGCCAATGGTCATAACGGTTATTTTCCACAAGATCAAGGATGAGAAGTCGTCTTAGTAAAACCTGAATGCATGACTTGTTTCTGGACTTATAAATTACGTGTCTTTATTTCTTTTGCTGAACAACTTACGTAATAACTAGAATTGCCTTCATAGCTGTCGAGTAGCAAAGTTATTATGTGCTATATTTCATCCTATATGTATTATAGCGGTATTATAAGTTTGTAAAATATTGTATAAAGTTTGAACGCGAAACATTATTGTAATAAGTTTTTCATATAGAATCGTAGTAGTTGAATTGTATAATAGCTGTTAAGTATGAACTTAACGGGTAGGTACTACCCGAATTAAAACTATAAAATGCTAATATGAAGAAAAAGCTTTTATAAATAAGTTCATATTATGCTATGAAATACTATTGACTACTCTTAAACTCTATATGATTAACTCAATACTTTTGGCTATTTTGAAGGAAATGGCACCAGCGACTCGTCAGAACTTGAACATGAGTGAAGAAGACTTCCGTGTTTTCCTTGCTGCGGACATAGCAGCAGTGCAGGCTGCAATGCAAAATAACAATAACTCTGGATTTAGCAGTGGAACTAATTCCGCAAGAAATTGTGTAGGATGCTCCTACAAAGAATTCACTGCCTGCAAACCTTTAGAATTTGATGGAACCAAAGGACCAATTGGATTGAAACGGTGGACCGAGAAGGTCGAATCGGTGTTTGCCATAAGTTAGTGTACTGAAGAGGACAAAGTTAAGTACGCTACGCATACCTTCACAGGTACGGCGTTAACGTGGTGGAATACCTATCTCGAGCAGGTAGGACAAGATGCTGCTTACGCACTACCATGGTCAGCATTCAAGCAATTGACGAACGAGCAGTATCGTCCCAGGAACGAGGTCAATAAGCTCAAGGTAGAGCTTAGAGGATTACGAACGCAAGGTTTTGATATCACCACGTAAGAACGACGATTAACAGAATTGTGCCTATTGTGTCCCAGAACGTTTGAAGACGAAGAAGAGAAGATCGACGCATTTGTAAAAGGGTTACCGGAAAGAATTCAAGAAGATGTGAGTTCACACAAGCCCGCCTCCATACAAAAGGCAAGTCGAATGGCTCACAAATTAGTAAACCAGATCGAAGGAAGGATTAAAGAGCAGGCGACCGAAGAGGCTAACATGAAACAAGTCAAAAGAAAGTGGGAAGAAACCAATGACAAGAGTTACCAATACAACAACAACAATCACAACCAAAATCGCAACAACTATCCCAATAACCGCAACATCAATCGCAATAACAACTTCAACAAACATCCCAACAACAACTACAATAGCTAGCCCATCAACAATAACAACAACAACAAAAACAGCAACAATAACAATCCCAACAACAATCTCAATAACAACAATGGCAACAAAAACCAAAAAACAGCCATGCCAAAGATGTGAAGAGCATCACCTGGGGTTCTGCACGACATTTTGCAACAGTTGTAAAAGAAATGGTCATAGCACAAAGAAGTGAGAAATCTACGGACCAATGCATAACAGAACTAAAGGAACAAATAATGTCGGAACAAATAATACCGCCATAGTTTGTTTTGGATGTGGAAACTAGGCCTCTTTAGTAGAAATTGCCCGAATCAGGGGAATACTAATGGGCAGGGTCGCGGAAGAGTTTTCAATATTAATACAGCAGAAGCGCAGGAAGACCCGGAGCTTGTTATGGGTACGTTTCTCATTGACAATAAATCTGCTTATGTTTTATTTGATTCGGGTGCGGATAGAAGCTATATGAGTAGAGATTTTTGTGCTAAACTAAGTTTTTCACCGATGCCCTTGGATAATAAATTTTTACTCGAATTAGCAAACGGTAAATTAATTACAGCAGATAATATATGTCGGAATCGAGAAATTAAACTGGTTAGCGAAACATTTAAGATTGACTTGATACCAGTAGAGTTAGGGAGTTTTGATGTGATAATCAGTATGGACTGGTTGAAAGAAGTAAAAGCAGAGATCATTTGTTACAAAAATGCAATTCGCATTATACGAGAAAAAGGAAAACCCTTAATGGTGTACGGAGAAAAGAGCAATTCGAAGTTAAATCTTATTAGTAACCTGAAGGCACAAAAACTAATAAGAAAAGGTTGATATGCTGTGCTAGCACACGTCGAGAAAGTCAATTCCGAAGAAAAGAACATCAATGATGTTCCAGTCGCAAAAGAATTTCCTGATGTATTTCCAAAAGAATTACTGGGACTACCTCCACATCGATCCATTGAATTTCAAATAGACCTTGTACCGGGAGCTACACCAATAGCTCGTGCTCCATACAGACTCGCACCTAGCGAAATGAAGGAACTTTAGAGCCAATTACAAGAACTTTTAGGGTGTGGTTTCATTCGACCAAGCACATCACTGTGGGGAGCTGCTATTTTGTTTGTCAAGAAGAAGGATGGTACATTTAGGTTGTGTATCGACTACCGAGAGTTGAACAAACTTACCATCAAGAACCGCTATCCACTATCGAGAATCGACGACTTATTTGATCAACTACAAGGCTCGTCGGTTTATTTGAAGATTGATTTACGTTCTGGGTATCATCAAATGCGGGTGAAGGAGGATGATATTCCAAAGACTGCTTTTAGGACGCGTTACGGTCATTACAAGTTTATGGTTATGCCGTTTGGATTGACGAACGCACCAGCTGTGTTCATGGACCTCATGAACCGAGTGTGTGGGCCATATCTTGACAAGTTTGTCATTGTTTTCATCGATGACATACTTATTTACTCGAAGAATGATCAAGAGCATGAAGAACATTTAAGAAAAGTGCTAGAGTTGCTGAGAAAAGAAAAACTGTACGGTAAGTTTTCAAAGTGTGCATTTTGGTTGGAAGAAGTTCAATTCCTCGGTCACATAGTGAACAAAGAAGGTATTCAGGTGGATCCAGCAAAGATTGAAACCGTTTAAAAATGGGAAACCCCAAAAACTCCAAAGCATATACGCCAATTTTTAGGACTAGCTGGTTACTACAGAAGGTTCATCCAAGATTTTTTAGAATAGCAAAACCCTTGACTGCATTAACGCATAAAGGGAGGAAATTTGAATGGAAGGATGAACAAGAGAAAGCGTTTCAATTGTTAAAGAAAAAGTTAACTACAGCACCTATATTGTCATTACCTGAAGGGAATGATGAATTTGTGATATATTGTGACGCTTCAAAGCAAGGTCTCGGTTTTGTATTAATGCAACGAACGAAGCTAATTGCTTATGCATCTAGACAATTGAAGATTCACGAGTAGAATTATACGACGCATGATTTGGAATTAGGCGTGGTTGTTTTTGCATTAAAGACTTGGAGGCACTAGTTATATGGGGTCAAAAGTATTATATATACCGACCACAAAAGTCTTCAACATATATTTAATCAGAAATAACTGAACATGAGGCAGCGCAGGTGGATTGAATTGTTGAATGATTACGACTTTGAGATTCGTTACCACCCGGGGAAGGCGAATGTGGTAGCCGACGCTTTGAGTAGAAACGACAGAGAACCCATTCGAGTAAAAGCTATGAATATAATGATTCACAATAACCTTACTACTCAAATAAAGGAGGCGCAACAAGGAGTTTTAAAAGAGGGAAATTTAAAGGATGAAATACCCAAAGGATCGGAGAAGCATCTTAATATTCGGGAAAACGGAACCCGGTATAGGGCTGAAAGAATTTGGGTACCAAAATTTGGAGATATGAGAGAAATGGTACTTAGAGAAGCTCATACTCAATACATCCTAGAACGAGGAAGATGTACAAAGATCTCAAGAAACATTTTTGGTGTCCAGGTATGAAAGCCGATGTTGCTAAATACGTAGGGGAATGTTTGACGTGTTCTAAGGTCAAAACTGAGCATCAGAAACTATCAGGTCTACTTCAACAACCTGAATTCCCATAATGGAAATGGGAAAACATTACCATGGATTTCATCACTAAATTGCCAAGGACTGCAAGTGGTTTTGACACTATTTGGGTAATAGTTGATCGTCTCATCAAATCAGCACACTTCCTGTCAATAAGAGAAGATGACAAGATGGAGAAGTTAGCATGACTGTATTTGAAGGAAGTCATCTCCAGACATGGAATACCAATCTCTATTATCTCTGATAGGGATGGCAGATTTATTTCAAGATTCTGGCAGACATTACAGCAAGCATTAGGAACTCGTCGAGACATGAGTACTGCCTATCATCCACAAACTGATGGGCAGAGCAAAAGGACGATACAAACACTTGAAGACATGCTACGAGCATGTGTTATTGATTTCGGAAACAGTTGGGATTGACATCTACCGTTAGCAGAATTTTTCTACAACAACATCTACTATTCAAGCATTGAGATGGCGCCGTTTGAAGCACTTTATGGTATAAAGTACAGGTCTCCTATTTGTTGGAGTGAAGTGAGGGATAGACAGATTACGGGTCCGGAGATAATACAAGAAACTACCGAGAAGATCATCCAAATTCAACAATGGTTGAAAACCGCCCAAAGTCGACAAAAGAGCTACGCCGACATTAAAAGAAAAGATATAGAATTTGAAATTGGAGAGATGGTCATGCTTAAGGTTGCACCTTGGAAAGGCGTTGTTTGATTTGGTAAATGAGGGAAATTAAATCCAAGTTATATAGGACCATTCAAGATTATTGATCGTGTCGGACCAGTAGCTTACCGACTTGAATTACCACAACAACTCGCGAATGTACATAACACTTTCCACGTCTCAAATTTGAAGAAATGTATTGCTAAAGAAGATCTCACTATTCCGTTAGACGAAATCCAAATCAACAAAAAACTTCAATTCATCGAAGAAACCGTCAAAATAATGGATCGTGAGGTTAAAAGATTTAAGCAAAACAAGATACCAATTGTTAAAGTTCGATGGAATCCTCGTAGAGGACCCGAGTTCACCTGAGAATGAGAAGATCATATGAAGAAGAAATACCGGCACTTATTTCCAGAAGATACGTCAACACCTCCAACTGCTTAAAATTTCGGGACGAAATATATTTAACGGGTAGGTACTGTAGTGACCCGAACTTTTCCATGTTTAAATATATTAAATGAAATTGTTATTTACATTATTAAGTGTTTCCAACATGTTAAGCAATTAAACTTGTTAAGACTTGATTAATTTAAATAGGTTTCATATAGACAATTGACCACCCAAGTTGACCGGTGATTCACGAACGTTAAAACTTGTAAAAACTATATGATGACATATATACGATTATATATATAGTTAAAATGATATTATGATAAGTAAGTATCTCATTAGGTATTTTAACAATGAGTTTTATACATAAAATTGAGTTTATTGAATTAAGAAACTCGAAACGATATATATAACGATTATCGTTATAACAACGTCTTACTAAATACATATGAATCATATTAAGATATTGATACACTATGTTTAATCATGATAAATGATAAGTAAACATGTCATTAAGTGTATTAAAAATGAACTACATATGTAAAAACAAGACTGCTAACTTAATGATTTCGAAACGAGACATATATGTAACGATTATCGTTGTAACAACATTTAACTGTATATATATCATACTAAGATATATTAATATATCATAATATCATGATAATGTAATAATTTTACATCTCTTTAGATATAATAAATAATGGGTTAACAACATTTAACAAGATCGTTAACCTAAAGGTTTCAAAACAACATTTACATGTAATGACTAACGATGACTTAACGACTCAGTTAAAATGTATATACATGTAGTATTTTAATATGTATTCATACACTTTTGAAAGACTTCAAGACACTTATCAAAATACTTCTACTTAATAAAAATGCTTACAATTACATCCTCGTTCAGTTTCATCAACAATTCTACTCGTATGCACCCGTATTCGTACTCGTACAATACACAGCTTTTAGATGTATGTACTATTGGTATATACACTCCAATGATCATCTCTTAGCAGCCCATGTGAGTCACCTAAAATATGTGGGAACCATCATTTGGCAACTAGCATGAAATATCTCATGACTTATTTACATGTAAACAAAATTACACATCCTTTATATCTAATCCATATACCAACGACCAAAAACACCTACAAATACTTTCATTCTTCAATTTTCTTCATCAAATTGATCTCTCTCAAGTTATATCTTCAAGTTCTAAGTGTTCTTCATAAATTCTATAAGTTCTAGTTTCATAAAATCAAGAATATTTCCAAGTTTGCTAGCTTACTTCCAATCTTGTAAAGTGATCATCCAACCTCAAGAAATCTTTCTTATTTACAGTAATATATCTTTCTAATACAAGGTAATACTCATATTCAAACTTTGATTCAATTTCTATAACTATAACAATCTTATTTCGAGTGGAAATCTTACTTGAACTTGTTTTCGTGTCATGATTCTGCTTCAAGAACTTTCAAGCCATCCAAGGATCCTTTGAAGCTAGATCTATTTTTCTCATTTCCAATGGGTTTATCCACAAAACCTGAGGTAGTAATGATGTTCATAACATCATTCGATTCATATATATATAACTACCTTATTCGACGGTTTAAACTTGAAATCACTAGAACATAGTTTAGTTAATTCTAAACTTATTTGCAAACAAACGTTAATCCTTCTAACTTGACTTTTAAAATCAACTAGACACATGTTCTTTATCTATATGATATTCTAACTTAATGATTTAAAACCTGAAAACACGAAAAACACCGTTAAACTGGATATACACCGTCGTAGTAACACCGCGGGCTGTTTTGGGTTAGTTAATTAAAAACTATGATAAACTTTGATTTAAAAGTTTTCTTTTGGGAAAATGATTTTTATTATGAACATGAAACTATATCCAAAAATCATGATTAAAATCAAAGGGGAAGTATGTTTTCCAAAATGGTCATCTAGACGTCGTTCTTTCGACTGAAATTACTACCTTTACAAAAACAACTTGTAGCCTGTATTTCCGACTATAAACTTACTCTTTTTCTGTATAGATTCATAAACTTAAGTTCAATATGAAACCATAGCAATTGGATTCACTCAAAATGGATTTAAAATGAAGAAGTTATGGGTAAAACAAGATTGGATATTTTTACTTGTTGTAGCTACGTGAAAACTGGAAACAAATCTATATTAATCATATCCTGGCTAACTTATATTGTATCATATATATATTCTAATATATTATGTAATCTTGGGGTACCATAGACACGTATGTAAATGTTTTGACATATCATATCGACCCATATATATATATTATTTGGAACACACTTTATATGCAGTAATGTTGGAGTTAGCTATACAGAGTTGAGGTTGATTCCAAAAATATATATACTTTGAGTTGTGATCTAGCCTGAGACGTGTATACACTGGGTCGTGGATTGGGTCAAGATAATATATATCAATTTATTTCTGTACATCTAACTATGGACAACTAGTTGTAGGTTACTAACGAGGACAGTTGACTTAATAAACTTAAAACATTAAAACGTATTAGAAATGTTGTAAATATATTTTGAACATACTTTGATATATATGTACATATTTGTTATAGGTTCGTGAATCGACCAGTGGCCAAGTCTTACTTCCCGACGAAGTGAAAATATGTGAAAGTGATTTATAGTCTCACTTTTAAAATCTAATATTTTTGGAATGAGAATACATGCAGCTTTATAAATGTTTTACAAAATAGACACAAGTACATGAAACTACTTTCTATGGTTGAACGATCGAAGCCTAATATGCCCCTCTTAATTGATAACCTAAGAATTAGTAAACCAGTCTACTAATTGACGCGAATCCTAAAGATAGATCTATTGGGCCCAACAAACCCCATCCGTTGTAGCGGATGCTTTAGTACTTTGAGTTTTTATATCATGTCCGGTGGATGTCCCGGAATGATGGGGATATTCTTATATGCATCTTGTTAATGTCGATTACCAGGTGTTCACCGTATGAATGATTTTTATCTCTATGTATGGGATGTATTGAAATATGAAATCTTGTGGTCTATTATTATGATTTGATAATATATAGGTTAAACCTATAACTCACCAACATTTTTGTTGACGTTTTAAGCATGTTTATTCTCAGGTGATTATTAAGAGATTCCGCTGTTGCATACTAAAATAAGGACAAGATTTGGAGTACATGCTTGTATGATACTATTTAAAACTACATTCAAGAAACTTATTTTTGATGTAATATATTCATATTGTAAACCATTATGTAATGGTCGTGTGTAAATGGTATATTTTAGATTATCATTCTTTGATAATCTACGTAATGCTTTTTAAACCTTTACCGATAAAATAAAGGTTATGGTTGTTTTAAAAATGAATGCAGTCTTTGAAAAACGTCTCATATAGAGGTCAACACCTCGCGACGAAATCAATTAATATGGAACGTTTATAATCAATATGAACGGGACATTTCAAATAAAAATGATAATATTATTTATAATTCTATTAATAAATATATTAATGATAGTTTTCAATAATTAATTCTCATAATAATGATAATATCAGTAGTTTTTAATAAAATGAATAATTTAATAATAACGATCATGAAAATATTAATTTTTGATAATAATAATACTTAATTCTTAATAATAATAATATTTATTTTGTTAATTATGGTAACAAGTTTAATTATAACCATTCTAATAATCATATTAACAATAATAATGATATTATTACTAATATCTTTGTTGATAATACAATAATAATACCAACAATTTGTAAAATGATACTAATAATAAAATTTATAATAATAATCTGTATTATGTTCATATTGATGATAATAAAACTAGTAATACTAACCATTATAACAATAGTAATTAATACTAGTAATAATAATAACAATAACAGCATTAATAATAATTATAATAAAAATGATAATAATAATAATACTAGTGAAAAATGATGCTACCTTCAAGGAACTTGGCCCAAAAAAAAATACTTCCACAAGAGGGACTCGAACCCTTGACCTCTCGTATACCGAAACACTCTAAACCATTGAACTGCCATTGCTTTTCTGATTTAATCCCATCTTACATCTATATATCATATACCTATTTGTTTTCAAGTTCTTCTTCTTTTCCTCAATTTCAAAGTCGACCAGGATCAACTCAATATAATCATAATTAATCCTTTTGAATTTAAGAGTATTAATTCAAATAGAAACGTCTGAGATTCAATTGACTTGAATTATTTAACAGATAATAAAAAAAAGAATAAATAATACCGTCGGGTTCTTGAGTTCATGAACTCAATGTTTGATTTTTGATTTTAAGATCGTTTTGGATAAAACTTATAACACGAATTAGATTATAAATGACTCCTGGAAACTTTCCCAATCATCAATTTAATCTAAAACACAAAAACGAATGCGAATTTCTTGATGAACACATCGAATGAATTTTGAAACATAAACTTTGACCTTAAAATTTGGATGAGATTTGAAAGATTGAAAGCTGTAATTTTACAAATATGTTGAGTACAAGATTCTAAATAAAACTGCATTAACATATTTTCTATTTCAATTCATTTTCTGACTTTTGAATAATCGAACCAAGAACAAGGGACCGACGGGTTTATTGGGTTTTCTTTTAGAAATTTCAATTTGAGAAATACTGTAAGGTGTTAATTGATAAGGAAAATTAAAAGCACTAAATGTGTTAATCAATTTTATCAAATAACTTGATTATTACTCAGCCAATTTGATCGACAGGTTCAAAAAAAAATATAAAAAAATAGAAAAGGCATACGATTCCTAATCTAATTGGTTGTATCTGTGATTGGACTTCTTAATTGGTACTATCTTGAAGACACAAGCATCAATTTACCACAGCTGATACCGACGTGCAACTGAAAACAACAACTGTTGTATTTTATATATCTATTTAACCGTAATTATCTATATATCTGCATAAATATTAATGTATAAATATATAATTGTGTTTTGTATATATATATATATATATATATATATATATATATATATATATATATATATATATATATATATATATATATATATATATGTATTTATATATATATCTGTACATATATGAATATTTATATATCTGTATTTAATATTTATTCATGTATATAGTATTGATTACATAATACGTTTTTGTATATATATATAATAGTATATATGTTTAGATACATCTATTTTTATATATTTGTATATATATTTTCTGTATGTTATAATTGATCTTTTAATTAATAAATATAGCTACGATAATACTCTTAATTATATAAAAAATATTAATAACACTTTATCATAATATAACAATACTATTGATAATAATGATATCTTCAATTATTATTATTATTAATGATAATAATATTAATTTATAATGTTACTAAAATTTTTAATAATAATCTTATTAATAAGACTAAATATAGTAATACTATAACAGTTTATATTTATCACACTTCGTATCTATTTATCAAAATTTTATTTTAACTTGTAATTTTTAATATATTAATATTACATGTTATTGTTTATGAAATCTTATAATTTATATTATGTAATAACTTATATTGAGTAATAATTTCTTATTTATATAGCACAATATACAACTAATAAATATTAATAGAAATCACATATATACATATAGATTCATAATAATATCATGTATCTAATTATATATACATATTTAATTGTTTATTATTTTATATATTTAATTCTAATTAATTAGAGTTTTATTTTATTAACTCAAAATATCATATATACACTTTTATATTTATATTTTTACTTACCTATTTACTTACGCACAATGGTTCGTGAATCGTCGGGAATCATTAAAGGTCAAATGAATATATGAGATAGCTCAAAATTTTTGTCATTCAATTTAATAGACTTTGCTTATCATGTCGAAACCATATAAAGATTAAGTTTAAATTTGATCAAAAGTTTCCGGGTCGTCATAGTACCTACCCGTTAAAGAAATTTCGTCCCGATGATAAAAATGTTTTCATGACGAATATGAGTTGATAAATTGAGTTTTACCATCATTGAGTGATATAGCTATATCAATTTAATTTTTGTGAAGAGTACAAGTGAAGCTATTACAAATGAGGGAAAATGAGTAAATGCAAATTCATCTTAACCGATGACGTAGTCACGGTTGATTTTTGGAATTCAAGGAATTTAATGAAAATCTTCGAAATCTATATAAGATTTGATTCTTCGAGATTTAAGGAAATTAGGATTCGCTTTAAATGCGATCATCCGTTTTGATTGCTCTGTCGGATATTTCACTATAAATTAAACTCTTCCGTTCCGTTACTATCACCATTCCTATACATTCCTTCTTAGTTCATACATCCAAAAGATGTTGAAAATGCTTAATCCAGTTCTAATCCTTACTATTTTCCTAATTAACATTTTTGTCATCCTTCTTTTTAATCTTTCACCAGAAAAATCTGTTTACTTCTACTATTACCTTGAGGTGATACTATTCTTAATTATACCATGTCTTTATATTGCTATCCGTATTAATATCCACGGTTTGTAATTTTTGCATTGTTGTTGGGTTTTATATTTTCTCTTATATTTTGGAGCTTTTTGCCTTTTTATTCTCTTCTCGACCTCTAGTAAAGCGAGTAATGGTCCAGAATTCGTAAGTATGGAGTTTCGAATGAACTTAATGTTCTAAACAAGAAAGAACGTAATAGCACAATCTTGATTGGTTAAATTACCAGACATCACGGAAAAGATAGAACTATCAAAGAAATATGTTCTTGATATATTTAGAGATTAGGTAGAATGTCAGAGTCGTGTAATATGGCACATGATGACGTTATAATCTGTGAATCATCACGTTCCATTAGAAACTCAGCATGACTTACTGTAGTATAATCACGTTGATCAAGTGTCATTATATTATATTAACTCATGCATCAATTCCAACACTACTTCAAAAACATTCATAGTTTAAACTCGAAAGTTTACAGAATATAGAAACTAACAGTTTCTTATATGATGTAACACTGATAATACGAAGAGATAAATGATTTCAGATAAGAATAGTTAGGAAAATATCTTCAGAAATATCGAGGATATTTATAATGAAAGATACGATGATGTCTTAGAATTTCTAATATCGATGGATGATGATGAAGATTGTCCGTAAAAGTGTAGAGTCAGGAGTAAGGTATTTGTTAATGACTTCAGCAGATACTGAATCGTTTGGATTCTTTGAAGGCATGCTTAGTCTTCGTGATTTGTCCACGGTCTCCTTCATAGGTTGCTCAATTCGTTTTCCAGTTCTAACTTTTTTGAGCTTTTCCAACATACTATTCTTTATTATCAAACTTCTAACTGTTAAGGTCGTTTATAGTTTTTGCTGCTTCATTCAGCTTTTTCAAACTTCAGAGTATTGATTCGTAGACTAGGTGCTTTTCAGAATTTCATAATGGAAGATCATAATTCTAAGAGATAATTGTTATATATATGCATATAACTGTTGATGTAGAAACACTGCGAGATTCGAAATACTGATTGCTAATTCTCGGTAATTAGTATGGCAATTCTCGTTATAAGATGTGGATGAGTATATGTTAGGGTTTTGATGAACAAATATAATGATTTTTCAAAAAGACTTAAGCCAATGAGTAATGAAGTTGCTGGTAAATTTACTGCTAATGTGGTGGAATACAAAATGGTTCTCCGATAACGATGATGAAAAGACAACGTATATATCAAGGTTATAATAAGGCTAGTCTGACTGAAAGTCGAAGTTGACTCGCTGGAGCTGTGACAGAATTGGCTAATTTGGAAAGAGATTGCAAAGTTATTTTCGGTAATAACAACGCCAAGGAATTATAAATTAGTTTTAAACTTCTCCTTAGGTTCCAAGAGTTTTTCCCAGGTGCATAACTATACGCATAAAAAAAATTTTCCTTCCGTAGATGAAATGCGGTTGGTTCATCCTCTCGATTGAGGTGTTTTCAAGAATCATGAAAGGTTTGAACGTAGATTGTAATCGTCAAGATATAAATGAGGTTTAAGATGAAATCAAGTGGCAAACTTGAAGAAATGTTTAGTTTCATATGTTATAATCAATATTTTAATTCATTTTAATTGTCCAATGTTATTAGTCCACAGTCGATAGTCCACAGTTAACCGTCCAATAATTCATATATAGTTTAATTTATAATATTCGAATTAATTAAAACGTATCGTGACCCGTGTACATGTCTCAGACTCGATCACAAGTCAAAGTATATATATTATTGTAGAATCAATCTCAACCCTGTATAGCTAACTCCAGCATTACTGCATATAGAGTGTCTATGGTTATTCCAAATAATATATATAGATGCGTCGATATGATATGTCAAAACCTTGTATAAGTGTCCCGATATTTAAATGCATAAATAACAGTATTTAAATGACGATAAATAAAGTACGTAAAATAAATAACAGAAATTAAATGATGATAAATAAAATTGCGATAATTAAATTGCGATAAATAAACTGCGAAAACTAAAATGTAATCAGTTAGCTAGGAACAGTTAGCTAGGATTTTGTTAGCGTGGATTCTTAACAAAATTTTCTCATGGTTAATTTGTTTGTTTCTAACAAATTTTATTTTGTCATATGTTTTCTTCATTATGCCACTTGTTGGATTCTGATACGTCAAAATCTAAAAATGAAAATGATTATTCTGCGGTGAACAGATACGTATATCGATGGTTGTAAGTAGGATAGTAAATGACTGTTGAATCAGCTTCGACGAATGTACAGTTTAACTTATTAAGGTGAAATCTAAATTTTCCTCGGGTATTACCTACCCGTTAAAATATGTTCACCATTAACTGTGTGTACAAAAGAATTTTTAATTACAATCTTTATGAAAACATATATACGTATATATTTTCTTCAGATGTAATCATGGATTTAATGAGTTAATATGATATTAACTCATCTAATTTACCGTTAGAACAAGAATATATAATCTCTAAAATATTAGAGGTTACATAACCATCATGTTGAACGAAGATAAATGATGTAAAACGTCATGTAGAATGGTGATTATTCTCGAGGTACAGAATGAGATGTTGAGGCATGGATTGTTGATGGTACTGGTGATGTTATTGATGGTACTGTTGGTACCGGTGATGTTGCTGAATCTGGTAAATTTTGCACCATATTCTCCAAATTGATTACTCGAGCGCGAAGTTCGTTGATTTATTCTATTATTCCGGAATGATTGTCGGTCGAAACGAGCGGATGAATAAGGTTTAGAATTTTAGATAGAATATAATCATGGCGAGATATTCGGGAAATGAGACTGAAAATGGTGTTTCAGATAGGTTCGCCGGTAAGTGCTTCAGGTTCTTCGCCAAGAGGGAAATTCGGTAGGTGGAAAGGATCACCTTCTTCTTGTCTCAAATGATTAAGTCGACTACGAACCCATCAGATGAATTGGGGATGGCTGATTGACTGATTCATTTTGGTGACGCTGCTTCCGGAGCTTAGGTGAATATCCATATCGGAATAGCTGTCGGAATCCGAGAAACTTGAACTAGTGACGAGTTCCATTTCGTACTTTCGAATAAAGGATATTTCAATATTAAATGACTTTCAGATATTGGATGATATTCTAATTACATAGAATACTTATACATAGTACAGAAGATCCCATAAATTACGGCGGGAATTAAGGAAACGTGCCAGATAAAGTCTGCAGTAACAGATACACTAAGATATGGATTAGCAGGTACGCTAAGATATGAATCTTGTCTATACACTATTCATGCAATCAATGCAGTAAGATGTGTCTAGACTAAGAATGATAAGCAGGTAATTTTCGACGAAAATGATAAGCAAAACTTTAACATGCAGACACGGTCGAAGTCCAGACTCACTAATGCATCCTAATGACTTATCAGTTAGACACACTAATGCAGACCTGGTTTGCTAAGACCACCGCTCTGATACCAACTTTCATGACCCGTCCTAATCCATCTGGACGAATACATTACATTTGGTTACATCGCGAGATACTTGACCTCTATATGATACATTTTACAAACATTGCATTTGTTTTTAAAAGACAAACTTTCATTACAATGAAAGTTGACGGCATGCATACCATTTCATAATACATCCAACTATAATTGACTTAATAATAATCTTGATGAACTCAATGACTCGAATGCAACGTCTTTTGAAATATGTCATGAATGACTCCAAGTAATATCTCTAAAATGAGCAAATGCACAGCGGAAGATTTCTTTCATACCTGAGAATAAACATGCTTTAAAGTGTCAACCAAAAGGTTGGTTAGTTCATTAGTTTATCATAAACATTTATTTCCATCATTTAAATAGACCACAAGATTTTCATTTCTCATAAATATATGTCCCATGCATAGAGACAAAAATAATCATTCATATGGTGAACACCTGGTAACCGACCTTAACAAGATGCATATAGAATATCCCCATCATTCCGGGACACCCATCGGACATGATAAAATCGAAGTACTAAAGCATTCCAAATTTCAGAATGGGGCTTGTTGGGCCCGATAGATCTATCTTTAGGATTCACATCAGTTAGGGGGTCTGTTCCCTAATTCTTAGGCTACCAAGCTAAAAGAGGCATATTCGGCTTCGATCCATTCAACCATATAATGTAGTTTTAATTACTTGTGTCTATTTCGTAAAACAGTTATAAAAATAGCGCATGTATTCTCAGTCCCAAAAATATATATTGCAAGAGCATTTAAAAAGGAAGCAAATGAAACTCACATATTGTATTTTGTAGTAAAAATACATATAACAATATTGAATAACTGAACAATGCAGGGTTGGCCTCGGATTTACGAACCTATATCATTCATATATATATATATATATATATATATATATATATATATATATATATATATATATATATATATATATATATATATATATATATATATATATATATATATATTAATACCTATATGTGTAATCGAACAAATATATATATTATTATTAGTAATATAATTTTTATATTAATAACCTATATTCATTTTATATAAAAATATTAAATTTCGTTATGTTATATGTGATAAATATATTTATATATTCATATATATATTACTGGTTAATTAAAATAGTACTTTAGTAATACTAAGGTAATATTTAATATAATAATAGTGTTAATGCTAATAATAATAAAAATGATAATATTATTTATAATTCTATTAATAAATATATTAATGATACTTTTCAATAATTAATTCTCATAATAATGATAATATCAGTAGTTTTTAATAAAATGAATAATTTAATAATAACGATCATGAAAATATTAATTTTTTATAATAATACTTAATTCTTAATAATAATAATAATAATAATTATAAGGATATTTATTTTGTTAATTATGGTAACAAGTTTAATTATAACCATTCTAATAATCATATTAACAATAATAATGATATTATTACTAATATCTTTGTTGATAATACAATAATAATACCAACAATTTGTAAAATGATACTAATAATAAAATTTATAATAATACTCTGTATTATGTTCATATTAATGATAATAATACTAGTAATACTAACCATTATAACAATAGTAATTAATACTAGTAATAATAATAACAATATCAATAATAATAATAATTATAATAAAAATGATAATAATAATACTAGTGAAAAATGATGCTACCTTCAAGGAACTTGGCCCAAAAAAAAATACTGCTACAAGAGGGACTCGAACCCTTGACCTCTCGCATACCGAAACACTCTAAACCATTGAACTACCATTGCTTTTCTAATTTAATCCCATCTTACATCTATATATCATATACCTATCTGTTTTCGAGTTCTTCTTCTTTTCCTCATTTTCCAAGTCGACCAGGATCAACCCAATATAATCATAATTAATCCTTTTGAATTTAAGACTATTAATTCAAATAGAAACATCTGAGATTCAATTGACTTGAATTATTTAATAGAGAATAAAAAAAGAATAAATAATACCGTCGGGTTCTTGAGTTCATGAACTCAATGTTTGATTTTTGATTTTAAGATCGTTTTGGACAAAACTTATAACACGAATTAGATTATAAATGACTCCTGGAAACTTTCCCAATCATCAATTTAATCTAAAACACAAAAACGAATGCGAATTTCTTGATGAACACATCGATTGACTTTTGAAACATAAAATTTGACCTTAAAATTTGGATGAGATTTGAAAGATTGAAAGCTGTAATTTTACAAATATGTTGAGTACAAGATTCTAAATAAAACTGCGTTAACAGATTTTCTATTTCAATTCATTTTCTGACTTTTGAATAATCGAACCAAGAATAGGAGACCGACTGGTTTATTGGGTTTTCGTTTAGAAATTTCAATTTGAGAAATACTGTAAGGTGTTAATTTATAAGGATAATTAAAAGCACTAAATGTGTTAATCAATTTTATCAAATAACTTGATTATTACTCAGCCAAGTTGATCGACAGGTTCCAAAAAAAATATAAAAAAATAGAAAAGGCGTACGATTCCTAATCTAATTGGTTGTATCTGTGATTGGACTTCTTAATTAGTACTATCTTGAAGACACAAGGATCAATTTACCACAGCTGATACCGACGTGCAACTGAATACAACAACTCCTGTATTTTATATATCTATTTAACCATAATTATCTATATATCTGCATAAATACTAATGTATAAATATATAATTGTGTTTTGTATATATATATATATATATATATATATATATATATATATATATATATATATATATATATATATATATATATATGTATTTATATATATCTGTACAAATATCAATATTTATATATCTGTATTTAATATTTATTCATGTATATAGTATTGATTACATAATACGTTTTTGTATATATATATATATATATATATATATATATATATATATATATATATATAATAGTATATATGTATAGATACATCTGTTTTTATATATTTGTATATATATTTTCTGTATGTTATAATTGATCTTTTAATTAATAAATATAGCTATAATAATACTCTTAATTATATAAAAAAAATATTAATAACACTTTATCATAATATAACAATATTATTGATAATAATGATATCTACAATTATTATTATTATTAATGATAATAATATTAATTTATAATGTTACTAAAATTTTTATTAATAATCTTATTAATAAGACTAAATATAGTAATATTATAACAGTTTATATTTATCACACTTCGTATCTATTTATAAAATTTTTATTTTAACTTGTAATTTTTAATATATTAATATTACCTGTTATTGTTTATGAAATCTTATAATTTATATTATGTAATAACTTTTATTGAGTAATAATTTCTTATTTATATAGCACAATATACAAATAATAAATATTAATAGAAATCACATATATACATATAGATTCATAATAATATCATGTATCTAATTATATATACATACTTAATTGTCTATTATTTTATATATTTAATTCTAATTAATTAGAGTTTTATTTTATTAACTCAAAATATCATATATACACTTTTATATTTATATTTTTACTTACCTATTTACTTACGCACAATGGTTCGTGAATCGTCGGGAATAGTTAAAGGTCAAATGAATATATGAGATAGCTCAAAATTTTTGTGATTCAATTTAATAGACTTTGCTTATCATGTCGAAACCATATAAAGATTAAGTTTAAATTTGATCGAAAATTTCCGGGTCGTCACAGGAATGCTCGTAGAGGACCCGAGTTCACCTGGGAATGAGAAGATCAGATGAAGAAGAAATACCCGAACTTATTTCTAGAAGATACGTCAACACCTCCAACAGCTTAAAATTTCGAGACGAAATTTATTTAACGGGTAGGTACTGTAGTGACCCGAACTTTTCCATGTTTATATATATTAAATGAAATTGATATTTACATGATTAAGTGTTTCCAACATGTTAAGCAATCAAACTTTTTATGACTTGATTAATTGAAATAGGTTTCATATAGACAATTGACCACCCAAGTTGACTGGTATTTCACGAACGTTAACACTTGTAAAAACTATATGATGACATACATATGGATATATATATATATATATATATATATATATATATACTTAACATGATATTATGATAAGTATGTACCTCATTAAGTATTTTAACAATGAGTTATATACATAAAAATGAGACTATTAAATTAAGAAACTCGAAACGATATATATAACGATTATCGTTATAAGGACGTCTTACTAAATACATATGAATCATACTATGATATTGTTACACTATGTTTAAATTTGATAATTAATAAGTAAACATATCATTAAGTATATTAACAATGAACTACATATGTAAAAACAAGACTACTAACTTAAGGGTTTCGAAACGAGACATATATGTAACGATTATCGTTATAACGACATTTAACTGTATATATATCATACTAAGATATATTAATATATCATAATATCATGATAATGTAATAATTTAATATCTCTTTAGATATAATAAACAATGGGTTAACAACATTTAACAAGATCGTTAACCTAAAGGTTTCAAAACAACACTTACATGTAACGACTAACGATGACTTAACGACTCAGTTAAAATGTATATACATGTAGTGTTTTATTATGTATTCATAAACTTTTGAAAGACTTCAAGATACTTATCAAAGTACTTCTACTTAACAAAAATGCTTACGATTACATCCTCATTCATTTTCATCAACAATTCTACTCGTATGCACTCGTATTTGTACTCGTACAATACACATCTTCTAAATGTATTTACTATTGGTATATACACTTCAATGATCATATCTTAGCAGCCCTTGTGTGTCACCTAACACATGTGGGAACCATCATTTAACATCTAGCAAGAAATATCTAACAAAACAACAAACTAATGGAACCTATATGGAAGGCCTAAGTTCACGTGAAGATGGAGTACCACAAACACATTCACTTTGCAATTTTCTTGAATCAAACTACTCTCTCTCAAGTGTTCTTCCATTGTTATAAGTGTTCTTCATCATCTTCATCTAAATCTAGCTCAATCTAGTTCATAAATCCATACATAAACCAAGTTATAAAACAACTACTCAAGAACACACCAACAACACTTCCAAGCTTGCTAGGTTACTTCCAATCTTGCAAATCCACTTTGAGTGATCATCCAACCTCAAGAAATCTTTCTTATTTATAGTAAGATATCTTTCTAATACAACTCATATTCAAACTTTTATTCAATTTCTATAACTTTAACAATCTTATTTCGAGTGGAAATCTTACTTGAACTTGTTTTCGTGTCATGATTTTGCTTCAAGAACTTTCGAGCCATCCAAGGATCCTTTGAAGCTAGATCTATTTCTCTCATTTTCAGTAGGTTTATCCACAAAACCTGAGGTAGTAATTATGTTCATAACAACATTCGATTCATATATATAAAATCATATATATAAAACTATCTTATTTGAAGGTTTAAACTTGTAATCACTAGAACATAGTTTAGTTAATTCTAAACTTGTTCGCAAACAAAAGTTAATCCTTCTAACTTAACTTTTAAAATCAACTAAACACATGTTCTATATCTATATGATATACTAACTTAATGATTTGAGACCTGAAAACACGAAAAATACCGTAAAACCGGATATACGCCGTCGTAGTAACATCGCGGGCTGTTTTGGGTTAGTTAATTAAAAACTATGATAAACTTTGATTTAAAAGTTGTTCTTCTGGGAAAATGATCTTTCTTATGAACATGAAACTATATCCAAAAATCATGGTTAAACTCAAAGTGGAAGTATGTTTTCCAAAATGATCATCTAGACGTCGTTCTTTCGACTGAAATGACTACCTTTAAAAAAATGACTTGTAACCTGTATTTTTGACTATAAACATATAATTTTTCTGTTTAGATTCATAAACTTAAGTTTAATTTGAAACCATAGCAACTTGAATTACTCAAAACGGATTTAAAACGAAGAAGTTATGGGTAAAACAAGATTGGATAATTTTTCTTGTTGTAGCTACGTGAAAATTGGTAACAAATCTATATTAATCATATCCTAGCTAACTCATATTGTATTATACATGTATTCTAATATATTATGTAATCTTGGGATACCATAGACACGAATACAATGTTTTGACATATAATATCGACCCATCTATATATATATATATATATTTCGGAACAACCATAGACACTCTATATGCAGTAATGTTGGAGTTAGCTATACATGGTTGAGGTTGATTCCAAAATATTATATATACTTTGAGTTGTGATCTAGCCTGAGGCTTGTATACACGAGGTCGTGGATTGATTCGAGATAATATATATTGCTTTATTTTTCTGTACATCTAACTGTGGACAACTAGTTGTAGGTTACTAACGAGAACAACTGACTTAATAAATTTAAAACAGCAAAATGTATTAAAAATGTTGTAAATATATTTTGAACATACTTTGATATATATGTACATATTTGTTATAGGTTCGTGAATCGACCAGTGGCCAAGTCTTACTTTCCGACGAAGTAAAAATTTGTGAAAGTGAGTTATAGTCCCACTTTTAAAATCTAATATTTTGGCATGAGAATACATGCAGTTTTATAAATGTTTTACAAAATAGACACAAGTAAATGAAACTACATTCTATGGTTGGATTATTAAACCGAATATGCCCTTTTTTATTCTGGTAATCTAAGAATTAGGGAACAGACCCCCTAATTGACGCGAATCGTAAAGATGGATCTATTGGGCCCAACGAGCCCCATCCAAAGTACTGGATGCTTTTGTACTTCGAATTCATAATGTTCGAAGGGAGTCCCGGAATGATAGGGGATATTCTTTATGCATCTTGTTAAGGTCGGTTACCAGGTGTTCACCATATGAATGATTTTTATCTCTATGTATGGGATGTATATTGAAATATGAAATCTTGTGGTCTATTATTACGATTTGATAAATATATAGGTTAAACCTATAACTCACCAACATTTTTGTTGACGTTTAAAGTATGTTTATTCTCAGGTGATAATTAAGAGCTTCCGCTATTGCATGCAAAAATATGGACAAGATTTGGTGTCAGCATGCTTGTATAATATTGTTTAAACCTGCATTCAAGATTTACTTTGTTGTAACATATTAATATTGTAAACCAATATGTATTGGTAGTGTGTAAGTGTGATATTTTAGATTATCATTTTTGGATAATCTAGGTGGTGACTTTTTAACCTTGTCGACAAAATAAAGGTTATGGTTTGTTTTAAAAACGAATGCAGTCTTTGAAAAACGTCTCATATAGTAGTCAAAACCTCGCAACGAAATCAATTAATATGGAACGTTTATAATCAATATGAACGGGAAATTTCACCATCCTAATCCATAAGGACTAATACAATAACATATGTTTACATTGTGAAATGCCCCATTCATATTAATTATAAACGTTTCATATTAATTGGTTTCTTTGCGAGGTTTTGACCTTTATATGAGACGTTTTTCAAATCTTGCATTCGTTTTTAAAAACAACCATAACCTTTATTATTGAATAAAGGTCTTAATGACATAATTTAGATTATCTATCAAAGACAATCTCCTCAAATAAATAAGTTTTTACACAACCCATTATAATATGATCAAATATATTACAACAAATACTCCGAATGCAAGTTTAAACAATATAAACAATTATGCCGACTCCAAATCTTGACCTTGGGTTGCATACGACAGCGGAAGCATTTTTAATATTCACCTGAGAATAAACATGCTTAAAACGTTAACAAAAATGTTGGTGAGTCATAGGTTTAATTTCTATATAATAATCATAACATTTAATAAGCCACAAGATTTCATTTAATTAAATGCGCGGGATCATTACAACTATAAAAATCATTCATACGATGAGTCGCCTGGTAACCGACCTTAACATAGAGCGCTTAAGATATCTGGAATCATACATTCCACTATTTAAATGTATGACAAGAACCCTTCGAAGTACTAAAGCATTTCCACTATTCGAAAATGGGGGTGGTTGGTGCCCGTAGATCTACCTTTAGGATTCGTGTCAATTAGTGTTTTTCACTAATTCTTAGGTTACCAAGCATAATAATAATAATTACAGATATCCGGTATAACAATTCAATCGTAGAATGTAGTTCCATGAACTTGTGCTTATTTTGTAAAACATTTATAAATTTTGCATGTATTCTCATCCCAAAATAATTTAAATAGTAAAAATGGGACTATAACTCACTTGTGATGATTTCCAAATAGATGGTGATAAGACTTGGCCTTTTGACAAATTCACGAACCTAATAATAATATTCTTGTGTCAAGATATATATATATAATTAATATTCCATACTTATGATACTTGTGATAATTTTAATTGTCCATTGTTAGTAGTCCAACGTTCGTAGTCCAATAGTCCAACAGTATAAATATAATTGCTTATATTGTGTTAGAATTCACTAACACTATAATATATTGTCTTAATATAATAAGACACATAATATGTATATTGTCTGAAGCAATCCGCGACCCATTGTATACATGTCTCAGGCTCGATCACAACTCAAAGTATATAATATTTTGGAATCCACTTTGACCTATAGCTAACTCGAGATTACTGCCAATGGTGTCTAATACTTCGTTCCAATAATATATATAGAAGAAGTCAAAATGATATGTCACGTCATATATATATATATATATATATATATATATATATATATATATATATATATATATATATATATATGGTGCCTTACGATCTTTATTAAGACTATAATATATTGTCGTAGAACTTAATCACGACTATTATAAATTGTATTTCCATAAGTTTGGGAATAAGACATGTATAAATACATGTAGGATACAAGGTAAGTTAGCTAGGATAAGGTTAGCATCCATTTTTATAAATCATGTCCGTAGCTAAAAATTAAGAAAAATATCGAATTTTGTTTTACCCATAATTTCTTCGTTACAAATCCGTTTTGAGTGATTCGAGTTGCCATAGTTTCATATCGAACTCAACATTATTAATCTTAACATAAAAAGTATAGGTTTGTAGTCGAAAATACAGCTTAGGTGTCAAATAAGAGTAGATAGACATATCCATCGTAAGAACGACATCTTGATGACCCTTTTTGAAAAACATACTTCCACTTTGAGTTTAACCATGGATTTTGGATATATTTCGTATCCATATAAAATAAGATTTTTCACCAAAGGAAATTTTTTAATTCAAAGTTTAAGATAGGTTTTTAAAATTAAACCCAAAACAGCCCCCGTTCGACTAAGACGACGTATATTCGATTTTAAGGTGTTATTCGTGTTTACAAGTTTTATATCCTTATGTTAGCTTGACATACTGTCATAATACATGTGTTGAAGTGTTTTAAAAGTCAAGTTAGAAGGATTAAGTTTATTTTCAAACAAGTTTAGAAATAATCTAAACTATGTTCTTGTTGTTATTAGTTATAACTCAAAATAAGATAGCTATATGAATACGAATCGAATAAGATTATGAATAAGGTTGCTATCTCAAATTAAATGAGTAAAGTTTCTGGAGAAATAAGGAGAATATCTTGAGTTCAAAGATACCCTTGATGGCTTGGAATTCTTGAAGTGTTCTTGATCAAGCTTTGTTATGATGATTATAACTTGGATTATGAGACCAATACTTCCTGAATTGAATGGAGGTATGAGAGAGTGTTTGAGTATGTGTTTAGAGGGTAAAATGATGTAGTTAATTGGAATGAAATGGATGGTTATTTATCCTACATGTTGGCATCAAAATGGGGACAACAACATGGCTCTATGGTTTGTAATTTTATGCATTTAGTCATACTAGTTTCCAAGCCATGGTTCCCACAAGTCTACATCATTTTTATACATGTCTCATAACTGATTGAGGGCTTCTAAGATCAATGATTTGGTATGTATATACCCATAGTAAATACGTATAGAAGCTGGGTATTATACGGGTATAATTACGAATAGGATTCTTGATAAAATTGAATGAGAAAATGAGTATAGCTATATTTATTGAGTATAAATATATTGATATATATTATTAAGTCTTTCAAAAGTGTATTAATACATATTAATACAATACATATACATACATTTTAATTTAGAAGTTATTACAACGTTAATCGTTATATATATGTATATAGTTTTGAAGTCTTTAAGTTAGTAATCTCATTTTATGTATATAACCAATTGTTATTATATATAATGAGATACTTAAATATCATTTTAACAAATCATAAGTATATATATATATATATATATCCATATATACATCATTATATAATTATTTCAAATTATGATATTCGTGAATCGTCAGACAGACTGGGTGGTCAAACATTTGCATAAAATCCATTCCAAATATATATATCTTAACAAGTTTGATTACTTAACATGTTGGAAACATTTAATTATGTAAATATTAATCTTCAATATATTAGCGAAAAAATCCGGGTCGTTACATTACATACCCGTTAAATTAAATTTCGTCCCGAAATTTAGAATAGTACCTAGTTAACGTGCGATATCGGAAAACTAATGTGGGTACTTCAGCTTCATTTGGTCTTCTCGTTCCCAAGTGAATTCAGGTCCTCTACGAGCATTCCACCGAACCTTAACAATTGGTATCTTACTTTGTTTGAGTCGTTTGATCTCACGATCCATAATTTCGACGGGTTCTTCTACGAAATTTAGTTTCTCGTCAATCTTAATTTCGTCTAAAGGGATAATGAGATCTTTGGTAGCTAGGCATTTCTTCAGGTTCAAAACATGAAAGGTGTTGTGAATCTTTTCTAATTGTGGAAGTAGTTCAAGTCGATAGGCCACCGGCCCAATGCGTTTTTCGATCTTGAATGGCCCAATGTATCTTGGGCTCAATTTCCCTCGCTTTCCAAAATGAATAACACCTTTCCAAAGTGATACCTTAAGCATAACCATATCACCCTCATCAAACTCTAAAGGTTTCCTTCTAACATCAGCGTAGCTCTTTTGCCGACTCCGGGCTGTTTTCAATCATTGCTGAATCTGAATGACCTTGTCGGTAGTTTCCTGGATAATTTCTGGACCTGTAACCTGTTTTTCCCCCACATCATTCCAAAAAATCAGAGACCTGCACTTCCTCCCATAAAGTGCCTCGAATGGTGCCGCCTCAATACTAGAATGATAGCTGTTGTTGTAGGAAAACTCAGCTAATGGTAGATATCGATCCCAACTGCTTCCAAAATCAATAACACATGCTCGTAGCATGTCTTGGAGTGTCTGAATCGTCCTTTCATTCTGCCCATCAGTTTGTGGATGATAGGCAGTACTTAAATCTAGACGAGTTCCCAACTCTTCGTGTAATGCCTGCCAGAATCTAGAAGTAAATCTGCTATCACGATCAGAGATAATAGAGATTAGTATACCATGTCTAGAAACAACTTCTTTCAGATATAATCGTGCTAATTTCTCTATACCATCCTCTTCTTTTATTGGCAGAAAGTGTGCTGACTTAGTAAGACAATCGACTATTACCCAAATCATATCATAACCACCTGCGGTTCTCGGTAACTTAGCAATGAAACCTATGGTAATGTTTTCCCATTTCCATTCTGGGATTTCAGGTTGTTGGAGTAGACCCGATGGTTTCTGATGCTCAGCTTTGACTTTAGAACAAGTTAAACATGCTCCTACATATATGGCTATATCGGCCTTCATTCCTGGCCACCAAAAGTTTCTCTTGATGTCTTGGTACATTTTCCCCGCTCTGGGATGTATTGAATATCTGGTTTTATGTGCTTCATCTAGTACCACTTTCCTCAAATCCCCATTCCTTGGTACCCAAATTCTTTCAGCTAAATACCTGGTTTCGTCTTTCCGAATATTAAGCTATTTTTCTAATTCTTTGGGTATTTCCCTTCCAAAAATTCCTTCCTTCAAAACCTCCTGTTGTGCCTCTTTTATCCGAGTAGTAAGATTAGTATGAATAATCATGTTCATAGCTTTTACTCGAATAGGTTCTCTTTCCTTTCAACTCAAGGCATCGACTACCACATTTGCTTTCCTCGAGTGGTAATGGATTTCACAATCATAATCATTTAGCAGCTCAACACACCTACGCTGCCTCATATTTAGTTGCTTTTGATTTAAAATATGTTGGAGACTTTTATGGTCAGTGTATATGATGAACTTGACCCCATATAGATAATGTCTCCACATCTTTAATGCAAAAACAACATCGCCCAATTCCAGATCATGTGTGGTGTAGTTTTGTTCATGAATTTTGAGTTGTCGAGAAGCATATGCAATCACCTTCTTCCGTTGCATAGGAACACACCCAAAACCATTCTTGATGTGTCGCAGTAGATAACAAAATCTTCCATTCCGTCAGGTAACGATAAAATAGGTGCCGTAGTCAACTTCTTTTTCAACAATTGGAAGGCACCCTCTTATTCGGAAGTCCATTCATACTTCTTCCCCTTATGTGTCAATACGGTTAAAGGTTTGGCTACTCGGGAGAAATCTTGAATAAATCTCCTATAATAACCGGCTAAACCCAAAAATTGACGTATTTGCGTTGGAGTTTTCGGGGTCTCCCAATTTTTGATGGCTTCAATCTTGGCGGGATCAACTTTGATTCCATTACTACTAACTACGTGGCCAAGAAATTGTACTTCATTTAACCAAAAAGCACATTTAGAGAACTTAGCATAAAGTTGTTCTTTTCTTAACAGCTCTAACACAAGTCTCAAGTGTTGTTCGTGTTCTTGGTTATTCTTCAAATAGGTAAGGATGTCATCAATAAAGACAATAACAAACTTATCTAAATATGGACTACATACTCGGTGCATGAGGTCCATGAAAACTGCGGGTGCATTGGTTAAACCGAATGGCATAACCATGAATTCGTAGTGGCCATAACGAGTTCTGAAGGCTGTTTTCGGAATATCGGCTTCTTTAACCCTCAGTTGATGATAACCCAACCTTAAGTCGATTTTGGAGTATACGCTCGAACCGTAGAGTTGATTAAATAGATCGTCGATTCGGGGTAAAGGGTATCGGTTTTTGATGGTTACTTTATTCAGCTCACGATAATCGATACACATGCGAAAAGACCCATATTTCTTTTTAACGAACAAAATTGGAGCTCCCCATGGTGACGTACTCGGTCGGATAAAACCACGTTCTAATAATTCTTGTAGCTGACTTTGTAATTCTTTCATTTCGGTGGGCGTAAGTCTATATGGAGTACGAGCTATTGGTGCGGCTCCTGGTACAAGATCTATTTGGAATTTAACGGATCGGTGTGGAGGTAGTCCCGGTAATTCGTCCGGAAACACCTCAGGAAATTCTCTTGCAACAGGAACATCATCGATTTTCTTTTCTTCTTTTTCAACCTTCTCGGTGTGTGCTAGTACGGCATAGCAACCTTTTCTTATTAGTTTGCGCACCTTCTAACTACTAATAAGATTTAATTTGGCATTACCATTTTCTCCGTACACCATTAAGGGTAACCCGTTTTCTCTCGGAATGCGAATTGCCTACTCATGACAAACAACTTCGGTTTTCACCTTGGACATCCAGTCCATTCCAATAATTACGTCGAAGCTTCCCAATTCCACCGGTATTAAATCAATTGCAAACGTTTCGCTAACTAAACTAATTTTTCGATTTCGGAAAATTTTATCAACCTTAATTAGTTTACCGTTTGCTACTTCAACTATACACTTTTTATCCAAAGGCGTTAATGGGCAATTTAATTTGACACAAAATTCTCTACTCATATAACTTCTATCGGCACCCGAATCAAATAAAACATAAGCAGGTGTATTGTTGATAAGAAACGTACCCGTAACAAGCTCCAGGTCTTCCTATGCTTTCTCCCCATTAATGTTGAAGGCTCTCCCACGACCTTGCCTATTTCCATTCCTACACTGGTTTATGGTATGGCCCGGTTTTCCACATCCATAGCAAACAACGCCGTTATTATTTGTTCCGGCATTATTTACTCCTTTGTTTCTATTTGGTCCGTAGACTTCACACTTTGCCGCAATATGGCCATTCCTATTACACTTGGTACATAATTCTCTACAAAACCATTCCGGATGAAACGTATCACACCTGGGGCATATAGTTCTTTGCCTTTTGTTGTTGTTGTTGTTGTTGTTGTTGTTGTTGTTGTTGTTGTTGTTGTTGTTGTTAGGGTTATTGTTGTTGAGTCGTTTGTTGTTGTTATTGTTGTGATTGGGATTGTTGTTGTTGTTATTATTATTGGAATGGTTATTGCAGTTATTGTTGCGGTTGTTGTTGCGATTATTGTTGTTGTTGTTGTGGTGGTTGTGATTGTTGTTGTAGTTGTTGTTTTGATTGTTGTTGTTGTACTGGTGACCCTGATCACTGCTTTCCTCCCACTTTCTTTTTCCCTGTTTCATTATGGCCTCCTCGGCCGCTTCTTTCTTTATGCTTCCTGTAATTTGGCCTATCAATTTGTGGGCTATACGGCTCGCTTTCTGCATTATTGTAGGGACGTTAGCACCTACATGCTCTTGGATTCGTTCCGGCAACCCTTTTATGAATGCTTCAATTTTTGCTTCTTCGTCCTCAAATGCTCCAGGACACATTAAAGCCAGTTCATTGAAACGTCGCTTGTAGGTAGTGATATCTAACCCTTGGGTTGTCAGTGCTTTAAGCACTGCCTTGAGCTTGTTAATTTCGGTTCTGGGACGGTACTCTTCCGTCATCATGTGCTTGAAAGCGGACCATGGAAATGCATAGGCGGTATTCTGTCCTACGTAATCCATGTAGGTATTCCACCATGTCAAAGCAGTACCCCTGAAAGTATGTGTGGCATACTTAACTTTATCCTCTTCTGCGCAATTGCTGATTGCGAACACGGCTTCAACATTCTCTGTCCACCGCTTTAGTCCAACGGGTCCTTCAGCTCCTTCAAACTCACTGGGTTTGTAGGCCATAAAAGCTTTGTAGGAACATCCTACCCGGTTGCCATTGTTTCCTCCACTGCTGGAACCCGATTGGTTATTGTTGTTCATTGCATTCACCACTGCAGCCATATTTGCAGCGAAAGCTTGAAGTTCTTCTGTGTTCAATTATTGTTGTCTAGTAGCTGGAGGAGCCATTTCCTTCAAAAATTACCGACTGAGTTAATCACATAGAATTTTAGAAGTAGCCAAAAAGTATTTTGTGGCTTAATATGAACTTATTATTATAAAAGCCTTTTCTTCATATTAGCGTTTTATAACTATAATAATGTTCATACTTAGCAGCTAACACACAAATTAACTACTAAAATTCTAATATAAAAAACTATGGTAAGTTATTACGTTACTACGTAATAATAAGTTATAATAATAATAATAAACCTTCCATGCTTATTCTTATTATTATACAATCATAAAGAAAATTACATTTCGGATTTTCTTACAAACTTAAACACACAATATAATACATATTATACAATGCATGGAATACAGGATAGCTGCCGATGGTTCAAGAACGACGATATTTCTTAGATGTTGACGTTGTTTCTTTCTCGGCCAAACGTTTGGATTTTCACCTTGGACATCCAGTCCATTCCAATAATTACGTCGAAGCTTCCCAATTCCACCGGTATTAAATCAATTGCAAACGTTTCGCTAACTAAACTAATTTTTCGATTTCGGAAAATTTTATCAACCTTAATTAGTTTACCGTTTGCTACTTCAACTATACACTTTTTATCGAAAGGCGTTAATGGGCAATTTAATTTGACACAAAATTCTCTACTCATATAACTTCTATCGGCACCTGAATCAAATAAAATATAAGCAGGTGTATTGTTGATAAGAAACGTACCCGTAACAAGCTCCAGGTCTTCCTATGCTTTCTCCCCATTAATGTTGAAGGCTCTCCCACGACCTTGCCTATTTCCATTCCTACACTGGTTTATGGTATGGCCCGGTTTTCCACATCCATAGCAAACAACGCCGTTATTATTTGTTCCGGCATTATTTACTCCTTTGTTTCTATTTGGTCCGTAGACTTCACACTTTGCCGCAATATGGCCATTCCTATTACACTTGGTACATAATTCTCTACAAAACCATTCCGGATGAAACGTATCACACCTGGGGCATATAGTTCTTTGCCTTTTGTTGTCGTTGTTGTTGTTGTTATTGTTGTTGTTGTTGTTAGGGTTATTGTTGTTGAGTCGTTTGTTGTTGTTATTGTTGTGATTGGGATTGTTGTTGTTGTTATTATTATTGGAATGGTTATTGCAGTTATTATTGTGGTTGTTGTTGCGATTATTGTTGTTGTTGTGGTGGTTGTGATTGTTGTTGTAGTTGTTGTTTTGATTGTTGTTGTTGTACTGGTGACCCTGATCACTGCTTTCCTCCCACTTTCTTTTTCCCTGTTTCATTATGGCCTCCTCGGCCGCTTCTTTCTTTATGCTTCCTGTAATTTGGCCTATCAATTTGTGGGCTATACGGCTCGCTTTCTGCATTATTGTTGGGTCGTTAGCACCTACATGCTCTTGGATTCGTTCCGGCAACCCTTTTATGAATGCTTCAATTTTTGCTTCTTCGTCCTCAAATGCTCCAGGACACATTAAAGCCAGTTCATTGAAATGTCGCTTGTAGGTAGTGATATCTAACCCTTGGGTTGTCAGTGCTTTAAGCTCTGCCTTGAGCTTGTTAATTTCGGTTCTGGGACGGTACTCTTCCGTCATCATGTGCTTGAAAGCGGACCAAGGAAGTGCATAGGCGGTATTCTGTCCTACGTAATCCATGTAGGTATTCCACCATGTCAAAAGCAGTACCCCTGAAAGTATGTGTGGCATACTTAACTTTATCCTCTTCTGCGCAGTTGCTGATTGCGAGCACGGCTTCAACATTCTCTGTCCACCGCTTTAGTCCAACGGGTCCTTCAGCTCCTTCAAACCCACTAGGTTTGTAGGCTATAAAAGCTTTGTAGGAACATCCTACCTGGTTGCCATTGTTTCCTCCACTCCTGGAACCCGATTGGTTATTGTTGTTCATTGCATTCACCATTGCAGCCATATTTGCAGCGAAAGCTTGAAGTTCTTCTGTGTTCAATTATTGTTGTCTAGTAGCTGGAGGAGCCATTTCCTTCAAAAATTACCGACTGAGTTAATCATATAGAATTTTAGAAGTAGCCAAAAAGTATTTTGTGGCTTAATATGAACTTATTATTATAAAAGCCTTTTCTTCATATTAGCGTTTTATAACTATAATAATGTTCATACTTAGCAGCTTACACACAAATTAACTACTAAAATTCTAATATAAAAAACTATGGTAAGTTATTACGTTACTACGTAATAATAAGTTATAATAATAATAATAAACCTTCCATGCTTATTCTTATTATTATACAATCATAAGGAAAATTACATTTCGGATTTTCTTACAAACTTAAACACACAATATAATACATATTATACAATGCATGGAATACAGGATAGCTGCCGATGGTTCAAGAACGACGATATTTCTTAGATGTTGACGTTGTTTCTTTCTCAGCCAAACGTTTGGATTTTCACCTTGGACATCCAGTCCATTCCAATAATTACGTCGAAGCTTCCCAATTCCACCGGTATTAAATCAATTGCAAACGTTTCGCTAACTAAACTAATTTTTCGATTTCGGAAAATTTTATCAACCTTAATTAGTTTACCGTTTGCTACTTCAACTATACACTTTTTATCCAAAGGCGTTAATGGGCAATTTAATTTGACACAAAATTCTCTACTCATATAACTTCTATCGGCACCCGAATCAAATAAAACATAAGCAGGTGTATTGTTGATAAGAAATGTACCCGTAACAAGCTCCAGGTCTTCCTATGATTTCTCCCCATTAATGTTGAAGGCTCTCCCACGACCTTGCCTATTTCCATTCCTACACTGGTTAATGGTATGGCCCGGTTTTCCACATCCATAGCAAACAACGCCATTATTATTTGTTCCGACATTATTTACTCCTTTGTTTCTATTTGGTCCGTAGACTTCACACTTTGCCGCAATATGGCCATTCCTATTACACTTGGTACATAATTCTGTATAAAACCATTCCGGATGAAACGTATTGTCACGACCCTACTTTTTCCGTTATCTTTTGCCGTTAATTATTTAACGACCGTTAATTGTTATTCGTGCCACGTCATTTTTATGATCTATATTATTATTTTATAGTAATATATTAATTATTATGCGTTATATGAATATTTGTATTCATATTTTAAACTATACGTTTCTACGTGTCGCGGATTTCCATCCGGCGAATCTTTTCGGTTTTCAAACCAACGGTCGAGCTTTCAGGATTTTTAAATCCTAAATATTTTAAATATGATATTTTAAGATCATATTATTATATAGTGTATTTATATTTATCTTTTGTCGCGTAGTTATTATCTCTCCGGATTTTTAATCGCGTAAGCATGTTTTCGCGTTTCGGGTTTCGATCGGGCAATCGGGCCACAAGGAATTTACATTTAAGCAAATTGGGCTAAGTGGGGCCCACCCTACTCCTATGATCGGCCGAACACAAGGGGGTATACCCCTTGTTGTTTTTCATTTTTGCAACATCATTTTTATTTTCACATTTTTCCTTATCTAAACCTAGCAACTTGTTTTTCTCTCAAACTCTCCTTCCTCCCTCCCATTAGGCCGTCCCCCAACACCTCAAAATCATCATCAATTCACCAAAAATTATTGCTTGGATCATAGGGCTTTAATCATCATCGCGTTCCTCTCGTTCTTCTCTACACGATCATACTCTTCGATTCTTGATTAGGGTATAAACCCTAACCCTAGCTTTTTGATTTTTCATATATTTTACTGATTTTGTATGATATATTGATAGTATGTTAGTTATTTGTTATTGTTATGTTGATTGTATGCGTAGAATTGCTAGATTTCATGTCTTTTGGTTTGATTAATTTGGGACAGCGGAGTAATTGTTATTTTCTGTACATTTAACTGATGTTGATCATAAAATAAACTATCTAGATGAGCTCCTCTCATCAAGACATTAATTTTAGACTCCGGATTCATGTCGTTTCGATTCCCGGAGCTTAAGATATGATTAAAATGGTGTTTTGTAAAGATTAAATGGTGAAAACGAATTGGTTCAGTTATGGTCCGACTTTGTGACCATTTTTAGAGTTATTAGGGTGTACTATTGTGTTAGGATTGATGATGGGATGAACTTTCATGTTCGGGTCATCGAAATCCGAGCCACGGATCACCCGTTATGACTAAAATACGTTTTTGAGCGGATTAAAGGTACAAACTGATTTAGCGCTGTAAGTCACGACTTGGTGACTGTTCTTGGGATGTTCTTGAGCACACTAATGTGTCGGGTGGGTTGGTTAGGCGAAGATATATATAAGGCTCGCCGAAAACTGATTCCCGGGGCTCAAGTTATGACCCGATGAACTTTTGAATTAAAACTTATGGTTAAATATTGAAACTTATGATAAAAATAATGATTTTCATTATTGATTAATTACTTATGATATAAGAAGTAATTATTATCATTTAAGACTTATGATATATATTTATTATATCATTTAATTATTACTTATGATTTAATTAACGTTTTAATTAAACTTATGATTAATAATACTTTTATTATTAATGAAAAATACTTATGATAAGTATTAAATTTATTTTATGAGAATATTATTTTAAGACTTATAATAAAGATTAAATAATTATTTAATTATTATAAGACTTAATTATTATTTAATTATGATCTAATTATTAAATACTTATGATTTAATAATTTTAATTAGAAACTTATGAAATGATTAATAATTCATTATTAATTAATAATACTTATGATATGTTTTAAAATTTATTATTAATTAATAAAACTTATATTATGACTAATATTTAATTAATTAATTAAATACTTATGTTATATTAATTATATCATTTAAACTTATCTTAACTTTAATAATTCATTTTTATTTAATTAAACTTATGTTATGACATAATTATACATATTTAACTTTAATTAACATTATAACTTATGTTATTATTATACTTTACACTTTTAAAATTATTGTTGACTATGTTTGACCAAGGTTGACTTTTGAGTTGACTTTCGGTTGACTTTGATTTTCAGTTGACTTCTGTTGACTTTCTAAATAAGGAAACTTTCCTAACTTCAAAACTTTTTAAAAATAGAACTTTCTAAATTTGGAAACTTTCCAAAAATAGAAACTTTCCTAAAATAGAAACTTTCCAAAAATAGAAACTTTCCTAAAATAGAAACTTTCCAAAAATAGAAACTTTCCTAAAATAGAAAACTTTCCAAAAATGGAAACCTGCTAAAAATAGAAACTTTCTAAAAATAAAAAGTGTGTGTCCGTACGCTGTTCCGATCAAACCGATGCATGTTGAGTGTTGTTCTATGTCTACTTGCAACATGTACAATAGCTATCATACTAAGACTTGACCTAAGTTAGTTATTTATATCGACCTGCTTTATTTATAGGTCGGCGTTGTGATCATTCATGATCACTTTACTTCATTTGCTGTTCGCATAATTGTGTGGTTACTTCGTTTGCTATTAAGGTGAGTTATAGTCCCATTTTTCTATTTTAAAGCTTTTGGGATGAGAATACATGCAATTTATTTTATACTTTGGACACATGTGGAAGTTGGTTTAAATTATTCATTGTGAGTTGAACAAAAATATTCCCTAGTCTGGTAACTGTAATCACTAGTTTCTACTGGTGAACGCGAATCCTATGGATACATCTATCGGGTTTGACAACCCCATTTCGAGCTAGTCGCGCTAGCAATTTGTTATCGGAATGTTTAGTACTTCGTATTTTGTTGTAGATACACTTGTTCGGTGTATATTATTTATTGTGTTTGGCAAGGGTAAATAAAGGGTTAAGTGGTTACCAGGTGGCTCACGGAAAATGGAATAATGTTTTATTATATGTTTTCTAGCATATAATTTGGTGGTTTAAAAAGGAGTTTTATGTTTTCAAACATAAATTTTTATTGTTTAAATTAAATATTGTTTGCAATATTAAACCTATAATTCACTCAACATTTTTGTTGACAGTTACTCGCATGTTTTATTCTCAGGTTCATGATTGATTGCTTCCACTGTGCTTAGAGAGTCTGCATATTTATGATAGCAGCTTTTATTAAACATTAACTTGCACTCTATTTTGTTACATTAAATAGTGGTTGTTTGTTGACTTTGTTTTGGTCAACTTTTGGTTAAAGTATTATTGTATAGTTTTTCTAAACTTATATATTTTAGTAGATTTCCTTTATAGGAAATCATTTTTAAATAAAGAATGCAAGGTTGTTTTATTAAATTCATATAGAGTTTCGATCAAGCTGTGGGACCAAGTGACGGAGCCGTTAAGTGTTTTGACGGAGTCGTCACAGTTGGTATCAGAGCTCTGGTTGTAGGGAATTAGGCTGCATTGATGTCGTTACCCGAGTCAATAGGGTGCATTAGTGAGTCTAGTCTACAGCCCGGCCTATTATATATTATTATATGTGATTATTAATATCGTGTTGGTATGTATATTGTTATCATACATACATTTCTATTATGTTCTGAATCCGGGAGGAACTCCCATTCCGATTTGAACGTATTCTCCGACTCATGCGAGTTCATCTTTTAGAGGAACACCTCGGTTAGTGAAACCGAGGGGGTGTCATTCTTGACTTCTGAAATTCTCGACATTTCTATGTCATAATTTGTGTTTATTGATATAACGTTTGAGTTACATTACGTGTTCTAGAATTCTAGGCATTTCTATGTCATCTATTATGGATATGTATATAACTTTTGAGTTATATTACGCGAGACGTCATTCTTGACTTCTAAAGGCTCGGCATTTCAATGTCAGCTATTCTGCTTAGGTATATAACATTCTTGTTATATTACGTGCCTTTGTGCCGTTGTGCCTATGTGCTTTGGTTTTTGAAACGGAAAACGTCATTCTTGACTTATAGAGATTCTTGGTACTTCGAAGACATTCTTATGTCATCGTTACTCCTATTCATTACTTTCGATGTCTTTGTCTCTTGTGCTATCCTTAGCACATTGTTAAGAAATTGTTTTAGGGAAATTGTGTTGAAATTCGAGGTTGACCACGTGTCCTGACCTTATGTAGTGATATTGGAATGGAACTATGAGTTAGTGAAATATAATGGCGTCAGGCCAACGTGATTATATTACGTTAATTTATAAAAAGTCCCAATATTGTGACATGAGGAATAGAAAGTTAGTCAAAGAAAATTTGTACACCACTCATTCGGAAATTCTAACGTTGTTACATGAGTAAGGAAGATACTCATTATCTTATTTGTTGATATACGAGAGACTCGTCTTAACCGAACTACTTACCCCATGTTTTATCATTCATAACTCGCTTGTTAGTGACAGCTTCGCACGTGACTAGTTTTGACCCAAGGACTTGTGTCCTGATAAAAGTCAAAATAATATTTAACTCATTGGTTCTCATGACCTCGTAGCATTTATTGATTAGATGTCGCAAGACGATTCAAGTCCTTCACCCGAGCTTTAACGGTCTTACTTCAACTCGTAACCTTTGTAATGTGGATACCCTGCTTTTCATTTAAAATTTTTACACATTTGTGTAATTGGGCGGTTCTCATGAGATTTATGGGCGAATAGAAGTAATGAAATATTTTGTCATGTATACTAATTATAAAATCATATATGTACGTATGAATTCGAATGGATAAATTTACCCTTACCTATTTTGGCTAGTATACACTAAATTGTACCTTCAAAATTATTTTAAAATCACTCATGTCGAGTTGTCTAGTTAACTCAAATTGTTTTACGTAAAATGGTACACGTTGTACATACTTCTAAATTTACTAAGAGCTTCGTTCCATTTATGGGGTTACATCAGACGTTTAAAGCTTTTTCAAAACTTCTTTGATTGATTACATTAGAATTTTCGCATTACTCTACAGAGTGTTTGGATCACCGTTCTTCTCATTCTCCGTTTAAGGATGAAATTTACCATTAAGTTCATTGATAGAAGTTCTTACACCAGTTTGGATGCCGGTTTTATAAAATTTGTTTGAAAGTCTTTGCGCCCATAAAATTTTCCCTCTTATGGTTGGACATGGCCGAAACGCGGACCGATAAATCAACTTTCTGGGGTACACTCGGTGGTCACCCTATTATAGAAAAGGCGCTAGATGGGTTTCTACCCCAACTGTTGTTATAGTGGGTACCATGGATATATATTACACTAGACCATTTGAGGAGTTTCTACTCTCAATATTCGCTGTCAACCGCAACACCCTCGTAAACATCAACCCTATGATTCAGTACTTTGAGGTGCACGAAATCATTTTTGGAGATTGATCTCACCTGGAGTCGACTACTCTTTATAGTCCATGATTCACGTTTCCTTTCAGCCTCATATAAATTGAAGAATAAGGATGAATCCTAGGTTGACTCGCTCATTGTGCGAGGAAGTTCACTGTCGTTGAAAGATCACACCTTTTGCAAGTCTTCCTTTTCGGAAATATAATGAAAATTTACGTTGAAGTTCATGATCCTCGTTATTCCCTTTGAAGGAATTGTCTTAAATATCGTTACCACCGATTTGGTTACTCTCTATATTTCTTCCTTTGTTAGCTGCAACTATACCTCATTCGTCCTTATACGTTCCTCTTGGAGAGCTTCTGTTTTGTTTGTTAAGAAGAAAGATGGTTCGTTTCGTTTGTGCATTGATTATCGTGAATTGAACAAGCTTATAGTTAAAAACCGTTACCCTCTTCTTAGAATTGATGATCTGTTCGATCAACTTCAAGGTTCGTCCGTTTATTCTAAGATTGATCTTCGTTCCGATCATCACCAACTGCGGGCTAAAGAAACTGATATTCCGAAAACCGCTTTTCGCACCCGTTATGGTCACTACGAATTCCTTGTTATGCCGTTCGGATTGACAAATGCACCTGCTGTGTTCATGGACCTCATGAACCGTGTGTGTAGACCCTATCTAGACAAGTTCTTTATCGTTTTCATCGGTGATATTCTTACCTATTCCAAGAGTGATCATGAACACGAAAAACTTTTGAAGTTGGTGCTTGATTTATTGAGAAAGGAAGAGTTGTACGCTAAGTTCTCTAAGTGTGCTTTCTGATTAAGAGAAGTTCAATTCCTTAGACATATTGTTAGTAAACAGGAAATACAGATTGATCCTGCTAAGATTGAGGCGATTAAAAAGCGGGAAACTCCGAAAACTCCTACTCAGATCCGTCAGTTTCTAGGATTGGTAGGATATTATAGAAGGTTCATTCAAGATTTCTCTCGTATAGCGACACCTCTGACTGCTTTAACGCATAAGGGGGAGAAGTATGAGTGGAAGGATGAACAAGAGACTGCTTCTCAAATTTTGAAGAAGAAGTTGACTACCGCTCTGATATTGTCACTACCTAAGGGTAATTATGATTTTGTTGTTTATTGTGATACTTCGCGTCAAGGCTTTGGGTGTGTTTTGATGCAATGAAAGAAGGTTATTGCATATGCGTCATGTCAGTTGAAGATCCACGAGCAGAATTATACAACCCATGATTTAGAATTGGGAGTTGTTATATTCGCACTCAAGAATTGGAGACATTACTTATATGGGGTCAAATGTGCAGTGTACACTGATCACAAAAGTCTTCAACATATTCTTGATCAAAAACAGCTAAATATGAGACAGCGAAGATGGGTTGAGACGTTGAACAATTATGATTTCGAACTTTTATATCATCCTGGAAAGGCCAATGTTGTAGCCGATGCTTTGAGTCGAAAAGAGAGAGTTGAACCTCGTAGGTTTAGAGCCTTAAATATGACCATTCGAACAAACCTCACAAGGCAGATTCTTGAGGCACAACAAGAAGCCTTGAAGGAGGAAAATTTTGTAACGGGAAGGTCCGAGGCTTGAGTAAACAGTTAGAGGTACAAACCGATGGTACTCGGTATTTTTGCGGGATGCCTTTGGGTTCCGAAGTTTGGTGACCTACGAAACTTGTTTTAGATGAGGCTCATAAGTATGGGTACTCTATTCATCCTGGTTCAGGAAAGATGTATCATGATCTTAAGGAGCTGTATTGGTGGCCTAATTTGAAAGCTGATATGGCTACGTATGTGGCTAAGTGTTTGACCTGTGCTAAGGTTAAAGCTGAACATCAGAAACCGTCTGGACTTTTGATGCAACCTGAGATTCCCGAGTGGAAGTGGGAAGGTATTACAACGGATTTTATTACGAAGTTACTGTGAGCTGTGGGTGGTTATGATACCATTTGGGTGATTGTTGACCGACTCACAAAATCAGCTCATTTCTTACCGATTAAGGAAACAGATTCGATAGAGAAGCTTACTCGTTTGTATTTGAAGGAGATTGTTTCTAGACATGGTGTTCCCGTATTTATTAATTCGGACCGAGACAGTCGATTTATATCGAGATTTTGGTAATCCTTACAGGAAACTTTGGGAACTAAGTTGGATATGAGCACCGCTTATCATCCACAGTCGGACAGTCAGAATTAAAGGACCATCCAAACGTTAGAAGGCATGTTGAGGGCGTGCGTAATTGATTTTGGTAATTGTAGGGATAGATACTTGTCGTTGGCTAAGCTTTCTTATAACAACAGCTATCATGCAAGTATTAAAGCCGTACCGTTTGAAGCTCTGTATGGTAGAAAGTGTAGGTCTCCTATCTGTTGGAATGAGGTTGGGGATGCTCAACTCACAGGTCCAGACATTATTCATGAGACTACCGAGAAGATCGTACAGATTAAGGAAGGATTGAGAACCGTCAGAAGTAGGCAAAAGAGCTATGCCAATAAGAGAAGGAACGATATTGAATTTCAGGTCGGTGATCGTGTTATGTTGAAGGTATTGCCTTGGAAGGGCGTGATACGTTTTGGTAAAAGGGGGAAAGTTGAATCCTCGATTTGTTGGACCTTTTGAAATTATTGAGAGAGTTGGACCCGTGGCTTATCGTTTGAAATTGCCACAAGAACTCAGTGCTGTTCACGATGTTTTTCATGTATCGAATTTAAAGAAGTGTTTGGCCGAGGCCGAGGAAACCATTCCTATGGAGGGACTTCATGTTGATAAGAAACTACGTTTTCTTTTAAGGAACCTGTTGAAATTATGGATCGAAAGGTTAAGACTCTTAAACAGAGTAGAATTCCTATTGTTCGAGTTAGATTGAACGACGCGGTCCCGAGTTCACTTGGGAGCGTGAAGATTAGATGAGGCAGAAGTACCCGCATTTGTTCCCAAATGTTGAGTCAACCCCTGCACCTGCTTAAATTTCGGGACGAAATTTCCGTAACGGGAAGGTACTGTCACGACCCTACTTTTTCCGTTATCTTTTGCCGTTAATTATTTAACGACCGTTAATTGTTATTCGTGCCACGTCATTTTTATGATCTATATTATTATTTTATAGTAATATATTAATTATTATGCGTTATATGAATATTTGTATTCATATTTTAAACTATACGTTTCTACGTGTCGCGGATTTCCATCCGGCGAATCTTTTCGGTTTTCAAACTAACGGTCGAGCTTTCGGGATTTTTAAATCCTAAATATTTTAAATATGATATTTTAAGATCATATTATTATATAGTGTATTTATATTTATTTTTCGTCGCGTAGTTATTATCTCTCCGGATTTTTAATCGCGTAAGCATGTTTTCGCGTTTCGGGTTTCGATCGGGCAATCGGGCCACAAGGAATTTACATTTAAGCAAATTGGGCTAAGTGAGGCCCACCCCACTCCTATGTTCGGCCGAACACAAGGGGGTATACCCCTTGTTGTTTTTCATTTTTGCAACATCATTTTTATTTTCACATTTTTCCTTATCTAAACCTAGCAACTTGTTTTTCTCTCAAACTCTCCTTCCTTCCTCCCATTAGGCCGTCCCCCAACACCTCAAAATCATCATCAATTCACCAAAAATTATTTCTTGGATCATAGGGCTTTAATCATCATCGCGTTCCTCTCGTTCTTCTCTACACGATCATACTCTTCGATTCTTGATTAGGGTATAAACCCTAACCCTAGATTTTTGATTTTTCATATATTTTAATGATTTTGTATGATATATTGATAGTATGTTAGTTATTTGTTATTGTTATGTTGATTGTATGCGTAGAATTGCTCGATTTCATGTCTTTCGGTTTGATTAATTTGGGACAGCGGAGTAATTGTTATTTTCTGTACATGTAACTGATGTTGATCATAAAATAAACTATCTATATGAGTTCCTCTCATCAAGACATTAATTTTAGACTCCGGATTCATGTCGTTTCGATTCCCGGAGCTTAAGATATGATTAAAATGGTGTTTTGTAAAGATTAAATGGTGAAAACGAATTGGTTCAGTTATGGTCCGACTTTGTGACCATTTTTAGAGTTATTAGGGTGTACTAGTGTGTTAATATTGATGATGGGATGAACTTTCATGTTCGGGTCATCGAAATCCGAGCCACGGATCACCCGTTATGACTAAAATACGTTTTTGAGCGGATTAAAGGTACAAACCGATTTAGAGCTGTAAGTCACGACTTGGTGACTGTTCTTGGGATGTTCTTGAGCACACTAATGTGTCGGGTGGGTTGGTTAGGCGAAGATATATATAAGGCTCGCCGAAAACTGATTCCCGGGGCTCAAGTTATGACCCGATGAACTTTTGAATTAAAACTTATGGTTAAATATTGAAACTTATGATAAAAATAATGATTTTCATTATTGATTAATTACTTATGATATAAGAAGTAATTATTATCATTTAAGACTTATGATATATATTTATTATATCATTTAATTATTACTTATGATTTAATTAACGTTTTAATTAAACTTATGATTAATAATACTTTTATTATTAATGAAAAATACTTATGATAAGTATTAAATTTATTTTATGAGAATATTATTTTAAGACTTATAATAAAGATTAAATAATTATTTAATTATTATAAGACTTAATTATTATTTAATTATGATCTAATTATTAAATACTTATGATTTAATAATTTTAATTAGAAACTTATGAAATGATTAATAATTCATTATTAATTAATAATACTTATGATATGTTTTAAAATTTATTATTAATTAATAATACTTATATTATGACTAATATTTAATTAATTAATTAAATACTTATGTTATATTAATTATATCATTTAAACTTATCTTAACTTTAATAATTTATTTTTATTTAATTAAACTTATGTTATGACATAATTATACATATTTAACTTTAATTAACATTATAACTTATGTTATTATTATACTTTACACTTTTAAAATTATTGTTGACTATGTTTGACCAAGGTTGACTTTTGAGTTGACTTTCGGTTGACTTTGATTTTCAGTTGACTTCTGTTGACTTTCTAAATAAGGAAACTTTCCTAACTTCAAAACTTTTTAAAAATAGAACTTTCTAAATTTGGAAACTTTCCAAAAATAGAAACTTTCCTAAAATAGAAACTTTCCAAAAATAGAAACTTTCTTAAAATAGAAACTTTCCAAAAATAGAAACTTTCCAAAAATAGAAACTTTCCTAAAATAGAAAACTTTCCAAAAATGGAAACCTGCTAAAAATAGAAACTTTCTAAAAATAGAAAGTGTGTGTCCGTACGCTGTTCCGATTAAACCGATGCATGTTGAGTGTTGTTCTATGTCTACTTGCAACATGTACAATAGCTATCATACTAAGACTTGACCTAAGTTAGTTATTTATATCGACCTGCTTTATTTATAGGTCGACGTTGTGATCATTCATGATCACTTTACTTCATTTGCTGTTCGCATAATTGTGTGGTTACTTCGTTTGCTATTAAGGTGAGTTATAGTCCCATTTTTCTATTTTAAAGCTTTTGGGATGAGAATACATGCAATTTATTTTATACTTTGGACACATGTGGAAGTTGGTTTAAATTATTCATTGTGAGTTGAACAAAAATATTCCCTAGTCTGGTAACTGTAATCACTGGTTTCTACTGGTGAACGCGAATCCTATGGATAGATCTATCGGGTTTGACAATCCCATTTCGAGCTAGTCGCGCTAGCAATTTGTTATCGGAATGTTTAGTACTTCGTATTTTGTTGTAGATACACTTGTTCGGTGTATATTATTTATTGTGTTTGGCAAGGGTAAATAAAGGGTTAAGTGGTTACCAGGTGGCTCACGGAAAATGGAATAATGTTTTATTATATGTTTTCTAGCATATAATTTGGTGGTTTAAAAAGGAGTTTTAAGTTTTTAAACATAAATTTTTATTGTTTAAATTAAATATTGTTTGCAATATTAAACCTATAATTCACTCAACATTTTTGTTGACAGTTACTTGCATGTTTTATTCTCAGGTTCATGATTGATTGCTTCCGCTGTGCTTAGAGAGTCTGCATATTTATGATAGCAGCTTTTGTTAAACATTAACTTGCACTCTATTTTGTTACATTAAATAGTGGTTGTTTGTTGACTTTGTTTTGGTCAACTTTTGGTTAAAGTATTATTGTATAGTTTTTCTAAACTTATATATTTTAATAGATTTCCTTTATAGGAATCATTTTTAAATAAAGAATGCAAGGTTGTTTTATTAAATTCATATAGAGTTTCGATCAAGCTGTGGGACCAAGTGACGGAGCCGTTAAGTGTTTTGACGGAGTCGTCACACGTATCACACCTGGGGCATATAGTTCTTTGCCTTTTGTTATCGTTGTTGTTGTTGTTGTTAGGGTTATTGTTGTTGAGTCGTTTGTTGTTGTTATTGTTGTGATTGGGATTGTTGTTGTTGTTATTATTATTGGAATGGTTATTGCAGTTATTGTTGCGGTTGTTGTTGCGATTATTGTTGTTGTTGGGGTGGTTGCAATTGTTGTTGTAGTTGTTGTTTTGATTGTTGTTGTTGTACTGGTGACCCTAATCACTGCTTTCCTCCCACTTTCTTTTTCCCTGTTTCATTATGGCCTCCTCGGCCGCTTCTTTCTTTATGCTTCCTGTAATTTGGCCTATCAATTTGTGGGCTATACGGCTCGCTTTCTGCATTATTGTAGGGTCGTTAGCACCTACATGCTCTTAGATTCGTTTCGGCAACCCTTTTATGAATGCTTCAATTTTTGCTTCTTCGTCCTCAAATGCTCCAGGACACATTAAAGCCAGTTCATTGAAACGTCGCTTGTAGGTAGTGATATCTAACCCTTGGGTTGTCAGTGCTTTAAGCTCTGCCTTGAGCTTGTTAATTTCGGTTCTGGGACGGTACTCTTCCGTCATCATCTGCTTGAAAGCGGACCATGGAAGTGCATAGGCGGTATTCTGTCCTACGTAATCCATGTAGGTATTCCACCAAGTCAAAGCAGTACCCCTGAAAGTATGTGTGGCATACTTAACTTTATCCTCTTCTGTGCAGTTGCTGATTGCGAACACGGCTTTAACCTTCTCTGTCCACCGCTTTAGTCCAACGGGTCCTTCAGCTCCTTCAAACTCACTGGGTTTGTAGGCCATAAAAGCTTTGTAGGAACATCCTACCCGGTTGCCATTGTTTCCTCCACTGCTGGAACCCGATTGGTTATTGTTGTTCATTGCATTCACCACTGCAGCCATATTTGCAGCGAAAGCTTGAAGTTCTTCTGTGTTCAATTATTGTTGTCTAGTAGCTGGAGGAGCCATTTCCTTCAAAAATAACCGACTGAGTTAATCATATAGAATTTTAGAAGTAGCCAAAAAGTATTTTGTGGCTTAATATGAACTTATTATTATAAAAGCCTTTTCTTCATATTAGCGTTTTATAACTATAATAATGTTCATACTTAGCAGCTAACACACAAATTAACTACTAAAATTCTAATATGAAAAACTATGGTAAGTTATTACGTTACTACGTAATAATAAGTTGAAATAATAATAATAAACCTTCCATGCTTATTCTTATTATTATACAATCATAAGGAAAATTACATTTTGGATTTTCTTACAAACTTAAACACACAATATAATACATATTATACAATGCATGGAATACAGGATAGCTGCTGATGGTTCAAGAACGGCGATATTTCTTAGATGTTGACGTTGTTTCTTTCTCGGCCAAACGTTTGGATTTTCATTTGGATAGTTCTTTTTCCAATTCCTCCCAATTGGTTCTTTCAGCTAATTGTTTTGGAGCAAAACCAACAGTCGTTATACGAGCGGTCATTTTATAAACTGGTCTCTTAGGTGGTTCAGGTGGATGATCACAAACATTTTGGGTCATAATAGGTTCATCGGGTTTGGGATCGAATATAATAGCCAAATATTTTCCCAAATCACGTTGTGGTTAGGTAATTTTCACAACTTCTTCAGGATCCTCTTCTTCGGGTTCCTCTTCGGGATCTTCTTCTAAATCCTCTTCTGGAACCTCTACTGGCAATTGTGAATCTTCCCAATTTTCCCAACAATTTTCCACTTTAATGGTAGCACCAAAAGTTAACTTTTCCGTTGGTTCATAAGTCGTATGCTTTGAAAGGACCCGTTCATATACATTATAAACGATTCACAATAGTTGATTACATTGCGAGGTATTTGACCTCTATATGATACATTTTACAAACATTGCATTCGTTTTTAAAATACAAACTTTCTTTACATTGAAAATTGACAGGCATGCATACCATTTCATAATATCCACTATCCAACTATAAATTGATTTAATAATAATCTTTGATGAACTCAATGACTCGAATACAACGTTCTTCGAAATATGCTATGAAAGACTCCAAGTAATATATTTAAAATGAGCAAATGCACAGCGGAAGATTTCTTTAACACCTGAGAATAAACATGCTTTAAAGTGTCAACCAAAAGGTTGGTGAGTTCATTAGTTTATCATAATCATTTATTTCCATCATTTTAATAGACCACAAGAATTTCATTTCCAGTTCTCATAAATATACGTGCCATGCATAGAGACAAAAATAATCATTCATATGGTGAACATCTGGTAACCGACATTAACTAGATACATATAAGAATATCCCCTATCATTCCGGGATCCTTCTTCGGACATGATATAAATTTCGAAGTACTAAAGCATCTGGTACTTTGGATGGGGTTTGTTAGGCCCAATAGATCTATCTTTAGGATTCGTGTCAATTAGGGTGTCTGTTCCCTAATTCTTAGATTAACGGACTTAATAAAAAGGGGCATATTCGATTTTGATAATTCAACCATAGAATGTAGTTTCAATTACTTGTGTCTATTTCGTCAAACATTTATAAAAGTGCATGTATTCTCAGTCCCAAAAATATAAAGGGTAAAAAGGAAAATGAAACTCACCATACTGTATTTCGTAGTAAAAATACATATAACGTCATTGAACAAGTGCAAGGTTGGCCTCGGATTCACGAACTTAAATTAATTATATATAATTATGTGTTGGTCAATATTTATCTAACAAATTAGGTCAAGTCATAGTGTGCCACAATCCTAATGCTCGAGACTAATATACAAAAGTCAACAAAAGTAAATTTGACTCAAAATAATTTCCAAAAATCTATACATATTTAATATATAGTTTAAATATCGTCGTTTTATATTTTTAAATATTTTTAAAAGATTTATTAGAGTAATAATATAATTTATTTATTAATAAATAAAATTTTATATTAAATTTATGTAATAAAATATACTTTTATATATATTAAGTAATAAAATTTATAGGGTTCATTTAATATCATAAAGATAATATGATAGGTATTATTAAAATAAGTTATTACACGTAGTAAAATATATTTGTATCACATATTTATTTGATAAAATAATATCTATAATGATCGTAAGTAAAAGTTATATAATTTTGTAATAATAATTATTATTATAAAATTATATTATTATAAAAATATCAATATTTATAATTACTAAGATGACATTATGATAAAACGATAATTCTAATTATGATAACTTTAATATTTACGATAATTTTTAATATTATCTTTAAAATAATAATTCTATTTAAAATAATAATAATAATGATATTTTATAGTAACAATGACATTTCTATTAAAATGATAATTTTTGTTAAAATGATAGTTTTAGTACTAACGATACTTTTAATAATAATAGTAATGATAAAAATAATAAGAACGATAATTTTATCTAAATCAATATCTTATAATATTTTAATTTCATCATGATACTCTTACTCATTATTTCCTAATTGTTTCGTTTAATAGCTTTTAATCGTCTTTTATATCGTGTTCATAATAATGATAATAATAGTAATCAAAATAATTAGGTGTTACCAATATTTGTTTTAATTACACTTATATTAATAATGATAGTTACTATAAAATTATTAACGATAATACTAATAATTATCTTAATGATAATATAGTAATAATAATAATAACAATAACAATAACCATTTTTAAATAATGATATATATATTAATAATGATAATAATAATAATACTAATAATAATAATAATAATAATAATAATAATAATAATAATAATAATAATAATTGGATAATAATAATAATAATAATACTAATTATAACTTTAACGATAATAACGATAGTAATAATAAAAAATTAACAATTTTTAATGATAAATCCCTTTTTTGATAAAGATAATAATAATGATAATAATAAGATAAAACTAGAACGACGATAAAAAAACGACGATAATAATAATCATTTTTAATAAAAATATCGAAAATTCAATTGATTATAACTTCTAATCCGTTCATCGAAACCATTCGATATCTAAAGGAAAAGTTCTTAATTTTTCGCTAGCTTTTCAAGGACATGCATATCTTATACCTTATCTCAACCGCAAGTGTAACTAATTCAATATTCAACCTAACCTGTCTAAGGGCAATATCAAAAGTACAAGCATGCATAATCCTAAATACTCGAGCACTAGTCAGGGATACACTATTAGTATGTAAAAGTTAAATTATGAGTACTCACGTATCAATATTGATATTCAATATTGCAGGAAAGGTACGTAGACGCAACGGAAAAGATAAACACTATATTGACCTCACGAGCATACCCATGAACCATACTCAATCACCTCCATAGCTATAACCCATAATTTCCTTAATCCAATCCTACTCGAAAAACAATTTCGAAATCACTCGGACAGCACTCCGTCCTAATATTTTATGTATACTAATAATATCTTGAAATACGGAGTAAATATATATGTAAATCGATTGAGAGAGTTTAGAGAAAAATATTTTCAAGTTTCTACTATTGAATTCTATTTATAATAGATTTTTGAATTATTAAAGTGAATTATTAAAGTATGAATTATTAAAGTGAATTATTAAAGTATGAATTATTAAAGTGAATTATTAAAGTATGAATTATTAAAGTGAATTATTAAAGTATGAATTATTAAAGTGAATTATTAAAGTTAAAGTAAAGTAAAAATAAAGTAAAGGTAAAGTTTAATTATAGTAAAAGTATAAAACTATGTATGTATAATACGCGTATAAATTTATATAATATTAATTTAAATCGTTATATATATTTAATAAAATAAAATATAAATATCGTTATCTTTATCATACTAGTTAAGTAATGAGTTGTCAAAAGTGGTTCTAGATATTTATAAAATTTATATACGTTTTAATAATAAAGTTCTTTTTAAACTGAAAATGTTTTTGTACGTTTGAAACTAAATAGATCAATCGAGTCTTTATGAGATTCAATCTTCCACTATCCTTTGTCTAGTTCTCATTGATTGATAATTTATTCTTATTTATAAATCACTTTACCATTTTCCGAATATTGTTAAAATGGAAAGATTTCTCAAATCAACGTGGGCCTTTCAACAGAGACTTGTAATCATAATTCAATATATCTGATAATTCAATCATTTGATCTTATCTTCTAATTCCATTTATAAACATTTTGAAACAGATACAATCATATAAAGTATTTAATCTAATATTTTGTTTACGTTTCAAGTTATAATATATTTACACATATACATATATAATCATATTCGTTTAATGGTTCGTGAATCGTTGGAACTTGGTCGAGGTTGAATGAATGTATGAACATAGTTTAAAATTCTTGCAATTTAACTTAACAAATATTGCTTATCGTGTTGGAATCATATAAAGATTAAAGTTTAAATTTGGTTGGAAATTTCCGAGTTGTCACAGTACCTACCCGTTAAAGAAATTTCGTCCCGAAATTTGAGTGGAAAGGTCGTGAATGATAATAAGTATGTTTTCATGATGCATACGGGCTGAAAATTAGAGTTTTCTCATCCGCGAATAATTTGGATAAACAATCCATTTATATGAAGAGTACGAATGAAGCTAACATAGAAGAGTGAAATGAGTAAGTGTAGATTCATCTTATCATTTGACGTAGATATGATTGATTCCCAGATTTCAAGGGATTTGAAGAAAATCTTCTTAATAAGATTTGACTCTCCGGTAGTCAAGGAAATTAGGATCCGCTTTAAATGCGATCGTCCATTTTAATTGTTCTGTCGGAGATTTTCTTATAAATTCACCTCCATCGTTTCCTTACAACTCACACCTTCTGTTGATGCATTTTATGCAACTCCCTAGACATTTACCCACGTCCATTGCAGGTACAACAGTTTACAGGCCACCATGATTGCTCGTTATTATCCTATCCTTGTTTGTATGTGGTTACAGGAACTGCAGGAACGTGATTTAGATGTTTGACTATGTTAGACTTAGTCAGACGTACGAGTGAAGCCTCACTAGTACGGCTGACAGGATCATACGCACGATTGATGCTGAGCTAAGTCACAATTACAACCTAAATGAGAAGACACGAGTGAGTGATCACCCGTACGGCTGATGAAGCCAACTCATACGTGTGATGAAAGAATCGTATGGGTGAGTCAACAGCAGGGGTATGTATATAAAGTCTTATGTTCTTCATTTTAGGTTAAGCCTCTCATTTGTTACACACACTCAGATCTAGTGAGCTCCTCCGATTCTCTCTCAGTCCATATCACCCAGGTGGTGAATAATAGCTCTAGGTGTTGATCTAATCACACTTGATTTAGTTGTGGTTTGACTAAATTAATCAAAAAAAAAAACTTAACCTATTCACTAGAGGGTTTGATTCACTTATTCCGCCATTGTGTGAGTTAAATCTGTTGATTTCTAAGTTCCTAGTCATGTTTCATCACCTTCTATTCTTTCCCCCTCAACTCATATTTTAAAGTATTCATCAATATGCTCCATCCAGTTCTGATTCTCGATATACTTCTAACTTTCATATCGGTCATTCTTCTTTTTCATCTATCGCCGAAAGAATCTATTTACTTCTACTATACTCTTGGGTTTATAGTGTTTCTAGTTCTCCCGTGTCTTTATATTGCTATATGCATCGATATATATGGTTTATAATTTCTGGTTTGTCGTTGGGATTTATATGTTCCCTTATATTTCAAAGTCTCTACTTCTGTCTTCTATAATCATTATCATTCACAGTTAATGCTCTCTTTTATTTGCTGCAATTTATACCCCAATTTCTATTTCGGAGTTTTGTCCTTTCGTTTCTTCTTCTTGCGATTAAGCACCGCTTGTAATGGTCCAGAATTCACAGATATGAATTTCGGAATGAACATTGTTAATGTTCTAGGAAGGAAATTGTGATGGTACGATCTTAACTTGTCAAATTACTAGAATACCTTGGAAAAGGCCGAATCATCAAGAAATATTTTCTTGATATTTTAGAGGTTAAATAGAATACAAGAGTCGTATAACATGGCACATGATGATGTTATGATCTGTAAATCATCACGTTCCATTTAGAAACTCAGCATGACTTACTGTAATATAATCACATTGATCAAGTGTCATTATATTATACTAATTCATGCTTCAGTTCTTAACATTACTTCAAAATATTCCTATTTTAAACTTGAATGTTTCAGAATTTAGAAACTAAAATAGTTTCTTTTATGATGTAATACAGATAGCGCGAAGAGGTAAATGATTTCAAATAAGAAAAATTAAGAAAATATCTTCAGAAATATGGAGGATATTTATAATGAAAGATATGATGATATTTTAGAATTTCTAATATCAGAGGATGATGAAGAATATTGTCCGCAGGGGTTTAGAGTCAGGAGCAAGGTATTCGTTAATGACTTCAGCAGGTACTGAATCATTTGGATCCTTTCAAGTCAGGTCCAGTCTTTGTAATTTGTCCACAGCCTCCTTCCTACTTTGCTCAATCCGTTTTCAAGTTCCAAAACTTCTCTTTTTCTGCGCTTTGCCAGCACACTTCATCATTATAATCCAGCTTTTACCGTTTAAAGTCGTTTATAGTTTTCGCTGCTTCATCAGCATTTTTTTTCCATTTTCGGAGAACCAATTCGTAGTTCAGAGTGTTTTTCAGAAACTTCACATTCAAATTAAGTCCAGAAGATAGACGTTATATATATACATATAACTGTTGGCGTAGACATCCTGCGAGATTTCAAAATACTGATTGCTAATTCTCAATGATTAGTATGGCAATTCTCATTACAAGATGCGAATGAGTAAATGATGGGGTTTCAATGAATAATTATAATGACTTTTTGGAGAGGCTAAAGTCAAAGGGTAATGAAGTTGTTAGTACATCTGCTAATAATGTGGTGGAATGTAAAAGGTTCCCTGGTAACAATGGTGTATATCTCAAGGTTATAACAAGGTTAGTTTGACTGAAAAGTCGAAGTTGAGTTGCTGGAGCTGTGACAAAACTGGCTACTTTGAATAGGAGTCGCAAAGTTATTTTTGCTAATAAATGCCAAAGAATCTGACGCGGATATGTTGTTTAAACTTTTACTTTGGTTTCAAGAGTTTTTCGGGTACATAACTGTGGGTAACATGTGGTTGGATCATCATCTCAATTGCTCATCATTCGAAGAGTCTTCAAAAATTTTCGAAGGGTTTGAACACAGATTGTAATCGTTAACATACATTTGATGTTCTAACATAGTTTTGAAGTCAAAATATAGCTTGTGAAAGATGTAAGGATCTAAGAGTGATGATTTTGGTCTTATCTCAAGTTGAATTTTGAGATTTCAAAATCAGAATATGTAATTAAATTTTGAATGAGTATGGTTGTTTTGATTTCTATAAAAGAATGTATATTGTTGTGAAAGTAGGGAGTATAATGGATGATTTGCTGAATCAGATTCGAAGAATGTAACATATTAATTGTGAATTTATATATCTCTCGGGTATTACCTACCCGTTAAAAAAAAAATTTCACAATTAATATTTTGTACAAAAGAATTTTATTACAGTCTTTATGAAAATATATATATATGTATATTTTCTTCAGATGTAACATAGATTTAATGAGTTAATGTTAAATTAAACTCATTTGATTTACGGTTGAAACTAGAATTGAATAATCCCTAAAGGCTTTAAAAAACTTTTACGCAGTATTTCTTTAATGACATTGAAATTATAAATCAATACTTCGTTATTTGTTGATGTATGATGTTCGGTTCGTGGAATTCTTGTGAATTTCGCAAAGTACGAATGATGTTATCTGAAAATTTTCAAGTACATCGATGATGAAAGTGTAAAATCAAATATATACTTGATTTATTATGAATTGGAATTTATTGAATTGCGACAGAGATTGTAGTTAACGTTGGTTAAGTTGCGGCTGAAGGACGTACATTATTGCATATTTGTAATATGAATTAACCGAGTAGTTAAGATTCACACACAATAGCTTAGCACGGGAAGATTTATTTCAAAATATATATATATATATATATATATATATATATATATATATATATATATATATATATATATATATATATATAATATACATATAATTTCTTCAGAGGGAATGAGTTAATTCTTCATAACTCGTTGATACAATATACACGTTATTGATTCGTAATGATGTCCACAGTGATCCTTGAATTGACGGAGTTTGTGATGTTATTGGTGTTGTTGATTCGGATGTTGACTGTACTGACGATGCTGGTAATGCTGACTGTACTGTTGATGCTGTTGGTAAAGCAAGTTTAACTTGTTAATCACACACCATTTTTGTCAGGGTTTCTACTCTTCCTTCTATCATTTTGATTTGTTTAACTGATTTATGGTTATGGCTAGATTAGATAATCTCTAAGACTTTAGAGATTACATAATCGCCGCGGAATGTTTCTCCAATGAAGTTATGAATTAATACTTCGTCAGTTATTGTTGTTGGTACTCCTTGGTATCTATGGTGCGTATGACGTTGATGCTCATGGGACAGATTGTGAAGTTGAGGTTAACGACGCGGTTGTGGTTGGAGGTGGTAATGGTACTGTTGCCGTTGATGATGGTGGTACTGGTTATGCTGCTGGTGCTGCGGCTGGTGTTTGTAATCTTTGCACCATATTCTCCAAAGCCACTACCCGAGTGCGAAGCTCGTTGACTTCTTCTATTATACCGGGGTGATTGTCGGTTCGGACGAGCAGATAAATATAATCTAGAATTTGATGTAGTATATAATCATGACGAGATACTCTGGAAATGAGAGAGAAAATGGTGTTTCAGATTGGTTCGCCGATAAGTGCTTCAGGTTCTTCGTTAAGGGGGCAATGGGGTGGATGGAAGGGATCACCTTCTTCTTGTCTCCAATGATTGAGGAGGCTATGAACCCATCCCCAATTCATCCAGAATAGATGATGGCTGATTGGTTGATCCATTCCGGTCACACTGCTTTCAGAGCTGGAGTGGGATTCCATTTCGGAATCCGAGGAACTGGAATTAATGATGAATTCCATTTCGTACGATTGAATAAGGATTTTTTTCGATATGAAATGATTTTCGGTTATCGGATGGTATTCTAATTACATAGAATATCCATAGATATAGAACAAAAGATTTAGTAGATTACGGAGGAATTTACGGGATATGTCAGGTAAATTTTAAAGTAACAGATACGATAAGATATGATTTAGCAGACACGCTAAGATATGAATTTTGTCTATACACTACTCATGCAATTAATGTAGCAAGATGTGTCTAGACTAGTAATGATAAGCAGGTAATTTCCTAAGAATGATAAGCAGATGATTTTCGACTAAAAATGATAAGCAAAACTTTTGACATGCAGACACGGTCGAAGTCCAGACTCACTAATGCATCCTAACGACTTATCAGTTAGACACACTAAGGCAGACATGGTTCGCTAAGACCACCACTCTGATACCAACTAAAAGGACCCGTTCATATACATTATAAACGATTCACAATAGTTGATTACATTGCGAGGTATTTGACCTCTATATGATACATTTTACAAACATTGCATTCGTTTTTAAAAGACAAAATTTCTTTACATTGAAAATTGACAGGAATGCATACCATTTCATAATATCCACTATCCAACAATAAATTGATTTAATAATAATCTTTGATGAACTCAATGACTCGAATGCAACGTTCTTCGAAATATGCTATGAAAGACTCCAAGTAATATCTTTAAAATGAGCAAATGCACAGCGGAATATTTCTTTAACATCTGAGAATAAACATGCTTTAAAGTGTCAACCAAAAGGTTGGTGAGTTCGTTAGTTTATCATAATCATTTATTTCCATCATTTTAATAGACCACAAGAATTTCATTTCCAGTTCTCATAAATATACGTCCCATGCATAGAGACAAAAATAATCATTCATATGGTGAACACCTGGTAACCGACATTAACTAGATACATATAAGAATATCCCCTATCATTCCGGGATCCTTCTTCGGACATGATATAAATTTCGAAGTACTAAAGCATCCGGTACTTTGGATGGGGTTTGTTAGGCCCAATAGATCTATGTTTAGGATTCGCGCCAATTAGGGTGTCTGTTCCCTAATTCTTAGATTACCAGACTTAATAAAAAGGGGCATATTCGATTTTGATAATTCAACCATAGAATGTAGTTTCAATTACTTGTGTCTATTTCGTCAAACATTTATAAAAGCGCATGTATTCTCAGTCCCAAAAATATAAAGGGTAAAAAGGCAAATGAAACTCACCATACTGTATTTCGTAGTAAAAATACATATAACGTCATTGAACAAGTGCAAGGTTGGCCTCGGATTCACGAACCTAAATTAATTATATATAATTATGTGTTGGTCAATATTTATCTAACAAATTAGGTCAAGTCATAGTGTACCACAATCCTAATGCTCGAGACTAATATACAAAAGTCAACAAAAGTAAATTTGACTCAAAATAATTTCCAAAAATCTATACATGACTAATATATAGTTTAAATATCGTCGTTTTATATTTTTAAATATTTTTAAAAGATTTATTAGAGTAATAATATAATTTATTTATTAATAAATAAAATTTTATATTAAATTTATGTAATAAAATATACTTTTATATATATTAAGTAATAAAATTTATAGGGTTCATTTAATATCATAAAGATAATATGATAGGTATTATTAAAATAAGTTATTACACGTAGTAAAATATGTATGTATCACATATTTATTTGATAAAATAATATCTATAATGATAGTAAGTAAAAGTTGTATTATTTTGAAATAATAATTATTATTATAAAAATATATTATTATAAAAATATCAATATTTATAATTACTAAGATGACATTATGATAAAACGATAATTCTAATTATGATAACTTTAATATTTACGATAATTTTTAATATTATCTTTAAAATAATAATTCTATTTAAAATAATAATAATAATGATATTTTATAGTAACAATGACATTTCTATTAAAATGATAATTTTTGTTAAAATGATAGTTTTAATACTAACGATACTTTTAATAATAATAGTAATGATAAAAATAATAAGAACGATAATTTTATCTAAATCAATATCTTATAATATTTTAATTTCATCATGATACTCTTACTCATTATTTCCTAATCGTTTCGTTTAATAGCTTTTAATCGTCTTTTATATCGTGTTCATAATAATGATAATAATAGTAAACAAAATAATTAGGTGTTACCAATATTTATTTTAATTACACTTATATTAATAATGATAGTTACTATAACATTATTAACGATAATACTAATAATTATCTTAATGATAATATAGTAATAATAATAATAACAATAACAATAACCATTTTTAAATAATGATATATATATTAATAATGATAATAATAATAATAATAATAATACTAATAATAATAATAATAATTGGAAAATAATAATAATAATACTAATTATAACTTTAACGATAATAACGATAGTAATAATAAAAAAAATAACAATTTTTAATGATAAATCCCTTTTTTGATAAAGATAATAATAATAATAATAATAAGATAAAACTAGAACGACGATAATAATAATCATTTTTAATAAAAATATCGAAAATTCAAATGATTATAACTTCTAATCCGTTCATCGAAACCATTCGATATCTAAAGGAAAAGTACTTAATTTTTCGCTAGCTTTTCAAGGACATGCATATCTTATACCTTATCTCGACCGCAAGTGTAACTAATTCAATATTCAACCTAACCTGTCTAAGGGCAATATCAAAAGTACAAGCATGCATAATCCTAAATACTCGAGCACTAGTCAGGGATACACTATTAGTATGTAAAAGTTAAATTATGATTACTCACGTATCAATATTGAGATTCAATATTGCAGGAAAGGTACGTAGATGCAACGGAAATGATAAACACTATATTGACCTCACGAGCATACCCATGAACCATACTCAATCACCTCCATAGCTATAACCCGTAATTTCCTTAATCCTATCCTACTCGAACAAACAATTTCGAAATTACTCGGACAGCACTCCGTCGTAATATTTTAAGTATACTAAGAATATCTTGAAATACGGAGTAAATATATATGTAAATCGATTGAGAGAGTTTAGAGAAAAATATTTTCAAGTTTCTATGAAATAATGAAACCTATTGAATTCTATTTATAATAGATTTTTGAATTATTAAAGTGAATTATTAAAGTATGAATTATTAAAGTGAATTATTAAAGTATGAATTATTAAAGTGAATTATTAAAGTATGAATTATTAAAGTGAATTATTAAAGTTAAAGTAAAGTAAAAATAAAGTAAAGGTAAAGTTTAAGTATAGTAAAAGTATAAAACTATGTACGTATAATACGCGTATAAATATATATAATATTAATTTAAATCGTTATATATATTTAATAAAATAAAATATAAATATCGTTATCTTTATCATACTAGTTAAGTAATGAGTTGTCAAAAGTGGTTCTAGATATTTATAAAAGTTATATACGTTTTAATAATAAAGTTCTTTTTAAACTGAAAAACATTTTTGTACGTTTGAAACTAAATAGATCAATCGAGTCTTTATGAGATTCAATCTTCCACTATCCTTTGTCTAGTTCTCAATGATTGACAATTTATTCTTATTTATAAATCACTTTACCATTTTCCGAATATTGTTAAAATGGAAAGATTTCTCAAATCAACGTGGGCCTTTCAACAGAGACTTATAATCATAATTCAATATATCTGATAATTCAATCATTTGATCTTATCTTCTAATTCCATTGATAAACATTTTGAAATAGATACAATCATATAAAGTATTTAATCTAATATTTTGTTTACGTTTCAAGTTATAATATATATACACATATATATATATAATCATATTCGTTTAATGGTTCGTGAATCGTTGGAACTTGGTCGAGGTTGAATGAATGTATGAACATAGTTTAAAATTCTTACAATTTAACTTAACAAATATTGCTTATCGTGTCGGAAACATATAAAGATTAAAGTTTAAATTTGGTTGGAAATTTCCGGGTTGTCACATGCTTTGACTCAGCCTCCAAATCACTTGATAAGTAAATGAAATTTGAATCACTAGAGATGCTTATATGATCGGATGAAGTCATCTATCACATAATAACAGGCACGTTAAGAGAATGATATATCTTATAATATTTATATGTTAATAATCTTATGTTTCCAACAATTATATTATGCAATCATTTTTAAAATATTTACGGTCGAAGTCCAGAATCACTAATGCATCAAAAATCAGTTAGACAAACTAATGAAAAATTTTCTGATTCTCTAAGACCAACGCTCGGATACCAACTGAAATGCCCCGTTCATATTAATTATAAACATTTCATATTAATTGGTTTCTTTGCGAGGTTTTGACCTCTATATGAGACGTGTTTCAAATCTTGCATTCGTTTTTAAAAACAACCATAACCTTTATTATTGAATAAAGGTCTTAATGACATAATTTAGATTGTCTATCAAAGACAATCTCCTCAAATAAATAAGTTTTTACACAACCCATTACAATATGATCAAATATATTACAACAAATACTCCGAATGCAAGTTTAAACAATATAAACAATTATGCCAACTCCAAATCTAAACCTTGGGTTGGCAAACGACAGCGGAAGCGTTTTTAATATTCACCTGAGAATAAACATGCTTAAAATGTCAACAAAAATGTTGGTGAGTCATAGGTTTAATTTCTATATAATAATCATAACATTTAATAAGCCACAAGATTTCATTTAATTAAATGCGCAGGATCATTACAACTACAAAAATCATTCATACGATGAGTCGCCTGGTAACCGACCTTAACATAGAGTGCTTAAAATATCTGGCATCATACATTCCACTATTCAAATGTATGACAAGAACCCTTCGAAGTACTAAAGCATTTTCACTATTCGAAAATGGGAGTGGTTGGTGTCCGTAGATCTACCTTTAGGATTCGCGTCAATTAGTGTTTTTCACTAATTCTTAGGTTACCAAGCATAATAATAATAAGTACAGATATCCAGTATAACAATTCAATCGTAGAATGTAGCTCCATGAACTTGTGCTTATTTTGTAAAACATATATAAATTTTGCATGTATTCTCATCCCAAAATAATTTAAATAGTAAAAATGGGACTATAACTCACTTGTGATGATTTTCGAATAGATGGTGATAAGACTTGGCCTTTTGAAAAATTCGCGAACCTAATAATAATATTCTTGTGTTAAGATATATATATATATATATATATATATATATATATATATATATATATATATATATATATATATATATATATATATATATATATATATAATTAATATTCCATACTTATGATACTTGTGATAATTTTAATTTTCCATTGTTAGTAGTCCAACGTTCGTAGTCCAATAGTCCAATAGTCCAATAGTCCAACAGTATAAATATAAATGCTTATATTGTGTTAGAATTCACTAACAATATAATATATCGTCTTAATATAATAAGACACATAATATGTATATTGTCTGAAGCAATCCGCGACCCATTGTATACATGTCTCAGGCTCGATCACAACTCAAAGTATATAATATTTTGGAATCCACTTTGACCCACAGCTAACTCGAGATTACTGCCAATGGTGTCTAATAGTTCGTTCTAATAATATATATAGAAGAAGTCAAAATGATATGTCAAAACTTTGTATACGAGTCCACAGTGATCAACTCATATATATATATATATATATATATATATATATATATATATATATATATATATATATATATATATATATATATATATATATATATATATATATATATATATATATATATATATATATATATATATATATATATATATGGTGCCTTACGATCTTTATTAAGACTATAATATATTGTCGTAGAACTTAATCATGACTATTATAAATTGTATTTCCATAAGTTTGGGAACAAGACATGTATAAATACATGTAGGATACAAGGTAAGTTAGCTAGGATAAGGTTAGCATCCATTTTTATAAATCATGTTCGTAGCTAAAAATTAAGAAAAATATCCAATTTTGTTTTACCCATAATTTCTTCGTAACAAATCCGTTTTGAGTGATTAGAGTTGCCATGGTTTCATATCGAACTCAACATTATTAATATTAACAGAAAAAGTATAGGTTTATAGTCGAATATACAGCTTAGGTGTCAAATAAGAGTAGATATTCATATCCGTCGTAAGAACGACATCTTGATGACCCTTTTTGAAAAACATACTTCCACTTTGAGTTTAACCATGGATTTTGGATATATTTCATATCCATATAAAATAATATTTTTCACCAAAGGAAATCTTTTAATTCAAAGTTTAAGATAGGTTTTTAAAATTAAACCTAAAACAGCCCCCGTTCGACTAAGACGGCGTATATTCGATTTTAAGGTGTTCTTCGTGTTTACAAGTTTTATATCCTTATGTTAGCTTGACATATTGTCATAATACATTTGTTGAAGTGTTTTAAAAGTCAAGTTATAAGGATTGAGTTTATTTGCAAACAAGTTTAGAAATAATCTAAACTATGTTCTTGTTGTTATTAGTTATAACTCAAAATAAGATAGCTATATCAATACGAATCGAATAATATTATGAATAAGGTTACTACCACAAATCAAATGATTAAAGTTACTGGAGAAATAAGGAGAATATCTTGAGTTCAAAGATACCCTTGATGGCTTGGAATTCTTGAAGTGTTCTTGATCAAGCTTTGTTATGATGATTATAACTTGGATTATGAGACCAATACTTGCTGAATTGAATGGAGGCTTGAGAGAGTGTTTGAATATGTGTTTAGAGGGTAAAATGATGTAGTTAATTGGAATGAAATGGATGGTTATTTATCCTACATGTTGGCATCAAAATGGGGACAACAACATGGCTCCATGGTTTGTAATTTTATGCATATAGTCATACTAGTTTCCAAGCCATGGTTCCCACAAGTCTACATCATGTTTATACATGTCTCATAACTGATTGAGGGCTGCTAAGATCAATGATTTGGTATGTATATACCCATAGTAAATACGTATAGAAGCTGTGTATTATACGGGTATAAATACAGTATGAATACGAATAAGATTCTTGATAAAATTGAATGAGAAAATGAGTATAGCTATCTTTATTGAGTATAAATATATTGATATATATTATTAAGTCTTTCAAAAGTGTATTAATATATATTAATACAATACATATACATACATTTTAATTTAGAAGTTATTATAACGTTAATCGTTATATATATGTATTTAGTCTTGAAGTCTTTAAGTTAGTAATCTCATTTTATGTATATAACCAATTGTTATTATATATAATGAGATACTTAAATATCATTTTAACAAATCATAAGTATATATATATATCCATATATACATCATTATATAATTATTTTAAATTATGATGTTCGTGAATCGTCAGACAGACTGGGTGGTCAAACATTTGCATAAAATCCATTCCAAATATATATATCTTGACAAGTTTGATTGCTTAACATGTTGGAAACATTTAATTATGTAAATATTAATCTTCAATATATTAGCAGAAAAATTCGGGTCGTTACACATTACGAGGTACTTAACCTCTATATGTTACATTTTACAAACATTGCATTCGTTTTTAAAAGACAAACTTTCCTTACAACTAAAGTTGACAGTCATGCATACCATTTCATAATATATCCAAACTATAAATGACTTAATCTGTCATTTACTTAATAATAATATTTATTGAACTCAACGACTTGAATGCAACGTCTTTTGAAATATGCCATGAATGACTCCAAATAATATCTTTAAAATGAGCAAATGCACAGCAGAAGATTTCTTTCATACCTGAGAATAAACATGCTTTAAAGTGTCAACCAAAAGGTTGGTGAGTTCATTAGTTTATCATAATCAATCATTTTCAATAATATAATAGACTACAAGATACTCATATTTCGAAAACAATCTGTGCGGGTCTGCTCTCTTCTGTAAAAATCATTCATACAAAATTAACACCTGGTAATCGTCATTAACAAAATCCATCTAGAATATCCCCCGCATACAGTGTCACGACCCTACTTTTTCCGTTATCTTTTACCGTTAATTATTTAACGACTGTTAACTGTTAATTTTGCTACGTCATTTCTATGACCTATATTATTTTAATAATAATATATTAATTATTATGTGTTATGTGAATATTTGTATGCATATTTTGAGTTATACGTTTCTACGTGTCGCGGATTTCTATCCGGCGAATCTTTTCGTTTTTCAAACCAACGGTCGAGTTTTTGGGATATTTAAATCCTAATTATTTTAAATATGATATTTTAAGATCATATTATTATATATAGTATTTATATTTATTTTTCGTCAAGTATTTGTTATCTCTCCGAATTTTTAATCGCGTAAGCGTGTTTTCTCGTTTCGGGTTTCGTTCGGGCTTTCGGGCCATATGTAATTGAATACTTAGCAAGATGGGCTAGTGGGGCCTACTCCATACCCCAATTTCGGCAGAACCAAAAGGGGGGAGGGGATACCCCTTTTTTTTCCATTTTTTTCATTTATTTTCATTTAATCATTTTTACACACTTAAACCTAAAATCTATTTTGGTGCTCTCTACTCTTCCTCCCTCCTTGTGCCGTCGCCAACCCTCACCATATCATCATCATCATCAACCAAAAATATAGCTTGGATCAAGGATTAAACAACACAAATGCGTTCCTCATTCCGTTCTCTACGCGATTATACTTGTTGATCATTTATTAGGGTATAAACCCTAACCCTAGAACTTTTGATTTTTATTTATTTTTCTGTATTTTGATTATATATTAATAGTATGATGATTACTTGTTGTTGTAATGGTGTTTGTATGCGTAGAATTACTCGAATACATATGTTTTCGGTTTGATATAATTGGGATAGCAGTTTTTATTTAAGTCTGGAATTGTGACTGTTATAAAAGTTAAAAAAAAAGTATATAGATGAGTTCCACTCATCAAGACATTAATTTTAGACTCCGGATTCATGTCGTTTCGATTTCCGGAGCCCTAGATATGATTAAAGTGGTATTTTGTTAAGATTGAAATGTGATTTTGGTATGAACCAGGTTTGGTCCGACTTTGTGACCATATTTGGTGACTTTAGGGTGTGTTAGTGTGTTAGGATTAATGGTGTGACGAACTTTCATGTTCGGGTCATCTAAATCCGAGCCACGAATCACCCGTTACATCTAAAACACGATTTTGATTGAATTAAAGTTTCAAGTGGTGTCATGGCTGATCACCACAACTTGTGGGCTGTTCTTGGTGTTTTCTTGAGTGTACCAAAGTGTTGGGTGATTTTATTAGGCGGAGATATATGTAAGGCTCGCCGAAAACCGACACCCGGGGCTCAGGATACGACCCAATGAACTTTTGATTTAAAACTTATGACTAATTATTAAACTTATGATATAAATAATGAATTTCATTATCATTTAATTACTTATGATATAAAAAGTAATTATTAAAATTTTAAGACTTATGATATATATTTATTATATCATTTAATTATTACTTATGATTTAATTAACATTTTAATTAAACTTATGATTAATAATACTTTTATTATTAATGGAAAATACTTATGATAAGTATTAAACTTATATTATGAGATTATTATAATAAGACTTATAATAAGGATTAATTAATTATTAAATTATTATAAGGCATAGTTATTATTTATTTATAATTTAATTATTAAATACTTATGATTTAATAATTATAATTAGAAGCTTATGATATGATTAATAATCCATTATTAATTAATAATACTTATGATATGATTTAAAATTTATTATTAATTAATAATACTTATATTATGACTAATATTTAATTAATTAATTAAATACTTATGTTATATTAATTATATCATTTAAACTTATATTAACTTTAATAATTCATTTTAATTTAATTAAACTTATGTTATGACATAATTAGACATATTTAACTTTAATAAACATTATAACTTACATTATTATTACAACTTACACTTTAAAAATTAACGTTAACTATGTTTGACCAAGGTTGACTTTTGAGTTGACTTTCAGTTGACTTTGACTTCCAGTTGACTTGTGTTGACTTTCTAATTAAGGAAACTTTCCTAACTTATAAACTTTCCTAAAATAGCAACTTTCTAAATTTGGAAACTTTTCAAAAATAGAAACTTTTCAAAAATAGAAACTTTCCAAAAATGGACCCTGCTAAAATTAGAAACTTTCTAAAAATAAATAGAAAGTGTGTGTCCGTAAGCTGTTCCGATCAAACCGATGCATGTTGAGTATTGTTCTATGACTACTTGCAACATGTACAATAGCTATCATACTAAGACTTGACCTAAGTTAGTTATTTATATCGACCTGCTTTATTTATAGGTCGGCGTTATGATCATTCCTGATCACTGTACTCATTTGATGTTCGCTTAATTGTGTTGGTTACTTCGTTACTATTAAGGTGAGTTATAGTCCCGTTTTTACATACTTTTTAAAGTATATTTTTGGGATGTGATTACATGCATTTTATTTTACGTTTAGACACAAGTCACAATTAAATTTAAATTATTCATTGTGAGTTGGACAAAAATATTCCCTAGTCTGGTAACTATAATCATTGGTTTCTACCGGTGAACGCAAATCCTACGGATAGATCTATCAGGTTTGACAACTCCATTTCGAGCGAGTCGCGCTAGCAATTTATAATCGAAATGTTTAGTACTTCGTATTTTGTTGTAGATACACTGTCCAGTGTATATTATTATTGTGTTTGGCAAGGGTAAATAAAGGGTTAAGTGGTTACCAGGTGGCTCATTGATAATGGAATAATGTTTAATATTTTCTAACATTTTTAAATCTTGTGGTCTAAAGTTTATTCAATTATTTAAACCTATAATTCACTCAACCTTTATGTTGACATTTTACTCGCATGTTTTCACAGGTACTTGAGTTTACGTGATGCTTCCGCTGTGTTTAGAAGAGTCTGCATGCATTTGGGCAGATCTTAATGAAACAATTTATGAAACTTAAGCTTGCATTCTGTTTTTTGATAATTTAAATTTGTGGGTTTCTTGACAATGTTTTGTGTCAACTTTGGTTAATTAATATGTTGGGTTACTTTTAAACTACATATTTTGGTATGCTTTCCTTTTTGGGAAACTTTTGAAATAAAAGAATGCAATGTCGTTGTTAAATTCATTTAAGTTCGATCAAGTTGTGGGACCAAGTGATGGAGCCGTTAAGTGTTTTGACGGGGCCATCACAGTTGGTATCAGAGCTCTGGTTGTAGGGAACTAGGCGGTCTTAATGTGGTCAACCCGTGGTTCTTAGGGTGCATTAGAGTCTAGTCTACAGCCCGACCCTTTTGCTATAGCATTATTATGCATTTCATTTCGTATGTGATATATCGTAAGCATTTATTCCTATTTGGTATATGGTTTGTCGTTTTACTATTTTCAGATGTCGACTTCGAGCAACAACTCTGTTCGTGCTCCTGCTCCTTCAGCTGCTGAAGAATGCCGTGCTGATCAACCTTTGATCGATGATCCCGTTCACTACTACTTTTCCACCCTAACTCACATGAACAGAGCTTACACCGACAAGACACGTATTGTCACGACCCTACTTTTTCCGTTATCTTTTCCGTTAATTATTTAACGACCGTAAACTGTTAATCGTGTTACGTCATTTCATGACCTATATTATTATTTTAGTAATAATATATTAATTATTATGTGTTATGTGAATATATGTATTCATATTTTAAATCGTACGTTTATACGAATCGCGGATTTCTATCCAGCGAATCTTTTCGGTTTTTAAACCAACGGACGCATTTTTAGGATATTTAAATCCTATTTATTTTAAATACGATATTTTAAGGTCATATTATTATATATAGTATTTATATTTATTTTTCGTCGCGCGTTTGTTATCTTTCCGAATTTTTAATCGCGTAAGTGCGTTTTCGCGTTTCGGGTTTCGTTCGGGCTTTCGGGCCACAAGGTTTCTTCCATTTATCAACTTGGCCCACCATGGGTCCCACCCCATCCCAATTTCAGCTGAAACCAAGGGGGGAGGGAGAATACTCCCCATATTTCTTTTTTTTGGCAATTTAATTTATCACTTCCTCATTTATCTAACCTAAATTCTATTTTGCTCTCTTCTCCTCTTCCCTTGTCCCCTAACCGTCACCTACAACCACCATAACATTATCATCTTCATCAATTTTCATAGCTTGGATCAAGGATTGTTATACATCAACGCGTTCCTCGTTCCGTTCTCTACGCGATTATACTTCTCGTTTCTTGATTAGGGTATAAACCCTAACCCTAGAACTTTTAATTTTTCCTTACTTTTCTGTATTTTGATGATTTATTAATAGTATGATGATTATTAGTTGTTGTAATGTTGATTGTATGCGTAGAATTGCTCGTTTACATATGTTTTCGGTTTGATATAATTTGGACAGCAGATTTTTCGTGTGTTTCTGACTTTGTAACTGGTATAAAAGTTAAAATAAAGTATATAAATGAGTTCCTCTCATCAAGACATTAATTTTAGACACCGGATTCATGTCTTTTCGATTCCCGGAACCCTAGTTATGATCAAAGTGGTATTTTGTTAAGATTGAATGTGATTTTGGTATGAACCAGGTTTGTTCCGACTTTGTGACCATATTTGGTGACTTTAGGGTGTTTTAGTGTGTTAGGACTGATGGTGGGGCGAACTTTCATGTTCAGGTCATCTCAATCCGAGCCACGAATCACCCGTTACGTCCAAAACACGTTTTTGATTGAATTGAAGTTGCAAGTAGTGTGTTGGCTGTATAACACGTCTTGTGGACTGTTATTGGGGTGTTCTTGAGTGTACCAAAGTGTCGGGTGGTTTACTTAGGCGGAGATATATGTAAGGCTCACCGAAAACCGACACCCGGGGCTCAGGATACGACCCGATGAACTTTTGATTTAAAACTTTTGATTAATTATTAAACTTAGGATATAAATAATGGATTTCATTATAATTTAATTACTTTTGATAAAAAAAGTAATTATTATTATTTACAACTTATGATATATATTTATTATATCATTTAATTAATACTTACGATTTAAGTAACATTTTAATTAAACATATGATTAATAATACTTCATTATTAATGGAAAATACTTATGATAAGTATTAAACTTATATTATGAGATTATTATAATAAGACTTATAATAAGGATTAATTAATTATTTAATTATTATAAGGCTTATTTATTATTTTATTATAATTTAATTATTAAATACTTATGATTTAATAGTTATAATTAGAAACTTATGATATGATTAATAATTCATTATTAATTAATAATACTTATGATATGATTTAAAAATTATTATTAATTAATAAAACTTACATTATGACTAATATTTAATTAATTAATTAAATACTTATGTTATATTAATTATATCATTTAAACTTATATTAACCTTAATAATTTATTTTAATTTAATTAAACTTATGTTATCACATAATTACACATATTTAACTTTAATAAACGTTATAACTTATATTATTATTATAACTTACACTTTTAAAATTAACGTTGACTATGTTTGACCAAGGTTGACTTTTGAGTTGACTTTCGGTTGACTTTGACTTTCAGTTGACTTTTGTTGACTTTCTAATTAAGGAAACTTTCCTAACTTATAAACTTTCCTAAAATAGCAACTTTCCAAAAATAGAAACTTTCCAAAAATAGAAACTTTCCAAAAATGGAAACCTGCTAAAAATAGAAACTTTCTAAAAATAGAAAGTGTGTGTCCGTAAGCTGTTCCGATCAAACCGATGCATATTGAGTATTGTTCTATGACTACTTGCAACATGTACAATAGCTATCATACTAAGACTTGACCTAAGTTAGTTATTTATATCAACCTGCTTTATTTATAGGTCGGCGTTGTGATCATTCCTGATCACTGTACTACATTTGCTGTTCGCTTAATTGTGTTGGTTACTTCATTACTATTAATGTGAGTTATAGTCCCGTTTTTACATACTTTTCAAAGTATATTTTTGGGATGTGATTACATGCATTTTATTTCACGTTTAGACACAAGTGACAATTAAATTTAAATTATTCATTGTGAGTTGGACAAAAATATTCCCTAGTCTGGTAACTGTAATCATTGGTTTCTACCGGTAAACGTGAATCCTACGGATAGATCTATTGGGTTTGACAACCCCATTTCGAGGTAGTCGCGCTAGCAATTTATAATCAGAATGTTTAGTACTTCGTATTTTGTTGTAGATACACTGTCCAGTGTATATTTTTTTTTGTGTTTGGCAAGGGTAAATAAAGGGTTAAGTGGTTACCAGGTGGCTCATTGATAATGGAATAATGTTTAATGTTTTCTAACATTTTTAAATCTTGTGGTCTAAAGTTTAATCAATTATTTAAACCTATAATTCACTCAACCTTTGTGTTGACAGTTTACTCGCATGTTTTCACAGGTACTTGAGTTTATGTGATGCTTCCGCTGTGTTTAGAAGAGTCTGCATGCATTTGGGCAGATTTTTATGAAACAATTTATGAAACTTTGGCTTACATTCGGTTTTTGAATAATTAATACTTGTGGGTTGTTGACAATGTTTTTGTGTCAACTTTGGATTATTAATATGTTGGGTTACTTTTAAACTACATATTTTGGTATGCTTTCCTTTTTGGGAAACTTTTGAAATAAAAGAATGCAATGTCGTTTATTAAATTCATTTAAGTTCGATCAAGCTGTGGGACCAAATGACGGAGCCGTTAAGTGTTTTGACGGGGCCATCACAGCTGGTATCAGAGTGCTGGTTGTAGGGAACTAGGCGGTCTTAATGTGGTCAACCCGTGGTTCTTAGGATGCATTAGAGTCTAGTCTACAGCCCGACCCTTTTTCTATAGCATTATTATGCATTTCATTTCGTATGAGTTATATCATTAGCATTTATATCTTTTGGTATATGGTTTGCGATTTTACTGTTTGCAGATGTCGACTTCGAGCGATAACTCAGTTGCTGCTCCTGCTCCTCCGGCTGTTGCCAGACGCCGTGCTGATTAACCGGAGATCGATGATCCTATTCACTACTACTTTTCCACCCTTACCCATATGAACAAGGCTTACAATGAAGTAACGCGTATTAATGTTCTCAGTGATTGTATGCGTACTTTGCCACATAACGAGATGATGGACCAGATACGAGCTAGTATGGATTCGTTTGTTAGCTTCAAGAACAATATTGAGATCGAGAGTCGTAAGCGTAACCGTGAAGTTGATGCTAGGTTCGAGACTCTAGAAAGCACAGTTCGTGGTTTGAAGGAAGAGTTGGAAGAAGTGAAAGGAAAGTTGCGGAAGTATGAGCCTTCTGCTGAGACTCATGCTGGCCCAGCTTATCACACATGCTCTAAGCAGATGTGATATGATGATTCATGATTGATAACTTGTTTCATAAAACTTAATGTCCTTTCATACATACATTTTTGGGTTATGTACGGCGTTTTGCCGAGGATTTTATTAAGATTTTGTTATGGGATGTTTTTCATTATGTATGGATGGTTATTTTTATGACATCTATTATCATTATCACATTTTGTTTCTGATGTTGTGACTCTTGGCATGTTATATTATGCGTAATGTAGATCATGTATGTTAGGTGCTATGTATGTTGTATGATGTTATCATAAAATATGTATGCATGTGGTGGTTATTTCTATAACAATCATAACTGTCATGTTATTACACATAGTGGTTACTGACTATTATTTTAATGGTTAATCTTTTCGTGTTCGATCTATTCCTTTATAACACAACCGTTAGTACTAAACGCGTTGCTTGTGGTTTCATGACGCATTGTGTTATTCTATTTTGAAGATCATGCCTCCTAGAGAGTCCAACGAAGCCCGTATCCAACGTCTTGTTACCGAAGGGATAGCTGCTGCTATGGCAGCGAATGCTAATGCAAATGCTAATGCGAACCACAATCAGGTGGGATGCTCCCACAAAACATTCATGGCGAGTCGCCCACAGGAATTCAGTGGTACAGAAGGACCCATAGGACTTACCCGCTGGTTCGAGAAAATCGAGTCTATTTTCAGGGTTAGTCGAGTCCGAGAGGAGGACAAGGTTAGTTTTGCTAGCTGCACTTTGAAGGATAGTGCATTGACCTGGTGGAACAACTTGGTTAACAGTTTGGGAAATGATGTGGCTTATGGGTTAACTTGGAATAATTTCAAGGAAAGAATGATCACCCGTTACCGTCCTAGGGGTGAGTTTAAGAAGTTAGAGGTTGAACTTAAAAACTTGAAAATGAAGGGTACCGAATTAGATGCCTACGAGCAGAGATTCTTTGAGTTGACTTTGTTGTGTCCTAATGTTTATGCCGATGAGAATCTTAAGATTGAAGCTTACATTGATGGGCTATCCGAGAAAATTGAATATGGAGTTGAATCTAGTGAGCCCCAGACTATTGAGGCCGCGATGTCAATGGCTCATAAGTTGAATGATAAGATTTTGAGAAGAAGCAAGGCTGCTATAACCGAACCCAGTGAAGAGGCTGTTAAGAAAGCTGATAATGGGAAGAGAAAGTGGGATAATAACCGTAATCAAAACCAGAGTCATCAGAAAAAGCAGGATACTTCTGGTTCGAATAACCGCAGTCAGCGTGTGTGTCCACGTTGTTACAAGGCTCATGATGGTTTCTGTACCGTGACTTGCAAGAGGTGTTCCAAACAAGGACACATTGCTAAGGATTGTACGGTGCTTCTGCCGGGTTCTACTGCTCCTACCGCAGGTGGTAATAATGCTGGTAATAGAGGTGGTAATGGTAATGGTAATGGAAAGTCAAATAATGGTGGTAATCCGAGAGTTTGTTAGGAGTGTGGGAAGCAGGGGCATTTCCGTGATGCCTGTCCCAACAAGAAGAATGCAGAGACTACGCGTGGTAGAGCGTTCAACATTAACACCAGGGATGCTGAGGAAGATCCTAAACTTGTTACTGGTACGTTCTCGGTCAACGATTTATCAGTTTATGTACTATTTGATTCAGGGGCTGATTTGAGTTTAGTGCCGAGTAGATTAAGTCCAAAACTCAAAACACCATTAACTCCTTTAGACAATACTTATGTTGTTGAAATAGCTAATGGTAAGGTACTCACTGCTAAGACTGTGCATCGTAAGTGTAACATTAGTTTAGCTGGTAGAGATTTTGAGATAGATTTTGTACCGATTGAACTTGGTAGTTTTGATGTTGTTATTGGAATGGATTGGTTATCTGCGAATCGTGCTGAGATTGTGTGTTATGATAAAGCTATTCGTATTACTAATGTGGTTGGAGAGCCGCTGATGGTTCTTGGAGATAAGAAATGCCGATAGTTAAATCTTATTAGCTGTTTGAAGGTTCTTAAACATCTTCGCAAGGGCTGTCATGGTATTCTAGCCCATGTTGTTGATTCCGATAGAGAAACGAAGAGTGTTGGAGATGTTCATATTGTTAGAGATTTTCCCGAGGTATTTCCCGAAGATTTACCTGGCCTTCCGCCGCAACGCGCGGTAGAATTTCAAATTGATCTTGTTCCCGGTGCTGCTCCTGTAGCACATGCTCCTTATCGTCTTGCGCCTTCTGAACTTCAAGAATTGTCAAGTCAACTCCGTGAGTTGTTAGACAAAGGTTTTATTCGTCCTAGTTCGTCCCCTTGGGGAGCTCCTGTTCTGTTTGTTAAGAAGAATGATGGTTCTTTTCGTTTGTGCATTGATTATCGTGAGTTGAACAAGCTTACTATTAAAAACTGTTATCCTCTTCCGAGAATTGATGATCTGTTTGATCAACTTCAGGGTTCATCTGTTTATTCAAAAATCGATCTTCGTTCCGGCTATCATCAGTTGCGTGTTAAAGAATCTGATGTTTCGAAAACTGCTTTTCGCACCCGTTACGGTCACTTTGAGTTTCTTGTTATGCCGTTCGGATTGACGAATGCACCTGCTGTGTTCATGGACCTCATGAACCGTGTGTGTAGACCCTATCTGGACAAGTTCGTTATTGTGTTTATCGATGACATCCTTATTTATTCGAAGAGTGATGAAGAGCACAAGAAACAATTGAAGTTAGTGCTTGATTTGTTGAGGATAGAAGAGTTGTACATTAAGTTCTCTAAGTGTGCATTCTAGTTACGAGAAGTTCAATTCCTTGGACACATTGTTTGTAAACAAGGGATACAAGTTGATCCTGCTAAGATTGAGGCGATTGAAAGGTGGGAAACTCCGAAAACTCCTACTCAGATTCGTTAGTTCCTAGGATTGGCAGGTTACCATGGAAGGTTCATTCAAGATTTCTCTCGTATTGCAAAACCTCTGACTGTTTTAACGCATAAAGGGAAGAAGTACGAGTGGAAGGATGAATAAGAGACTGCTTTTCAGATTTTAAAGAAGAAGTTGACTACCGCTCCGATATTGTCACTACCTGATGGTAATGATGACTTTGTTGCTTATTGTGATGCTTCGCGTCAAGGCTTTGGTTGTGTTTTGATGCAACGAAAGAAAGTTATTGCGTACGCATCATGTCAGTTGAAGATTCACGAGCAGAACTATACAACTCATGATTTAGAGTTGGGGACCGTTGTTTTTGCACTTAAGATTTGGAGACATTATTTGTATGGGGTCAAGAGTACTGTGTACACAGATCACAAAAGTCTTCAACATATCCTCGATCAGAAACAATTGAACATGAGAAAACGAAGATGGATTGAGACGTTGAATGATTACGATTGTGAACTTTTGTATCATCCGGGTAAGGCCAATGTTGTGGCTGATGCGTTGAGTCGTAAAGAAAGGGCTGAACCTCGTAGGTTTAGGGCCTTGAATATGACAATTAGAACAAACCTCGCAAGGCAGATTCTTGAGGCACAACAATAAGCCTTAAAGGAAGAGAATTTTGTGAAAGAGAACGTAAGAGGTATGGCTAAGAAATTTGAGATTCGAGCAGATGGTACTAGGTACTTTGCAGGACGTCTTTGGGTTCCGAAGTTTGGTGAACTGCGACAACTTGTTTTGGATGAGGCTCATAAGTCTAGGTACTCTATTCATCCTAGTTCAGGAAAGATGTATCATGATCTTAAGGAGCTGTATTGGTGGCCAAATTTGAAAGGTGATGTGGCTACGTATGTGGCTAAGTGTTTGACATGTGCTAAGGTTAAAGCTAAACATCAAAAATTGTCTGGACTGTTGGTACAACCCGAGATTCCCGAGTGGAAGTGGGAAGGAATTACGATGGATTTTATTACTAAGTTACCGAGAGTTGCGGGTGGCTATGACACTATTTGGGTGATTGTAGATCGACTCACTAAGTCGGCTCACTTTTTGCCGATTAGGGAAACAGATTCAATGGAGAAGCTCACTCGTTTGTACTTGAAGGAGATTGTTTCTAGGCATGGTGTTCCTGTATCCATTATTTCGGACCGAGACAGTCAATTTGTATCGAGGTTTTGGCAATCTTTGCAGGAAGCCTTGGGAACTAGATTAGATATGAGCACCGCTTATCATCCTCAAACAGATGGTCAGAGTGAAAGGACCATTCAGACGTTGGAGGATATGTTACGAGCGTGTGTTATTGATTTTGGAAATGGGTGGGATAAATATTTGCCGCTAGCTGAGTTTTCTTATAACAACAGTTATCACGCAAGTATTCAAGCCGCACCGTTTGAAGCTCTGTACGGTAGGAAGTGTAGGTCTCCTGTCTGTTGGAATGAGGTTGGGGATGCTCAACTCACAGGTCCAGAAATTATTCACGAGACTACCGAGAAGATTGTACAGATTAAGGAAAGGTTGAGAACCACTAGAAGTCGGCAAAAGAGTTATGCCTATAAGGGAAGGAAAGATGTGGAATTTCAAGTTGGTGATCGTATTATGTTAAAGGTTTCACCTTGGAAGGGTTTAATCCGTTTTGGTAAAAGGGGAAAGTTAAGTCCTCGTTTTGTTGGACCGTTTGAGATTGTTGAGAGAGTTGGACCGGCAGCTTATCGTTTGAAGTTGCCATAAGAACTCAGTGCTGTTCACGATGTTTTTCATGTATCGAACCTAAAGAAGTGTTTGGCCGAAGCTGATAAGACTATTCCTTTGGAAGAACTTCATGTTGATAAGCAACTACACTTTATTGAGGAACCTATTGAAATTATGGATCGAGAAGTTAAGACTCTTAAGCAGAGCCGAATTCCTATTGTTCGGGTTAGATGGAATACCAGACGCGGTCCCGAGTTCACTTGGGAGCATGAAGATCAGATGAAGCAGAAGTACCCGCATTTGTTCCCAGATGCTGAGTCAACCCCTGCACCTGCTTAAATTTCGGGACAAAATTTCCGTAACGGGAAGGTACTGTCACGACCCTACTTTTTCCGTTATCTTTTCCGTTCATTATTTAATGACCGTTAACTATTAATCGTGTTACGTCATTTCATGACCTATATTATTATTTTAGTAATAATATATTAATTATTATGTGTTATGTGAATATATGTATTCATATTTTAAGTCGTACGTTTATACGAATCGCGGATTTCTATCCGGCGAATCTTTTCGGTTTTTAAACCAACGGACGCGTTTTTAGGATATTTAAATCCTATTTATTTTAAATACGATATTTTAAGGTCATATTATTATATATAGTATTTATATTTATTTTTCGTCGCGCGTTTGTTATCTTTCCGAATTTTTAATCGCGTAAGTGCATTTTCGCGTTTCGGGTTTCGTTCGGGCTTTCGGGCTACAAGGTTTCTTCCATTAATCAACTTAGCCCACCATGGGGCCCACCCCATCCCAATTTCGGCCGAAACCAAGGAGGAGTGAGAATACTCCCCATATTTCTTTTTTTTGGCAATTTATTTTATCACTTCCTCATTTATCTAACCTAAATTCTATTTTGCTCTCTTCTCCTCTTCCCTTGTCCCCTAACCATCGCCTACCACCACCATAACATCATCATCTTCATCAATTTTCATAGCTTGGATCAAGGATTGTTATACATCAACGCGTTCCTCGTTCCGTTCTCTACGCGATTATACTACTAGTTTCTTGATTAGGGTATAAACCCTAACCCTAGAACTTTTAATTTTTCCTTACTTTTCTGTATTTTGATGATTTATTAATAGTATTATGATTATTAGTTGTTGTAATGTTGATTGTATGCGTAGAATTGCTCGTTTACATATGTTTTCGGTTTGATATAATTTGGACAGCAGATTTTTCGTGTGTTTCTGACTTTGTAACTGATATAAAAGTTAAAATAAAGTATATAAATGAGTTCCTCTCATCAAGAAATTAATTTTAGACACCGGATTCATGTCGTTTCGATTCCCGGAACCCTAGTTATGATCAAAGTGGTATTTTGTTAAGATTGAATGTGATTTTGGTATGAACCAGGTTTGGTCCGACTTTGTGACCATATTTGGTGACTTTAGGGTGTTTTAGTGTGTTAGGACTGATGGTGGGGCGAACTTTCATGTTCAGGTCATCTCAATCCGAGCCACGAATCACCCGTTACGTCCAAAACACGTTTTTGATTGAATTGAAGTTGCAAGTAGTGTGTTGGCTGTATAACACGTCTTGTGGACTGTTCTTGGGGTGTTCTTGAGTGTACCAAAGTGTCGGGTGGTTTACTTAGGCGGAGATATATGTAAGGCTCGCCGAAAACCGACACCCGGGGCTCAGGATACGACCCGATGAACTTTTGATTTAAAACTTTTGATTAATTATTAAACTTAGGATATAAATAATGGATTTCATTATAATTTAATTACTTATGATAAAAAAGTAATTATTATTATTTACAACTTATGATATATATTTATTATATCATTTAATTAATACTTACGATTTAAGTAACATTTTAATTAAACATATGATTAATAATACTTCATTATTAATGGAAAATACTTATGATAAGTATTAAACTTATATTATGAGATTATTATAATAAGACTTATAATAAGGATTAATTAATTATTTAATTATTATAAGGCTTAGTTATTATTTAATTATAATTTAATTATTAAATACTTATGATTTAATAGTTATAATTAGAAACTTATGATATGATTAATAATTCATTATTAATTAATAATACTTATGATATGATTTAAAAATTATTATTAATTAATAATACTTAAATTATAACTAATATTTAATTAATTAATTAAAAACTTATGTTATATTAATTATATCATTTAAACTTATATTAACCTTAATAATTCATTTTAATTTAATTAAACTTATGTTATCACATAATTAGACATATTTAACTTTAATAAACGTTATAACTTATATTATTATTATAACTTACACTTTTAAAATTAACGTTGACTATGTTTTAGCAAGGTTGACTTTTGAGTTGACTTTCGGTTGACTTTGACTTTCAGTTGACTTTTGTTGACTTTCTAATTAAGGAAACTTTCCTAACTTATAAACTTTCCTAAAATAGCAACTTTCCAAAAATAGAAACTTTCAAAAAATAGAAACTTTTCAAAAATAGAAACTTTCCAAAAATGGAAACCTGCTAAAAATAGAAACTTTCTAAAAATAGAAAGTCTGTGTCCGTAAGTTGTTCTGATCAAACCGATGCATATTGAGTATTGTTCTATGACTACTTGCAACATGTACAATAGCTATTATACTAAGACTTGACCTAAGTTAGTTATTTATATCGACCTGCTTTATTTATAGGTCGGCGTTGTGATCATTCCTGATCACTGTACTACATTTGTTGTTCGCTTAATTGTGTTGGTTACTTCATTACTATTAAGGTGAGTTATAGTCCCGTTTTTACATACTTTTCAAAGTATATTTTTGGGATGTGATTACATGCATTTTATTTCACGTTTAGACACAAGTGACAATTAAATTTAAATTATTCATTGTGAGTTCGACAAAAATATTCCCTAGTCTGGTAACTTTAATCATTGGTTTCTACCGGTGATCGCGAATCCTACGGATAGATCTATCGGGTTTGAGAACCCCATTTCGAGCTAGTCGCGCTAGCAATTTATAATCGAAATATTTAGTACTTCGTATTTTGTTGTAGATACACTGTCCAGTGTATATTTTTTTTTTGTGTTTGGCAAGGGTAAATAAAGGGTTAAGTGGTTACCAGGTGGCTCATTGATAATGGAATAATATTTAATGTTTTTAACATTTTTAAATCTTGTGGTCTAAAGTTTAATCAATTATTTAAACCTATAATTCACTCAACCTTTGTGTTGACAGTTTACTCGCATGTTTTCACAGGTACTTGAGTTTATGTGATGCTTCCGCTGTGTTTAGAAGAGTCTGCATGCATTTGTGCAGATTTTTATGAAACAATTTATGAAACTTTGGCTTGCATTCAGTTTTTGAATAATTAATACTTGTGGGTTGTTGACAATGTTTTTTGTGTCAACTTTGGATTATTAATATGTTGGGTTACTTTTAAACTACATATTTTGGTATGCTTTCCTTTTTGGGAAACTTTTGAAATAAAAGAATGCAATGTCGTTTATTAAATTCATTTAAGTTCGATCAAGCTGTGGGACCAAGTAACGGAGCCATTAAGTGTTTTGACGGGGCCATCACACGTAGTAACGCGCTTAGTGATTGTATGCGTACATTGCCGCATAACGAGATGATGGACTGGATTTGAGCTAGTATGGATTCATTTGTTAGCTTCAAGAATAATGTGGGGTTCGTGAATCGTAAGCGTAACTGTGAAGTTGACGCTAGGTTTAAGGCTCTAGAGAGTACAGTTCGTTGTTTGAAGGCAGAGTTGGAAGAAGTGAAAGGAAAGTTGCGGAAGTATGAGCCTCTGCCGAGACTCATGCCGGCCCAGCTTATCACACCCGCTCTAAGAAGATGTGATATGATGATTCATGATTGATTACTTATTTCATAAGACTTAATATCCTTTCATACATATATTTTTGGATTATGTACGGCGTTTTGCCGAGGATTTTATTAAGGTTTTGTTATGGGATGTTTTTCATTATGTATGGATGGTTATTTTTATGACATCTATTATCATTATCACATTTTATTTCTGATGTTGTGACTCTTGGCATGTTATATTATGCGTAATATAAATCATGTATGTTAGGTGCTATGTATGTTGTATGATGTTATCATAAAATATGTATGCATGTGGTGGTTATTTCTATAACAATCATAACTATCATGTTATTACTCATAGTGGTTACTGACTATTATTTTAATGGTTAATCTTTTCGTGTTCGGTCTATTCCTTTATAACACAGGTATTATTCTTAGTACTAACGGTTGTGTTATTCTGTTTTGAAGATCATGCCTCCTAGAGAGTCCAACGAAGCCCGTATGCAACGTCTTATCACCGAAGGGATAGCTGCTGCTATGGCAGCAAATGCAAATGCTAATGCTAATGCGAATAACAATCAGGTGGGATGCTCCCACAAAACGTTCATGGAAGTCGCCCACAGGAATTCAGTGGTACTGAAGGACCCATAGGACTTACCCGCTGGTTGGAGAAAATCGAGTCTATTTTCAGGGTTAGTCGAGTCCGAGAGGAGGACAAGGTTAGTTTTGCTAGCTGCACTCTTAAGGATACTGCATTGACCTGGTGGAACAACTTGGTTAATAGTTTGGGAAATGATGTGGCTTATGGTTTAACTTGGAATAATTTCAAGGAAAGAATGATCACCCGCTATCATCCCCGGGGTGAGCTTAAGAAGTTAGGGGTTGAACTTAAAAACTTGAAAATGAAGGGCACCGAATTAGATGCCTACGAGCAAAGGTTCTTCGAGTTGACTTTGTTGTGTCCTAATGTTTATGCGGATGAGAATCTTAAGATTGAAGCGTACATTAATGGGTTATCTGAGAAAATCGAGCATGGGGTCGAGTCTAGCGAGCCCCAGACAATTAAGGCCGCGATGTCTATGGCTCATAAGTTGAATGATAAGATCTTGAGAAGAAGCAAGGGTGCTGTAACCGAACCCAGTGAAGAAACTGTTAAGAAAGCTGATAATGGGAAGAGAAAGTGGGATAATGATGTCAACGCTAAGGGGTATAAAATACTATTAAATTTTACAAGGAAATACTATTAAATACGATACAATTTTACACAAGATATTTATTTATTTAGAGAATGGATATACTTAAACCTTGCTACAACACTTATAGGCAGTGTACCTAATCGTACAGTAGTGTAGTTTTTAGTAAGTCCGGTTCGTTCCACAGGGAAAATCTTTTAATCAAAGCTTAACGCTATATTAGTTTAATTTATAAAAATACAAATATATATATATATAAGTAATATTATTATTATAAAGGGGGATTTTTACCGTTTAATGACCGGTTTGTCGATTTTAAAACTTTAGTCACAGTTAAAACCAAATGTAAAATATTAAATAAATAAAAGACTTAATTTAAAGCGTAAAGTAAATAACGATAATGAAATTGCGAATAATAAAAGTGCGATAAAATAAACTTGCGATAATTAAAAAGTACGATAATTAAAAGTGCAATTAAATACAATAACAATAAATAAAAATGCGATAATTAGAAGTGCAATTAAATATAAAATAAAGGAAATTAAATATGAAATAAAAGAATTATGCTTATTTAAACTTCCGTAATCATGATGTTTGACGTGTTGATTTTAGTTTTATGCCCATGGGTTAATTGTCCTTTGTCCTGGATTATTTAATATGTCCGTCTGGTTTTTGTCCATAACAGTCCATCAGTCATAAATATAAAGTGCGAGTGTCTTCGTCAAATTATCCTTATACCCGAAGTCAAATATTCCAACTAATTGGGGACTTAAACTGTAACAAGATTACTTTGTTTAATAATTACACCAGGATGTCAACTGAGTGTAACCCAAGATTTTAATACTTTGTTAACAATTATGCCAAGTGTCCTTGTACATAATTTCACCCCTGTTTTAATAATTCTAGTGGCTATTAATCCATTCCTGTGTCCAGTTAAATGAACGATCATTCGTACATATAAATACCCCGCCCATCGTGTCCGATTGAGTGTATATGGTTATTTATAGGGACATCCAATTGTAAATCTTTATATTAAAATTAACAAACTATCATTTAGTTAAATAAATATAAAGCCCATTAATAGCCAATAGTCTAATTTCCACAAGTGTCATTCTTTTGTCCAAACCCCAATTATGGTACAAAGCCCAATTACCCAATTTTAATATTTTTAGCCCAACATCATGATTACTTTGGATTAAATAAGCATAATAATAACTTAGCTACGAGACATTAATGTAAAAAGGTTGAACATAACTTACAATTATTAAAAATAGCGTAGCGTTACACGGACAGAATTTTCACTTACACCCTTACAACATTCGCTAACAGACCCTTATTATTAGAATTAAAATTAAAATTAAAATTAAAATATATATATATATATATATATATATATATATATATATATATATATATATATATATATATATATATATTACGTATATATTGAGAGAGAGATAGATTATATGGATATTTTGATCGATCAAACTGCGTTTACTTTTATAGGCAGTTTCATTTTTTGGGGCTCCGCGAGTCGCGGCCCTCTCGTTCCTCAAACTCCGTGAGTCGCGGAGATATCAAATCCAGCTCACAAAGCCTTGGCTCTTTGTTTGCCGACGGATTTTTAATATAAATATAATATATAAATAATTTTAAGAATTATTTAAATATTATATTATATTTATGTGCATAGTTAACTCGTAATTTTTAGTCCGTTGCGTCGAGCGTTGAGAGTTTACTCATGTCCCGGTTCCGGATTTTCGAACGTCCTTGCGTACAATTTAATATCTTGTACATTGCGTTTTGAATCTTGTACTCTTGTAATTTCGAGACGTTTCTTATCAATAATTGGAACCACTTTGATTGTATTTTGTACTTTTGAGCTTTTTGGACCTTTGCGTCTTCAATTCGTCGAATCTGTCTTTTGTCTTCACCTTTTATTATTTAAACGAATATCACTTTTAAATAGAACAATTGCAACTAAAAGCTTGCCTTTCTTGAGGAATAATGCTATGAAATATATGTTCGTTTTTAGCATTATCAAATATTCCCAGACTTGAGCGTTGCTTGTCCTCAAGCAATATAGTCTTGAAATACTAGAATCACTTCTTTATTCTTCACACTTTGTACATCAGTGATTTCTATACGGCGGTATAAACAATTGTAGTAACGATATGGTTTACAGTCCCACATGACTATAAAATTTAGATCCATTAAGGAAATTGGATCTTTATGAAAACATTTGATCTTTTGAAAATTTTAATCTAGCTTTTACCCTAGATAAGTTTTTCGGAATAACCCTTCACCGGTGTTTTCAAAATATTTTTGTGGGTTTGGTGGGTTTCAGATTTGAAAATTTTAGCTCAAAACTTGCGGTTTTGTGTCACCCACTTGCTAACCTTGTATTAGGAAAGCAACACGTCCAGTATACTTGCTCCGTATATTACCTTTCGGTAAACTACCGTCCGGTTGTAAAGGAAAGCGTTGAACAAGCAACTGTTAAGGCAATGTCCCCTGACATGCTTTTAATTATGGTTTATAATGTGTCGGACGCAATTACTATCCTTGGTAGGAGCAATAGTAAAGCTCACCCTTATGATTTTTCGGTCTGGCACAAGGTCCTGTCTTTGACCATGCTATGCAACCACCGTTCTTACGGTTGACACCCGATTTGGTTCAGGTGACCTAATGAATTCCAGGTGAATTCCTAGGATTTTACGTTCAATGGTAATGAACGCATTGAAAATGAGTTTTCAGAAAACAAATCGGTTTGTAATTTTGATCAAAATATTTTCTCGTTCAAGCTCGAGTTTAGATATCATTGAATTCCATGAGTTTGTAATTCTCAATCTTTAAGGTCAATCTCTAGGATTGAGTAATATCAGTCTTAAAAGCTGATTTTTAATCTTTAAGGAGATTATCCTTTCTGGGGATCTGATTCATTAGTCTTATCCAGCTAATTTGCACGGTGCCCCCCCATTTTACGAGAAAAATCCTTCTCATGGTTAGGATAAATCTGACCACTTGGCGACCCTGTTTTATGCTGAGGTCCGTGGATTTCCTGCTGATTTTAGTGATGACTTTTCTAGATTTTTCGTCAACCTACAGCTGGTCTGGACGACAACTTCCTGATCTAAATCAAGAAGCGCGTTTCTTTTTCGGAAGACTTTACTTCCTTTTAATGATGGAATTGATTCATCGTGTAGATCCATCTCCTCTTTTCTTTCATCGGGTAAAACAGTTTAGTTTAGTCCAAAGCAAAAGTATTTTCAGTTATTTGTTACAGAAATATGTGACATATGTTTAAAATATCTTGGTAAATTTTCCCACACTTGGCTTTTATTTTCCTTTTTATTGTCCTCTATTCCATTTTAAATGAATTTTAACATTTTGGTTTGTTTCTCAATTTATGTCCTTTCCGAGGTAACAATAATTTCGGTGTTAAAACCTAGTTTTATCGTTCATAAATATGTATAAACATGATTTTGAGTTCATTTAATTGAAAATTTTGAAAATTTTTACTAGAATTGGGTAGTCAGTATATAAGACTAGGGCTGTTCTTTATTATCAGAGAGCACTAGATTCTAATACAACTACTACTTTACTAGTATTTCTAATGGTAACCAAGTGTATAAAGTAAAAATTTTAAAATTCGAAAGAATTTAACCCCTTCCCACACTTAAGATCTTGCAATGCCCTCATTTGCAAGAAATCAGTAACAATTTAAATTATTGAGGGTGATTTGTGTGAAAATGATTAAATTTTACCAAAGTTTCCAAACATATTGGCGTTTGTTTGCTGAATGATAAATGGTGCATATCATTTGTTCATTCCATCTTGTTGTTATATCACATTTATTTTGCATCTTGTCGTCAAAACCAGTTGCTTTTGCTGAACTTAATGTCAGTCTTTGAAAGTTTTACCCTGTTGTGTACATAAGATAAACTGCAAACATATATACATATTTTTGAAGTTTGGTATATTACCCCACATTCAAACATTATTAAAATCTAAAAATAAAAATTTGTAAATTATAAAAACTAATGCAATTCCAACATAAGTATTAAATGTATCAGCATTACAAATTATAAAATAAATAAAACTAAGTAGACTAGGGATGATACTGATACCAGTAGGGGTTCCATGCATAACCATATGTGTTATAAAATGCTTCGGCTGGGTTATACGTAGGATACGGTGGTTGGATCTCTATAGACCAGGGAGGAAATACGGGTGATGGAGTAGGAATATAGTTTCTACCTACATGTTGGCAATGAGCTATGATTTGGTTTTGATGAACTTACCAATCTTCAAATGCTCGATGTCTAGCATTTTCATGCTCTTGTGAAGCTATAAACCTTTGCATTTCTGTCATTTCATTTCCTCCTCCCACATTACCTGGCTGTTGGTTTCTTTCAACCTGTGGATGTCTACCATGGTATTGTACTGCGGCGTTATTTCGCCTCTTCAAAACCTTCGCACCATGGTATACATTTAAACCTATTGTATCGCGGGGTTCTGGTTCTTCGACTAATAATCCCCCCCCCCCCCGACTTATATCCACACTGAGATATTCAGCAATCAAAGTAATAAATATACCACCTCCTATTATGCTATGCGGTCTCATCCCCCTAACCATAGCTGATAAATAATAACCCACACAATAAGGTATACTTACAGCGCTTTGTGGGTCTCGAATACACATGTGGTAAAACAAATCCTGTTCATTTACCTTTTCCTTATTCTTACCTCATTGTGTAATTGAATTGGCTAAAAACCTATGAATTACTCTTAACTCTGCTCTATCTATATCCAAATAAGAGTAATTTCCCCCTTTAAATCGGTGATGGCTAGTCATTTGACTCCATACACCATGCGTATCAAAATTTTCATCTATCTTTCTACCATTTAGTATCAACCCTCTATAATCGGCAGATGCTAACTCCTCAGGCGTATATATACGTAAAGCCTGAGCCATGTCTAGTAAAGACATGTGGCGCATCGAACCTCCTAACAAAAATCTAATAAAAGATCGATCGGTTAAACTAACTACCAGATCATTTATTTCTATACTACACAATAATTCTTCACACCATACTTTATATACAGGTCTACGCTTGTTGAATAAACGTACCCAATCGTTAAAAGTAGAATTACCATACCTCTGTGTAAGTAATTCCCTAATTAGCCCAGCTAATTCTACAGCTTCTAACGGTGCCCATTCTATTACCCTAGGTACTTCAACAGCTTTAGAATGAAGAGTATGCAAACCCCTTTGGTATTTTGGATAATCTATCCAACGTCTGTCAAATCTCAAGTTCGGGTGCAAATCTTCCAAGTGCATATCTGAAAATGTCATGACTGGATGAGGTATATCTTGTTTGTAGTAGTTATCTACCTCCTGTTGTTCCGTATTCTCAGCAGGAGCATTGCGAGCTTGGGATGAAGATTCACACCTTTCAGTCTGCAAAACACATCAAACACAATTTTTGTGCATCCAAATATGCATTAGTGTCAGCAAAATCATCAATCAAAATAATTACAATGACATGTTCAATTTATATCAAACATAAGCTCATTTTTATATTTTTATCAAATCTACACTTTTTCAAATAAGCATATACGAAAATGTTCACCAAGTTCATAAGCATTCAACTCAAATAACATGTCAAAATAATCATTACTAGCAATTAAACAAGTTTCAAATGGCATTATCTCTCAAAAATCAAGTTCATGAATTTTAGACTTGAAAAAGTCCATTTTAATTCTCAAAATCATGCTTAGGCTCAAAGTTTGGATCATTTAACTACCTAAACATGTTACACTACTTAATTTAGCAACAATTCATGATAAAAATCGGCCATAATCTGTTTATATCAAAAAGCCCCAAATTTGCTCAAGAACACAAACCCTAGATTACTTAAAATTTGAAGTTTAAGGCATCTAATCATGTTAAATAGCATCAATCTAGGTTATACAAGCATAATACATAAGCAATTTAAGCATAATTATACTAAAAAGTATCAAAATCGAATTGGGGAAAAAATTGCTCAAGAACACCAATTTTCGGATTAAATGGTGTTTAGGTGTAGAAATTTACCGTTTTTCTTGAGTAATTCCTTGATAGCATCCTTCTCAACATGATTTTAGTAAAAGATTTGATGAAAAACGGTGAAAAATTTTGATTTTTGGAGGTTTTAGTGTGTGTTTTTCGGGTGTTTTGTTCGCAGTTTTTGTGTGTGGTGTGTGGACTGATCAGTTCCAGCGATTTTATTTTTTTCTGTATTTTGGTCTCTCCGCGAGTCGCGGCGTTTGGCAGTTTCAAATACCGCGAGTCGCGGTGTTTGGTTTTTTTTTTATATAAGACTTAACTTATAAAACAAATATAAAATAAATTTAAAATTTTGTTTTCCTTTGTTTTAGGACGAGGTCGTTTCGGATCGATGTCATAGTCCGTCCTTCGACAAAATTTTAAAATTTGTCTTTTTGTAGCGATTGTTTTAAAAGCTAAGATTTTTGGGTTTTTTTTTTTTTAATGTTTTTGGCATACTTTAATTCAATAAGTTTAAAAATAATGATAATAAAAGTTCTCGTCCCTCTCTCGGATAAAGCAATTTCGGTTCAAAGACCTAGTCTTCAACTCACGACGAATTTTAAAAATCATATTTTTAACTTAGCGAAATAAAGTAAATTTTTGTTTTTAAATTCACACCAAACTTAAATTTAAAATGCATAAAATTAAGAATTCATATAATAAAAATTAAAAATTCACACCAAACTTATATTATATTTTTGTTTTTAAACATACAAACTTTTATTAAAAAGATTAATTTTTCAAATATTTACAATTTTAAATATATTAATTTTAAAAAGTTTACAATATTATTTTAATTTTTATATATTAATTTTTTAAAACATGGTAAAATTAAAAATCTTTTTGGCTTTTATCCCACTTTAATCAATCAAATATTATCAAAAATATACGCCCCTCTTTTCGATAAAGTAATTTCGGTTCCATGACCTAATTTAACTCATGAGGAATTTTTGAAATATTTTGGGTTGATTGATTAAAGATATTTATACCTTAAGAATAAACGTTAAATTTCGCAGTGATGTAATAAATTTTTGAATGATATCAATAATTTCGGTCGCCAAACCAAATTTTATTCAATACCAATTTAATACTTTATAGCGAACAAATTAGCGTTTATTATCAAAAGGTTAAAAATAAAAATAAAAATAAATAAAAACTGTACAGACTTACCTGTGAGATAGTATTCTTAGTTATATGATCTATCCCATTCATAAGATAGTCGGTTTAATTGGTTTTCCATGGCTACATAGGCGTAACCTCGAGCATTCAGTGTTTTTTCATCTAAACATATGAACGGTCCGTCTCTGCATAAAGTAACAAATTCGGTGTTTGAATAGGTTTGATTATTTGAACATTTACCTCCATGTGACCATTTTCCGCATTTGTGACATCTTTCTAGGTGTCGTGCTCTTCTTTTCGCTGCGAATTTTGATTTTCCTTTACCAAATTGTAACTTATTACCTTCACATCTGGATTCTTTTCTTACTCCATCCAATCTTTCTCTAATTACTGATACTATTTCACTCGGAAGTGTGTCATTATTACGTTTAGTGATCAAAGCGTGTAGCATTAGACCATGGTTTAGTTCGCAGGAAGTCTTCATTTCATAAAAACCTAAAAAAAATAAAACTTCAGAATGGGGGGAGAAGACTAGTTTTTTAGGGTCTGCTAGGGAAAGACCATTCGGGTTCCATTTTCGAGAACTACACGAAAACAGAAAATCTAACTCTAACAGAAATACATATTATCCTTTAAAAGACTTGATTCTCCCCACACTTAGTTAGCTGTGGTATCGAAATTGTGATTAACTTCATTGTCAACTTCCATTAGACTATCTATGTACTGTTTAACTCTGTGACCATTAACCTTAAATTCAATCCCATTTGAATTTATTAATTCTATCGTTCCGTATGGGAAAACTCTTTTGACTATGAATGGTCCAGACCATCTTGATTTCAATTTTCCAGGAAATAGCTTGAATCGTGAATTGAAAAGAAGAACTCTGTCTCCTTCTTTAAATTCTTTTAAACTTCTGATTCTTTTATCATGCCATTTCTTCGTTCTTTCCTTATAGATTAACGAATTTTCGTATGCTTCATGTCTTAATTCTTCTAATTCGTTTAGTTGACTTAATCGTAGACGTCCAGCTTCATGTAAATCAAGATTACATGTCTTCAAAGCCCAAAATGCTTTGTGTTCAATTTCTACTGGAAGATGACATGCTTTCCCATAAACAAGTCTAAAAGGTGTGGTTCCAATTGGAGTTTTGTTGGATGTTCTAAAAGCCCAGAGTGCATCCTCCAATTTAATGGACCATTCCTTCGAATTTGATCCTACGGTTTTCTATAGAATACGTTTTAAAGCTCGGTTGGTATTCTCAACTTGTCCACTTGTTTGTGGATGATAAGCGGTTGAGATTTTATGAGTTGCTCCATATCTTTTGAGAACTTTCTCAAGTTGATTATTACAAAAATGAGTTCCCCGATCACTTATTAAAGCTTTCAGTGTTCCAAACCTTGCAAAAAGACGTTTTAAAAAGTTGACTACAACTCGTGCATTGTTAGTTGGGAGAGCTTGTGCTTCCGCCCATTTAGATACATAATCAATGGCTACGAGAATATAGAGATTATTATGAGATTTTGGAAATGGACCCATAAATTCAATACCCCAAATGTCAAATACTTCGCATACTTGAATGACATTTTGTGGCATTTCATCACGTTGACTTATTTTTCCGGCCCTTTGACAAGCATCACAGGATTTGCAAAGAAGGTGTGCGTCTTTGTAAATTGTAGGCCAATAGAATCCAGCATCATAAACTTTTCTTGCTGTTAGTTGAGGCCCATAATGCCCTCCTGTTGGTCCTGTGTGACAATGGTTTAAAATTTTACTAGCTTCATCTCCGAATACACATCGGCGTATTATTCCATCTGGACAACTTTTAAATAGATGTGGATCTTCCCAGAAATAGTGTTTTATATCACTGAAGAATTTTTTTCGTTTTTGGTACGATAATCCTTTTTCAAGGAATCCACATACTAAATAGTTTGCATAGTCTGCAAACCATGGAATTTCATTATAATCTATCTTCAATAGATATTCATCAGGAAAGTTGTCTTGTATGGCCGATTCATTTAGAACTTCTAATTCGGGATTTTCAAGACGAGAAAGATGATCAGCGGCGAGATTTTCTGCTCCTCTTTTATCTCGGATTTCAATATCAAACTCTTGTAAGAGTAAGATCCAACGGATTAATCTTGGTTTGGCATCTTGTTTCGAAAATAGGTATCTAAGAGCAGAATGGTCGGTATAGACCACCGTTTTTGCTAGAAAGAGATATGAACGAAATTTGTCAAAAGCAAAGACAATAGCAAGGAGTTCTTTTTCAGTAGTTGTATAGTTCGATTTTGCTCCTTGTAACGTCTTACTAGCATAATATATAGGTTGAAATCGTTTTTCAATCCTTTGTCCTAAAACGGCTCCCATTGCAAAATCACTTGCATCGCACATTAGTTCAAACGGTAGATTCCAATTTGGTTTTATCATGATCGGCGCATTAGTAAGTTTCTCTTTAAGAATATTAAAAGATTTGATACATTCATCTGAAAAGATGAATAGAGCATCCTTTTCTAGGAGTTAATTCATAGGAGTGGCAATTTTAGAAAAATCTTTTATGAAACGTCGGTAAAAACCGGCATGCCCTAGAAAACTCCTAACTCCTCTAACATTGGTGGGATGTGGAAGTTTAGCAATTACATCTACTTTAGCTCTATCCACTTCAATTCCTTCTTTTGAAATTTTATGTCCAAGAACGATGCCTTCTTTAACCATGAAATGGCATTTCTCCCAATTAAGTACTAGATTTGATTGTTCGCATCTAATCAGCATTCGTTCAAGATTAGCTAGACATGATTCAAATGTATCACCGAAGACTGAAAAGTCATCCATGAAAACTTCCATGCATTCTTCTATCATGTCGTGAAAAATCGCCATCATGCACCTTTGAAAGGTTGCAGGGGCGTTGCAAAGTCCAAATGGCATGCGTTTGTAAGCAAAAGTACCATAAGGGCACGTGAATGTGGTTTTCTCTTAATCTTCGGGTGCTATTGGAATTTGAAAGTATCCGGAAAATCCATCAAGAAAACAATAATAACTATTTCCGGCTAATCTTTCCAACATTTGATCAATGAAAAGTAAGGGAAAGTGATCTTTTCTGGTGGCGTCATTTAATTTTCTATAATCAATACATACACGCCATCCTGTTACAGTCCTAGTAGGAATAAGCTCATTTTTTTCATTTGTAATGACAGTCATGCCACCCTTCTTAGGCACGCATTGAACTGGGCTTACCCATGGGCTATCAGAAATTGGATAAATTAAACCTGCATCTAGCAGTTTAATTATTTCTTTTTTAACAACATCTTGCATATTCAGATTTAGTCTTCATTGGCGTTGCACATACGTTTTATGACCTTCTTCCATAAGGATTTTATGTGTGCAATACGAAGGACTTATTCCTTTAATATCATGAATCTTCCATGCAATGGCTGGTTTATGAGCTTTCAACACAGAAATGAGTTGTGATTTCTCATTTTCAGTAAGAGAAGACGATATTATTACAGGTAATTTAGATTCACCATGTAAATAAGCGTATTCCAAATGGTTTGGAAGTGGCTTTAACTCTAATTTCGGTGGTTCTTCTATCGATGATTTATATCGATATCTGTCTTCTTCTTTTAGCATTTGAATTTCTTCTGTTGTTGGTTCATATCCATTAGCTATAAGTGTAGCTAACATTTGAACTTCATCAATTGGTTCAGTTCCTTCCCCTAAAGAACATTCTCCTGTTCCTTGTAATTCTGGAAATTCTTCTAACAATTCTGCATGTGAATCTTTAGTTTGAATATAATAACATGTATCATCTGCAAATTGCGGTTGTTGCATTGCTCTATTAACTGAAAAGGTAACACTCTCGTCCTCTATACTTAGGGTCAATTTCTTACCGAACACGTCTATCATTGCTTTAGCCGTGTTTAAGAATGGTCTTCCTAATATGAGAGGAACTTGAGAATCTTCTTCCATGTCCAGAACAACAAAATCTACTGGAAATACTAAAGTACCAACTTTAACTAGTATATTCTCCATTATCCCTCTAGGATATTTTATTGATCGATCGGCTAGTTGTATGCTTATTCTTGTTGGTTTCAATTCTCCAAGGTCTAGTTTAGTGTATAGTGAAAACGGAATTAAATTTATACTAGCACCTAAGTCTGCCAATGCTTCTATTGAACTAAGACTACCCAGAAAATATGGAATTATGAAACTTCCTGGATCAGATAGTTTTTCTGGTATCTTATTCAACAGCACTGCTGAACAATTAGCATTCATAGTAACAGCCGAGAGTTTTTCCATTTTCTTTCTATTCGAGATTAGATCTTTCAGAAATTTAGCATACCTAGGCATTCCTGAAATCACATCAATGAAAGGAAGATTTACATTTATCTGTTTATCCTTAGCTGTGTTATCTTCATTCACCTTTTCAACTACCGGTTCTTTTTCCTTATCTTGTTCAGGTTGTGGTTCTTGTGGAGTAGGAATAGCTTCATCAGAAGTTACAGGTATTTCAGGTGGTTTAAGTGTTGTACCACTTCTTGTGGTAATGGCTTTAGCTATTTCATTCTGGGGGTTAGCATTTGTATCACTAGGTAAACTTCCCGATTTTCTTTCACCTATTAACCTTGCTAGGTTACTTACTTCTTGTTCCAAATTTTGAATAGAAGCTTGTTGATTTCTAAATGCTTGAGCATTTTGTTCATTAGTTTGTTTTTGAGATGTAAAAAACTGCGTTTGAGTTTCAACTAGCTTCGTCATCATATCTTCTAAATTCGGCTTTTTATCATCGGTTTGTGGTGGTTTATTTTGAAAATTAGGTCTTTGCTGGTTGTAAGTATTGTTAGATACTTGTTGATTGCTAGGACCTTGTTGGTTGTTGTATGGAATATTTTGATTATAATTCTAGTTTTGATTGTAGATCGGTCTTGGCGGTTGATAATTATTCTGATAATTATTTCCAGGCCTTTGGTTTATGTATGAAATATTCTCTCTTTGTTCCATTGTTAATTCAATACTGAGACAATCTTTTGTCAAATGTGGTCCTCCACACTGCTCACAACTAATTCGTATTGAGTGAATATCCTTAGACATCTTTTCCATTCGTCTCTCGACAGCATCTATCTTTGCGGAAATGGAATCTAAGTCATGGCTAGAATCAGCTCTAGCAGCTTTAGATGATCTAATGATATCTTTTTCTTGGTGCCACTCATGTGAGTGGGAAGCAGTGTTATCAATAATTTTGTAAGCATCAGTTTCGGTTTTCTTCATAATGGAACCACCAGCTGCTATATCGATGTCTTTTCTTGTAGTGATGTCGCATCCTTGGTAGAATATTTGTACTATTTGACAGGTGTCTAAACCATGTTGCGGACATCCTCTTAATAATTTTCCAAATCTTGTCCACGCCTCATATAGAGTTTCATTCGGCTTCTGTGTGAACGTAACAATTTCTCCTTGATGTCTTTCGGCTTTAGATGCCGGAAAGAATTGTTTAAGAAATTTTTCAACTAAAACGTCCCATGTATCAATCGCCCCTTCAGGTAACGATTCCAACCAATCTTTGGCTTCTCCCTTTAAAGTCCAGGGAAATAACATGAGATATATCTGTTCATCCTCAACTTCTCTTATTTTAAATAGAGTGCAGATCCTATTAAAGGTACGAAGATGTTCATTTGGATCTTCCTTCGGTGCACCACTAAATTGGCATTGATTAGTCACCATGTGTAGAATTTATCCTTTGATTTCATAATCTGGCGCATTAATGTCTGGATGAGTAATTGCGTGACCTTGGCCAGTACGTTTAGCTCTCATTCGGTCTTCCATACTTAAAGGTTCTAGATTCTCCATAATTGAATTTGTTGAATCGGAATCACTAGAGGATTCTGATTTAATGGTTCGTTCCTCAACAATCTCTGTTTGAATGATTGGTGGTTCCGGAGGAAAATTTAATGGTTCAGGATCTATGAATCATCCCTGAATATTCTCCGGATTCTCAATTGTGAGGTCGGGTTCAAAAAATGGATTATCGGAAATTTGAATTGGAGTACTTGGTCGACTGGATGACGGTTCTAAAGAAAAATCAACGGCGGTAATATTTGCTAAATGTCTTGATCTAGTTACAGGCGGTGAACGTACAAAAGGTGGTGAACGTCTTGCTCGGTGCATTCACTGAATATCTTATTAGTTTTTAAAAAGGAAAGAAAAATTATATAAGTTATCCAATTAATAGACTTTTCTGATTTTGCCCACGTTTCGAATAGCCAAAAGATGCAGCAGAGGGGCAGGATTCGTTTGGTCTCAATATAATTGAGGACTGTTTGGCTCCAATAACCCGGTCCACGTACAAATCCAACTATTACTACGAACCAGAAAATTTTGATGTCTATCAATTTAACCACTTAAAATAAATTTTCGTAATTTTAAGAAATTTAGATAAGAAGTAGAAAAAAAAATCTATGTCCTAAAACTAGAATAGCGAGAAATAAGAAAGAAAAAGAGTGCGTCGAAAAAGAAAAAGAAAAGGGTTGAAAAATAAAAGGCGTCGGAAAATAAGAAATAAAAAGAAATGACTTATAGAACTTAAAAACACTCGACTAACCCAACCTTATTACTATCACTAACTTAAAATTATAATCGCAAATTGAGATTACTAATTGGAATGATAATTGATACATAGGTAAAAGGTGTCTAAAAATATTAAAGCTTACAAGTAAAACTATATCTCAAATGGCAATAACTTAAAAAAAAAAACACTAAAATTTAAAAAGGCGTCTTAAAATTCTAAAGCACCTAGATCTTAGTCTAAAGAAAAAGCACTTAAGGGATTTTACGACAAAGCCTAAAAATCTATAAATAAAAATAACTATGGCAAAAATTAAGTTTAAAACTAAAAACTAGCGAAAAACACAAATATTACGCTAAAAAAATTAAAAAGGGACAAAATATAAAAATATACTAAAAGTTGTAAAAAGTACAATTTTTATAAAAATATTATTTTTATATTATTTATTTTATAAAATTATTAATTTTATAATTTAATTAAACTAAATAAAATTAAATAAAACTAAATAAACTAATTAAAACTAAATATTATAATAAAAATACCCTAATTAGGGTTTAGAATTAATAATAATAATAATTATCCCGTAATTAATGCTGTTAGGGTTCCTGTGTACCCGTGTCAGGGCTGCTCCGCGACTTGCGGTGCCCGAGGCTGGAAAACTCCGCGAGTCGCGGGGTTTTAAATTTCAGATCAAGTTGCTTCGTTTGACAGGTTCAACGTAATTTTATTTATATATTTTTTTTATTTTTCTGTTTTTAATTTAATTAAAATATTTATATAATTTAAATAAAACTTATATTTTAAAAACTAGAATAGAAATAAAAATATGTTACAATTTTATAAATAAAAATCTTAAAACTAGATTTATATATAAATTTTTTTCCGGTTTTTTATTTTATGTTTTAAATAAAAACAAAATATTTAAATAAAATTTATATTTTTATAAAATAAAAATAAAGAAACTTTATAAAACTTAAATATTTAACAAACTCTTAAAAATATTATATTTTTGTTTTTCTTTTTATGTTTTCGAATATTTAAAACGTATTTTTACAAAAGCGTCTTTTTATAAAAGTAAACTAAAAATAAATTTTTTTTTTAATATTTAGCGTTGCGCTTTCGGCGTTTAAGTTCCCCGGCAGCGGCGCCAAAAATTACTTGAAGTCAAAGCTAAGGGGTATAAAATACTATTAAATTTTACAAGGAAATACTATTAAATACGATATAATTTTACACAAGATATTTATTTATTTAGAGAATGGATATACTTAAACCTTGCTACAACACTTATAGGCAGTGTACCTAATCGTACAGTAGTGTAATTTTTAGTAAGTCCGGTTCGTTCCACAGGGAAAATCTTTTAATCAAAGCTTAACGCTATATTAGTTTAATTTATAAAAATACAAATATATATATAAGTAATATTATTATTATAAAGGGGGATTTTTACCGTTTAATGACCGGTTTGTCGATTTTAAAACTTTAGTCGTAGTTAAAACCAAATGTAAAATATTAAATAAATAAAAGACTTAATTTAAAGCGTAAAGTAAATAACGATAATGAAATTGCGAATAATAAAAGTGCGATAAAATAAACTTGCGATAATTAAAAAGTACGATAATTAAAAGTGCAATTAAATACAATAACAATAAATAAAAATGCGATAATTAGAAGTGCAATTAAATATAAAATAAAGGAAATTAAATATGAAATAAAAGAATTATGCTTATTTAAACTTCCGTAATCATGATATTTGACGTGTTGATTTTAGTTTTATGCCCATGGGTTAATTGTCCTTTGTCCTGGATTATTTAATATGTCCGTCTGGTTTTTGTCCATAATAGTCCATCAGTCATAAATATAAAGTGCGAGTGTCCTCGTCAAATTATCCTTATACCCGAAGTCAAATATTCCAACTAATTGGGGACTTAAACTGTAACAAGATTACTTTGTTTAATAATTACACCAGGATGTCGACTGAGTGTAACCCAAGGTTTTAATACTTTGTTAACAATTATGCCAAGTGTCCTTGTACATAATTTCACCCCTGTTTTAATAATTCTAGTGGCTATTAATCCATTCCTGTGTCCAGTTAAATGAATGATTATTCGTACATATAAATACCCCGCCCATCGTGTCCGATTGAGTGTATATGGTTATTTATAGGGACGTCCAATTGTAAATCTTTATATTAAAATTAACAAACTATCATTTAGTTAAATAAATATAAAGCCTATTAATAGCCCATAGTCTAATTTCCACAAGTGTCGTTCTTTTGTCCAAACCCCAATTATGGTACAAAGCCCAATTACCCAATTTTAATATTTTTAGCCCAACATCATGATTACTTTGGATTAAATAAGCATAATAATAACTTAGCTACGAGACATTAATGTAAAAAGGTTGAACATAACTTACAATGATTAAAAATAGCGTAGCGTTACACGGACATAATTTTGACTTACACCCTTACAACATTCGCTAACATACCCTTATTATTAGAATTAAAATTAAAATTAAAATTAAAATATAAATATATATATAGATATATATATATATTACGTATATATTGAGAGAGAGATAGATTATATGGATATTTTGATCGATCAAACTGCGTTTGCTTTTATAGGCAGTTTCATTTTTTGGAGCTCCGCGAGTCGCGGCCTTCTCGTTCCTCAAACTTCGCGAGTCGCGGAGATATCAAATCCAGCTCACAAAGCCTTGGCTCTTTGTTTGCCGACGGATTTTTAATATAAATATAATATATAAATAATTTTAAGAATTATTTAAATATTATATTATATTTATGTGCATAGTTGACTCGTAATTTTTAGTCCGTTGCGTCGAGCGTTGAGAGTTTACTCATGTCCCGGTTCCGGATTTTCGAACGTCCTTGCGTACAATTTAATATCTTGTACTTTGCGTTTTGAATCTTGTACTCTTGTAATTTCGAGACGTTTCTTATCAATAATTGGAACCACTTTGATTGTATTTTGTACTTTTGAGCTTTTTGGACCTTTGCGTCTTCAATTCATCGAATCTGTCTTTTGTCTTCACCTTTTATTATTTAAACGAATATCACTTTTAAATAGAACAATTGCAACTAAAAGCTTGTCTTTCTTGAGGAATAATGCTATGAAATATATGTTCGTTTTTAGCATTATCAGATAATAACCGCAATCAAAATCAGAGTCAGCAGAAAAAGCAGGATACTTCTGGTTCAAATAACTGCAGTCAGCGTGTGTGTCTTCGTTGTTACAAGGCTCATAATGATTTCTGTACCGTGAATTGCAAGAGGTGTTCCAAACAGGGACACATTGCTAAGGATTGTACGGTGCTTCTGCCGGGTTCTACTACTCCTGCTGCAGGTGGTAATAATGGTAATAATGCTGGTAATAGAGGTGGGAATGGTAATGGTAATGGAAAGTCGAATAATAGTGGTAATCAGAGAGTTTGTTACGAGTGTGGGAAGTCGGGGCATTTCCGTGATGCCTGTCCCAACAAGAAGACTGCAGAGACTGCACGTGGCAGATCGTTCAACATTAACGCCCGGGATGCTGAGGAAGATCCTAAACTTGTTACGGGTACGTTCTCGATCAACGATTTATCAGTTTATGTACTATTTGATTCAGGGGCTGATTTGAGTTTTGTGTCGAGTAAATTAAGTCCAAAAATCAAACCGTTAACTACTTTAGACAATACTTATGTTGTTAAAATAGCTAATGGTAAAGTGCTTACTGCTAAGACTGTGCATCGTAAATGTAACATTAGTTTGGCTGGTAGAGATTTTGAGGTAGATTTTTGGTACCGATTGAACTTGGTAGTTTTGATGTTGTTATTGGGATGGATTGGTTGTCTACGAATCGTGCTGTGTTATGATAAAGCTATTCATATTACTAATGTGGTTGGAGAGCCGCTGATGGTTTTTGGAGATAAGAAATGCAGACAGTTAAATCTTATTAGCTGTTTGAAAGTTCTTAAACATCTTCGCAAGGGCTGTCATGCTATTCTAGCCCATGTTGTTGATTCCGATAAAGAAACGAAGAGCGTTGGTGATGTTCATATTGTTAGAGATTTTCCTGAGGTATTTCCCGAAGATTTACCTGGCCTTCAGCCGCAACGCGCGGTAGAATTTCAAATTGATCTTGTTTCCGGTGCTGCTCCTGTAGCACGTGCTCCTTATCGTCTTGCGCCTTCCGGACTTCAAGAATTGTCGAGTCAACTCCGTGAGTTGTTAGACAAGGGTTTCATTCATCCTAGTTTGTCCCCTTGGGGAGCACCTGTTCTGTTTGTTAAGAAGAAGGATGGATCTTTCCGTTTGTGCATTGATTATCGTGAGTTGAACAAGCTTACTATTAAAAACCGTTACCCCCTTTCGAGAATTGATGATCTGTTCGATCAGCTTCAGGGTTCATCTGTTTATTCAAAAATCGATCTTCGTTCCGGCTATCATCAGTTGCGTGTTAAAGAATCTGATGTTTCGAAAACTGCTTTTCGCACCCGTTACAGTCACTTTGAGTTTCTTGTTATGCCATTCGGATTAAAAATGCACCTGCTGTGTTCATGGACCTCATGAATCGTGTGTGTAGACCCTATCTGGACAAGTTCGTTATTGTGTTCATCGACGACATCCTTATTTATTCGAAGAATGATGAAGAGCACGAGGAACATTTGAGGTTAGTGCTTGATCTGTTCAGAAAAGAAGAGTTGTACGCTAAGTTCTCTAAGTGTGCATTCTGGTTACGAGAAGTTCAATTCCTTGGATATATTGTTAGTAGGCAGGGAATACAAGTTGATCCTGCTAAGATTGAGGCGATTGAAAGGTGGGAAACTCCAAAAACTGCTACTCAGATTCGTCAGTTCCTAGGATTAGCAGGTTACTATAGAAGGTTCATTCAAGATTTCTCTCGTATAGCGAAACCTCTGACTGCTTTAACGCACAAGGGGAAGAAGTATGAGTGGAAGGATGAACAAGAGACTGCTTTTTAGATTTTAAAGAATAAGTTAACTACCGCTCCGATATTGTCACTGCCTGAGGGTAATGATGATTTTGTTGTTTATTGTGATGCTTCGCGTCAAGGCTTTGGTTGTGTTTTGATGCAACGAAAGAAAGTTATCGCGTACGCATCACGTCAATTGAAGATTCACGAGCAGAATTATACAACTCATGATTTAGAGTTGGGGGCCGTTGTTTTTGCGCTTAAGATTTGGAGACATTATTTGTATGGGGTCAAGAGTACTGTGTACACAGATCACAAAAGTCTTCAACATATCCTCGATCAGAAACAGTTGAACATGAGACAACGAAGATGGATTGAGACGTTGAATGATTATGATTGTGAACTTTTATACCATCCGGGTAAGGCCAATGTTGTAGCGGATGCGTTGAGTCGTAAAGAAAGGGCTGAACCTCGCAGGTTTAGGGCCTTGAATATGACAATTAGAACAAACCTCGCAAGTCAGATTCTTGAGGCATAACAAGAAGCCTTAAAGGAAGAGAATTTTGTGAAAGAGAATGTAAGAGGTATGGCTAAGAAGTTTGAGGTACGAGCTGATGGTACTAGATACTTTGCAGGACGTCTCTGGGTTCCGAAGTTTGGTGAACTACAACAACTTGTTTTGGATGAGGCTCATAAGTCTAGGTACTCTATCCATCCAGGTTCAGGAAAGATGTATCATGATCTTAAGGAGCTGTACTGGTGGCCTAATTTGAAAGGTGATGTGGCTATGTATGTGGCTAAGTGTTTGACCTGTGCTAAGGTTAAAGCTAAACACCAAAAACCGTCTGGACTTTTGGTTCAACTCGAGATTCCCGAGTGGAAGTGGGAAGGGATTACGATGGATTTTATTACTAAGTTACCGAGAGTTGCGGGTGGCTATGACACTATTTGGGTGATTGTAGATCGACTCACTAAGTCGGCTCACTTTTTGCCGATTAGGGAAACAGATTCAATGGAGAAGCTTACTCCTTTGTATTTGAAGGAGATTGTTTCTAGACATGGTGTTCCTGTATCTATTATTTCGGATCGAGACAGTCGATTTGTATCGAGGTTTTAGCGATCCTTACAGGAAGCCTTGGGAACTAGGTTAGATATGAGCACCGCTTATCATCCTCAAACAGATGGTCAGAGTGAAAGGACCATTCAGACGTTAGAAGATATGTTACGAGCGTGTGTTATTGATTTTGGTAATGGGTGGGATAAATATTTACCGCTAGCTGAGTTTTCTTATAACAACAGTTATCATGCGAGTATTCAAGCTGCACCGTTTGAAGCTCTCTATGGTAGGAAGTGTAGGTCTCCTGTCTGTTGGAATGAGGTTGGGGATGCTCAACTCACAGGTCCAGAAATTATTCACGAGACTACCGAGAAGATTGTACAGATTAAGGAAAGGTTGAGAACCACTAGAAGTCGGCAAAAGAGTTATGCCGATAGGGGAAGGAAAGATGTGGAATTTCAAGTTGGTGATCATGTTATGTTAAAGGTTTCACCTTGGAAGGGTGTGATCCGTTTTGGTAAAAGGGGAAAGTTAAGTCCTCGTTTTGTTGGACCGTTTGAGATTGTTTAGAGAGTTGGACCGGCGGCTTATCGTTTGAAGTTGCCACAAGAACTCAGTGCTGTTCACGATGTTTTTCATGTATCGAATTTAAAGAAGTATTTGGCCGAGGCCGACAAAACTATTCTTTTAGAAGAACTTCATGTTGATAAGAAACTTCATTTTATTGAGGAACCTATTGAAATTGTGGATCGAGAAGTTAAGACTCTTAAGCAGAGCCGAATTCCTATTGTCCGGGTTAGATGGAATGTCAGACGCGGTCCCGAGTTTACTTGGGGGCGTGAAGATCAAATGAAGTAGAAGTACCCGCATTTGTTCCCAGATGCCGAGTCAACCCCTGCACCTGCTTAAATTTCGGGACAAAATTTCCGTAACGGGAAGGTACTGTCACGACCATACTTTTTTCGTTATCTTTTACCGTTAATTATTTAACGACCGTTAACTATTAATTGTGCTACGTCATTTCTATGGCCTATATTATTTTAATAATAATATATTAATTATTATGTGTTATGTGAATATTTGTATGCATATTTTGAGTTATACGTTTCTACGTGTCGCGAATTTCTATCCGGCGAATCTTTTCGGTTTTCAAACCAACGGTCGAGTTTTTGGGATATTTAAATCCTAATTATTTTAAATATGATATTTTAAGATCATATTATTATATATAGTATTTATATTTATTTTTCGTCGCGTATTTGTTATCTCTCCGAATTTTTAATCGCGTAAGCGTGTTTTCGCGTTTCGGGTTTCGTTCGGGCTTTCGGGCCATATGTAATTGAACACTTAGCAAGATGGGCTAGTGGGGCCCACTCCATACCCCAATTTCAGCCGAACCAAAAGGGGGGAGGGGATATGTGACGACCCGGAAATTTTCGACCAAATTTAAACTTAATCTTATAATAATTCCGACACGATAAGCAAAGTCCGTAATGTTGAGTCACAAATATTTTGAACTGTTTCATATATTCGTTTAACTTTTGACCATTCTCGACGATTCACGAACAACTATTTGTAAATAGATAACATATATATTTAAATAGGTATTTATAATTTGAAATATAATTTAAAATATTATATAATATGATTATTAGGATTTATATTGTAAAATAAATAAAATAAAATGCAATTAATGGAAACTATATTTAAGAATATATAAATATATATAAATATGTATATAAACATTACTTGTAAATATATAAAGTTATATTAAACCTATTTGTTTAAAAATATAAAATATATTTGTTTTAGTAATTAACTTTGCTATTTTAAAACTGTCTATATATAGAAAGGGAATATAAATGATTTCGAGCTTAATTAGTAAACGTCAGTAATACTCGGTTGACATTTCGTTAGCGTTCATATAGATTCAATACAAGTTTATGATGAATTAAAATTAAAGTTGAACTGTAAATCGATTACGAATATTTTAGATTTGTTAAAAGTTTTTTTACCTTTTTAAGTTTAAATATTAGTACTCCGTACATATAAATCGGAACAGAAAATAAATAATTTTCGAACCTTTTTGATCAGGTTTCAAATAGGTAATGAGTTAAATAATTAAATATGTTTAAACTAAAAATTTGAGAAATTTAGGGACACTTTTATACATTAACTGTTTATCAAAGGACACGTTATGGCCATCCGGGATAAACTGTCGGCATCATAGGAGATGGGTATTTATGGTTTTCACACGTTTATCTTTTTATTACAATTATTTATTATATTTCTTTCTTTTAATATAATACTCCCTCTTGTATAATCACATACACTGAATGTTTGCATCATTCTTATTTTCTTCTTAAACTCATAGATATATTTAAGCATATAGATACATAGGCATGCACACATATATTCTCTTTCTATCGTTGATCATCAAAAGCCATATCAACCACCACCATCTCTTCCATTTGAGAACTACCATCATTTTGTGTTTCCATTTATGTTTATCCATCGAGTCACCACTTTTCTTCATAACTCACAAATCGTAACTGACGCCATCACTTTTGATCACCTTAGAACCACCTTTGATCACCAAAGTAACTCAACACCATCTTTGTACCCCCATCAAGCTACACCAAATGAGCTACTACCTCTTGTTGTTGCTAAACCAAAAACAACCACAATCTACACCACTTTAAAAGAAACACCACCAAACCATTTAAAATGAACACCCTTTTATTTTGTTCCTTGCTATCGTGTGAACCACTACAGCTCAACGTTGGTTGCTTCTGTTACTTCTGTTTCCACTCAAATATAGCCGTAAACAACCCACAAATATGCTTTCTATATCCGCGATTATTAACCAAATTTTCTTTTCTCTTTTGGTGGACAATTTAACGAAAGGAAACAAACAATTTATGTACACTTTTTTTTTTTTTTTAAAGGCTTGGCAACTTGGAAATATATAATGCATTTCAAATAGGTATGTGGGACAAAGTAGAAACTATATGGCCGACATCTTGGGTAGATGATTGGAATTTTATATATATATTTTTTTATGATTAAATTAAAGAATGATGATGATGTCCATAAACAAAGAAGATGATGGTTTAACTAGGCTTTCGGTTTTTTTTAAAAAAAAAAAATCACGATGATGCTGTGCAGCTGCTTTATATATATATTTTTTTGTCGATTGAAGGCCTGCAATTGTGTCTAAATTTGTTTCTGCCCAACGAACGACCCATCAAATAAAGTTATGGATTTAGTGGATCGAGTTAAATAAAATAAAGTTGCGCTTTAGATCAGATAAATGAAATGGAGGAATGGTTAGGGGTGTTAGTGTTTGAGCGAGAGGTTGTGGGTTCGAGCCCGGGCTATGGAATTTATTTCTTTTTAAGCTGTTTAAGGTAGTCTTCTTTTATTTTTTATTATTATTATTATTATTATTATTATTTTTATTTTTTTATTATTTTTTGTTAGTATTATTATTATCATTATGATTATGATACTAAACATATTAATAACATAAATACATAATAAAAGATGATAAGATAGAGATTATAGAAATTAGTTATAGGTATATGAATACTTGTAAAAATTATGATTTTAGTACAAATTAATGTATTACAAAACTATAGGCAGTAGCGTAGAAAGTTGACACGAAGATTATGATGATTAGGAATATAAAACTTTTAATAATATTATTATTATTACGATTATAAATATAGCAATCTTGGATATAAAGATTAGTAAGAAAATGGGAAAAATTAAAATTTATTAAATTATGATTTAAAGGAATTGTTAAAATTATTATAACTATTGTTATCATAGTACAATTTTGTATTATTATCATTATTAATATCATTAATTCTATTAACATTATTGTTATTATCACTTTTATCAATATAATTATATAATATCATTATTTTTACTAACCGTAGTATTATCAAAATTAACAAATTCATAAACAAATGAACTTTATATAAAATATATATATATATATATATATATATATATATATATATATATATATATATATATATATATATATATATATATATATATATATATATAATAAACTTAACTTAACTATATTAAAATTACTATATATAAAATAAAGATATGAAATTAAGTAATGAAACATATAAAATATTAAAAATAACAATTATATCACTAATAATAATATATAAATTTATTCGATTACAAGAATATGTTTTAATACATATATGATTGATACAGGTTCGTGAATCTGAGGCCAACCCTGCATTGTTCAATATAGTCATATGTATTTTTACTACAAAATACATTAGGTGAGTTTCATTTGCTCCCTTTTTACTCATTACATTTTTGGGCTGAGAATACATGCAAATGCTTTGTTAACTGTTTTACAATATATGTGTGAGTTTTATTTGCTCCCTTTTTAATTGCTTTTGCAATATATATTTTTTGGCTGAGAATACAGCGCTGCTTTTATGTTTGACAAAATAGACACAAGTACTTAAAAATATATTATACGTTGAGTTGTACCACTGGCATACTTCCCTGTAGCTTGGTAACTACTATTTACATGGGTATTGTAAACGAGAATCCTGTTGATAGATCTATCGGGCCCAACAAGCTCCATCCAAAGGACCGGATGCTTTAGTACTTCGAAATTTATATCATGTCCGAAGGAGGATCCTGGAATGATGGGGATATTCTTATATGCATATTGTGAATGTCGGTTACCAGGTGTTCAATCCATATGAATGATATTTTTGTCTCTATGCATGAGACATATATTTATGAGAAATAAAAATCTTGTGGTCTATTAAAATGATGGAAATGTTTATTTATGTTAAACTAATGAACTCACCAACCTTTTGGTTGACACTTGAAAGCATGTTTATTCTCAGGTACGAAAGAAATCTGCCACTGTGCAATTGCTCATTTTAAAGATATTACTTGGAGTCATTCATGACATATTTCAAAAGACGTTGCATTCGAGTCGTTGAGTTCATCAAGATTATTATTAAGTCAATTATAGTTAGATATATTATAAAATGGTATGCATGCAGTCAACTTTCAATGTAATGAAAGATTGTCTTTTCAAAAACGAATGCAATGTTTGTAAAATGTATCATATAGAGGTCAAGTACCTCGCGATGTAATCAACTGTTGTGAATCATTTATAATCGATATGGACTTCGTCCGGATGGATTAGGACGGGTCTTTACAGTTGGTATCAGAGCGGTGGTCTTAGCGAACCAGGTCTTGCATTAGTATGTCTAACTGATAGTCGTTAGGATGCATTAGTGAGTCTGGACTTCGACCGTGTCTGCATGTCAAAAGTTTTGCTTATCATTTTTGTCGGAAATCATCTGCTTATCATCCTTAGGAAATTACCTGCTCATTATTCTTAGTCTAGACACATCATATTACAATGATTGCATGAATAGTGTATAGACAAAATTCATATCTTAGCGTATCTGCTAATTCATATCTTAGCGTATCTGTTATTGTTATATTTTCCTGACAGATTCCGTAGATTCCTTCGTAACTTATGAAATTTTAGTATTATATATGCATATGTAAATTATGTATTGCAGGGTACTAATCTACATTCTATAATCTATTTCTTATCCAAAATCCTTCATCTGATCGTACGAGATGAATCCTTCAACCAGTTCGAATTTCTCGGATTCCGAAAGCTATTCCGATATGGAGTTTCACCTAAGCTCCGAAAGCAGCGTCACCAGAATGAATCAACCAATCAGCCATCCCCAATTCATCTGATGAGTTTGTAGTTGACTTAATCAATGGAGACGCGAAGAAGGTGATCCTTTCCACCAACCGAATTCACCTCTTGACGGAAAACCCGAAACACTTACCGGCGAACCTGTCCGAAACACCAATTTCACCCACATTGCCCGAATATCTCGCCACAATTATATTTAATCTAAAATTCTAAACCTAATTCATTCACTCGTTCATACCGACAATCATCCCGGAGTAATAAAGTCAATGAGTTTCGCGCCCGAGTTGTAGCCTTGGAAAACATGGTGCAAAATGTACCAGCTTCAGCAACATCAACGGCATCAACAGTACCATCAGTAACAGCACCCGTACCACCAACAATCCAAGTATCAACAATCCATGCCTCAACATCTCATTCTGTACCTCGAGTATAATCATCGTTCTACGTATCGTTCTACATCGATTATCTTTGTTCTTCATGGCGATTAAGTAATCTCTAAATGTTTTAGAGATTATGTATTCTAGTTCTAACGGTAAACCAAATGAGTTTAATATCATACTGACTCATTAAATCCATGATTACATCTGAAGAATATATATATATATATATATATATATATATATATATATATATATATATATATATATATATATATATATATATATATATATATATATATATTTATTTATTTATTTTCATAAAGATTGTAATTAAAAGTCTTTGTACAAACTATTAATGGTGAAAATATTTTAACGGGTAGGTAATACCCGAGGAATATTTAGATTTCACATTAATAAGTTATATTGTACATTCTTCGAATCTGATTTAACGGTCATTTACTATCCTTTTTACATCCACCGATATACGTATCCGTTCACCACAGAATAACCATTTTTATTCAATTTCATATTTGGATTTTAACCTATCAGAATCCAATAAGTGGCATAATGAAGAAAATATTTGACAAAATAAAATTTGTTAGAAACAAACAAAGTAACTATAAGAAATTTTGTGAAGAATCCACGCTAACAAAATCCTAGCTAACTGTTCCTAGCTAACTGCAAATTCCGTATTACATTTTATTTATCGCAATTTATTTATCGCAATTTAATTATCGTAATTTATTTATCACAATTTACATTCTCGCAATTTTATTTATCGTCATTTAATTTCTGTTATTTACTTTACGCACTTTATTTATCGTTATTTAATTTCTGTTATTTATTTTTACGCACTTTAAATATCGGGAAATGTATACAAGGTTTTGACATATCATATCGACGCATTTATATATATTATTTGGAATAACCATATACACTCTATATGCAGTAATGATCGAGTTCTCTATACAGGGTTGAGGTTGATTCTACAATAATATATATAATTTGAGTTGTGGTCGAGTCTGAGACATGTATACGGGTCACGATACATATTAATTAATTCGAATATTATATATTAAACTATATATGAATGATTGGACTGTTAACTGTGGACTATCGACTGTGGACGAATAATATTGGATAATTAAAATGAATTAAAATATTGATTATAACATATGAAACTAAATAGTTCTTCAAGTTTGCCACTTGATTTCATCTTAAACCTCATTTGTATCTTGACGATTCCAATCTGCGTTCAAACCTTTCATGATTCTTGAAAATACCTCAACCGTGAGGATGAACCAACCACAACCTCATCTACGGAAGGAAGGATTTATGCACATAGATATGCACCTGGAAAATACTCGGAACCTGAGTAAACGTTTAACACGTATCTGTGCTAGTTCCTTTGGCGTTGTTATTACCGAAAATAACTTTGCAATTCCTTTTCAAATTAGACAATTTTTTCATAGCTCCAACAATACAACTTCGACTTTTCATTCAAAACAACCTTATTATAACCTTGATATATATGCGTGCTCATTTATTGTTACCAGAGAATCTTTTATATTCCACCATACTACCATCAGCGTTTAATCATCTAAAAAAAACACAATTCTCCTTAACACACCTCAGATTGATAACCAACGATTCAGATATGGCTGCATTAAATTCAGACGAAACATTAAGATTGTAGATGGTCTAAATGGCCAAGAGGTTGATGATAAAGAATAGAGTGTTGGGAACGCTCGATTAAAAATTTGGTACTGAATAACAGATTGAGCTGACCACGAAGGAGACCAAGGACAAATACAAGGACCACACCCTATATTCAAAGAATCCAGGTAATTCTGGATCCGATGAAATCTTTAGAGAATATCTTGCTCCGAAGTCATGTTAAAACCTTGCGGAAAATTTTTATTCATCAACCTTCGAACTTAGAAATTCCAAAATATCATCATAAATATCTTCGATATTTCTGAGGATATTTTCATAAATATTCTTGTCCGAAATTATCTACCTCTTCGTGTTTTCTGTATTCCATTATATGGGAAACTTTTGTAAAATCTAAGTATAAATTATGAATGAATTGTGGAGAAGTGTTGGGAATTGAAGAATGAGTTAGTATAATATAATGGCGCCCGGCCAACGTGATTATATTACAATAAGTCATGCTGAGTTTCTAATGGGACGTGATGATTCACAGATCATAACGTCATCATGTACCATATTACATAACTCTTTCATTCTAATTAACCTCTGAACATATCAAGAAAATATATTCTTGATAGTTCTATCCTCATGAATTATGGTAATTTACCAAATCAAATCGTGCTATTACGTTCGTTCCTGATTAAAACATTATGTTAAATCGAAACTTTATACCTATGAATTCTGGACCAGTATTCGCTTGATTTGAAGTCGGGAAGAGAAAACAAAAGCATGGGACCTCTAAATATAAGGGAAAATATAAATCCCAACAACAACACAGGAATTATAAACCGTATATATCAATGCATATAGCAAAATAAAGACACGAGAGAATGAAAAATACTATAACCCCAAGGTAATAGTAGGAGTGAATAGAATCCTCCGGTGGGAGTTGAAAAAAAGAAGAATAACAGATACAATAGTCAAGATAAGTACAAGGATCAGAACTGGATTAATCATTTTCATAATCTTTTGAATGTATGAAATAAGAAAGAAAGTATAGAAATATTGAGAATCATGGAACGGAAGAGTTTAATTTATAATGGAAGTACCAGACAGAGTAATCAAGGTAGATCTCCGCATTTAATTAAAACGATCCTGATTTCCTTATTCGCCTAAGAGTCAGATCTTATAAATTTCAAAGATTTTCTTTTAAATCCCTTGAATTCCGGAATTCAATCGTGACTACGTCAAAGTTATGGAAAATCTTCATTTCTTTATTTCAATCTTTTGTGATAGCTTCATTCATACGCTTCGATTAATCGAATCATTTTATCCATATTACTCAATGATGATAAAACTCTATTTATCAACTCATATTCGTCATGAAAACATTTTTATTGTTAACCATGACCACCTCACTCAAATTTCGGGACGAAATTTCTTTATCGGGTAGGTACTGTGATTACCCGAAAATTTTCGACCAAATTTAAACTTAATCTTATAATAATTCCGACACGATAAGCAAAGTCCGTAATGTTGAGTCACAAATATTTTGAACTGTTTCATATATTCGTTTGACTTTCGACCATTCCCGACGATTCACGAACAACTATTTGTAAATAGATAACATATATATTTAAATAGGTATTTATAATTTGAAATATAATTTAGAATATAATATAATATGATTATTAGGATTTATATTGTAAAATAAATAAAATAAAATGCGATTAATGGAAACTATATTTAAGAATATATAGATATATATAAATATGTATATAAATATTACTTGTAAATATATAAAGTTATATTAAATCTATTTGTTTAAAAATATATAATATATTTGTTTTAGTAATTAACTTTGCTATTTTAAAACTGTCTATATATAGAAAGGGAATATAAATGATTTCGAGCTTAATTAGTAAACGTCAGTAATACTCGGTTGACATTTCGTTAGCGTTCATATAGATTCAATACAAGTTTATGATGAATTAAAATAAAATTTGAACTGTAAATCGATTACGAATATTTTAGATTTGTTAAAAGTATTTTTACCTTTTTAAGTTTAAATATTAGTACTCCGTACATATAAATCGGAACAGAAAATAAATAATTTTCGAACCTTTTTGATCAGGTTTCAAACAGGTAATTAGTGAAATAATTAAATATGTTTAATCTAAAAATTTGAGATTTTTAGGGACACTTTTATACATTAACTGTTTAGCAATGGACACGTTATGGCCATCCGGGATAAACTGTCGGAAGCATAGGAGATGGATATTTATGGTTTTCACACATTTATCTTTTTATTACAATTATTTATTATATTTCTTTCTTTTAATATAATACTCCCTCTTGTATAATCACATACACTGAATGTTTGCATCATTCTTATTTTCTTCTTAAACTCATAGATATATTTAAGCATATAGATACATAGGCATGCACACATATATTCTCTTTCTATCGTTGATTATCAAAACCCATATCAACCACCACCATCTCTTCCATTTGAGAACTACCATCATTTTGTGTTTCCATTTATGTTTATCCATCGAGTCACCACTTTTCTTCGTAACTCACAAATCGTAACTGACGCCATCACTTTTGATCACCTTAGAACCACCTTTGATCACCAAAGTAACTCAACACCATCTTTGTACCCCCATCAAGCCACACCAAATGAGCTACTACCTCTTGTTGTTGCTAAACCAAAAACAACCACAGTCTACACCACTTTAAAATAAACACCACCAAACCATTTAAAATGAACACCCTTTTATTTTGTTCCTTGCTATCGTGTGAACCACTACAGCTCAACGTTGGTTGCTTCTGTTACTTCTATTTCCACTCAAATATAGCCGTAAACAACCCACAAATATGCTTTCTATATCCGTGATTATTAACCAAATTTTCTTTTCTCTTTTGGTGGACAATTTAACGAAAGGAAACAAACAATTTATGTACACTTTTTTTTAAAAAAAAAGGGCTTGGCAACTTGGAAATATATAATGCATTTCAAATAGGTATCTGGGACAAAGTCGAAACTCTATGGCCGACATCTTGGGTAGATGATTGGAATTTTATATGTATATATTTTGATGATTAAATTAAAGAATGATGATGATGTCCATAAACAAAGAAGATGATGGTTTAACTAGGCTTTCGGTTTAAAAATAAAAATAAAAATATTACGATGATGCTGTGCAGCTGCTTTATATATATTTTTTTGTCGATTGAAGGCCTGCTATTGTGTCTAAATTTGTTTCTGCCCAACGAACGACCCATCAAATAAAGTTATGGATTTAGTGGATCGGGTTAAATAAAATAAAGTTGCGCTTTAGATCAGATAAATGAAATGGAGGAATGGTTAGGGGTGTTAGTGTTTGAGCGAGAGGTTGTGGGTTGGAGCCCAGGCTATGGCATTTATTTCTTTTTAAGCTGTTTAAGGTAGTCTTCTTTTATTTTTGATTATTATTATTATTATTATTATTATTATTATTATTATTATTATTATTATTATTATTATTATTATTATTTTTATTATTTTTTGTTAGTATTATTATTATCATTATGATACTAAACATATTAATAACATAAATACATAATAAAAGATGATAAGATAGAGATTATAGAAATTAGTTATAGGTATACGAATACTTGTAAAAATTATGATTTTAGTACAAATTAATGTATTGCAAAACTATAGGCAGTAGCGTAGAAAGTTGACACGAAGATTATGATGATTAGGAATATAAAACTTTTAATAATATTATTATTACTACGATTATAAATATAGCAATCTTGGATATAAAGATTAGTAAGAAAATGGGAAAAATTAAAATTTATTAAATTATGATTTAAAGGAATTGTTAAAATTATTATAACTATTGTTATCATAGTACAATTTAGTATTATTATCATTATTAATATCATTAATTCTATTAACATTATTATTATTATTATTATCACTTTTATCAATATAATTATATAATATCATTATTTTTACTAACCGTAGTATTATCAAAATTAACAAATTCATAAACAAATGATCTTTATATATATATATATATATATATATATATATATATATATATATATATATATATATATATATATATATATATATATATATATTAATATACTTAACTTAACTATATTAAAATTACTATATATAAAATAAAGATATGAAATTAAGTAATGAAACATATAAAATATTAAAAATACCAATTATATCACTAATAATAATATATAAATTTATTCGATTACAAGAATATGTTTTAATACATATATGATTGATATAGGTTCGTGAATCTGAGGCCAACCATGCATTGTTCAATATAGTCATATGTATTTTTACTACAAAATACATTAGGTGAGTTTCATTTGCTCCCTTTTTACTCATTACATTTTTGGGTTGAGAATACATGCAAATGCTTTATTAACTGTTTTACAATATATGTGTGAGTTTCATTTGCTCCCTTTTTAATTGCTTTTGCAATATATATTTTTGGGTTGAGAATACATGCGCTGCTTTTATGTTTGACAAAATAGACACAAGTACTTAAAAATATATTCTATGTTGAGTTGTCCCACTGGCATACTTCCCTGTGGCTTGGTAACTACTATTTACATGGGTATTGTAAATGCTAATCCTGTTGATAGATCTATCGGGCCCAACAAGCCCCATCCAAAGGACTGGATGCTTTGGTACTTTGAAATTTATATCATGTCCGAAGGAGGATCCCGGAATGATGGGGATATTCTTATATGCATATTGTGAATGTTGGTTACCAGGTGTTCAATCCATATGAATGATATTTTTGTCTCTATGCATGGGACGTATATTTATGAGAAATGAAAATTTTGTGGTCTATTAAAATGATGGAAATGTTTATTTATGTTAAACTAATGAACTCACCAACCTTTTGATTGACACTTGAAAGCATGTTTATTCTCAGGTACGAAAGAAATCTGCCGCTGTGCAATTGCTCATTTTAAAGATATTACTTGGAGTCATTCATGACATATTTCAAAAGACGTTGCATTCGAGTCGTTGAGTTCATCAAGATTATTATTAAGTCAATTATAGTTAGATATATTATAAAATGGTATGCATGCAGTCAACTTTCAATGTAATGAAAGATTGTCTTTTCAAAAATGAATGCAATATTTGTAAGATGTATCATATAGAGGTCAAGTACCTCGCGATGTAATCAACTATTGTGAATTGTTTATAATCGATATGGACTTCGTCCGGACGGATTAGGACGGGTCTTTACAGGATACCCCTTTGTTTTTCATTTTTCTCATTTATTTTCATTTAATCATTTTTACACACTTAAACCTAAAATCTATTTTGGTGCTCTCTCCTCTTCCTCCCTCCTTGTGCCGTCACCAACCCTCACCATATCATCATCATCATCAACCAAAAATATAGCTTGGATCAAGGATTAAACAACACCAACGCGTTCCTCATTCCATTCTCTACGCGATTATACTTGTTGATTATTGATTAGGGTATAAACCCTAACCATAGAACTTTTGATTTTTCTTTATTTTTCTGTATTTTGATTATATATTAATAGTATTATGATTACTTGTTGTTGTAATGGTGTTTGTATGCGTAGAATTACTCGAATACATATGTTTTCGGTTTGATATAATTGGGACAGCAGCTTTTTATTTAATTCTGGAATTGTGACTGTTATAAAAGTTAAAATAAAGTATCTAGATGAGTTCCTCTCATCAAGACATTAATTTTAGACTCCGGATTCATGTCGTTTCGATTTCCGGAGCCCTTGATATGATCAAAGTGGTATTTTGTTAAGATTGAAATGTGATTTTGGTATGAACCAGGTTTGGTCCGACATTGTAACCATATTTGGTGACTATAGAGTGTGTTAGTGTGTTAGTATTAATGGTGGGACGAACTTTCATGTTCGGGTCATCTAAATCCGAGCCACGAATCACCCGTTACGTCTAAAACACGATTTTGATTGAATTGAAGTTTCAAGTGGTGTCATGGCTGATCACCATGACTTGTAGGCTGTTCTTGGTGTGTTCTTTAGTGTACCAAAGTGTCGGGTGGTTTGATTAGGCGGAGATATATGTAAGACTCGCCGAAAACCGACACCCGGGGCTGAGGATACGACCCGATGAACTTTTGATTTAAAACTTATGACTAATTATTAAACTTATGATATAAATAATGAATTTCATTATGATTTAATTATTTATGATATAAAAAGTAATTATTAAAATTTTAAGACTTATGATATATATATTTATTATATCATTTAATTATTACTTATGATTTAATTAACATTTTAATTAAACTTATGATTAATAATACTTTTATTATTAATGGAAAATACTTATGATAAGTATTAAACTTATATTATGAGATTATTATAATAAGACTTATCATAAGGATTAATTAATTATTTAATTATTATAAGGCTTAGTTATTATTTATTTATAATTTAATTATTAAATAATTATGATTTAATAATTATAATTAGAAGCTTATGATATGATTAATAATTCATTATTAATTAATAATACTTATGATATGATTTAAAATTTATTATTAATTAATAATACTTATATTATGACTATTATTTAATTAATTAATTAAATACTTATATTATATTAATTATATCATTTAAACTTATATTAACTTTAATAATTCATTTTAATTTAATTAAACTTATGTTATGACATAATTAGACATATTTATCTTTAATAAACATTATAACTTACATTATTATTACAACTTACACTTTTAAAATTAACGTTAACTATGTTTGACCAAGGTTGACTTTTGAGTTGACTTTCAGTTGACTTTGACTTCAAGTTGACTTTTGTTGACTTTCCTAACTTATAAACTTTCCTAACTTATAAACTTTCCTAAAATAGCAACCTTCTAAATTTGGAAACTTTCCAAAAATAGAAACTTTCCAAAAATAGAAACTTTCCAAAAATGGAAACCTGCTAAAAATAGAAACTTTATAAAAATAGAAAGTGTGTGTCCGTAAGCTGTTCCGATCAAACCGATGCATATTGAGTATTGTTCTATGACTACTTGCAACATGTACAATAGCTATCATACTAAGACTTGACCTAAGTTAGTTATTTATATCGACCTGCTTTATTTATAGGTCGGCGTTGTGATCATTACTGATCACTGTACTCATTTTCTGTTCGCTTAATTGTGTTGGTTACTTCGTTACTATTAAGGTGAGTTATAGTCCCGTTTTTACATACTTTTCAAAGTATATTTTTGGGATGTGATTACATGCATTTTATTTTACGTTTAGACACAAGTGACAATTAAATTTAAATTATTCATTGTGAGTTGGACAAAAATATTCCCTAGTCTGGTAACTGTAATCATTGGTTCCTACCGATGAACGCGAATCCTACGGATAGATCTATCGGGTTTGACAACCCCATTTCGAGCTAGTCGCGCTAGCAATTTATAATCGGAATGTTTAGTACTTTGTATTTTGTTGTAGATACACTGTTCAGTGTATATTATTATTGTGTTTGGCAAGGGTAAATAAAGGGTTAAGTGGTTACCAGGTGGCTCATTGATAATGGAATAATGTTTAATGTTTTCTAACATTTTTAAATCTTGTGGTCTAAAGTTTATTCAATTATTTAAACCTATAATTCACTCAACCTTTGTGTTGACAGTTTACTCGCATGTTTTCATAGGTACTTGAGTTTACGTGATGCTTCCGCTGTGTTTAGAAGAGTCTGCATGCATTTGGGCAGATCTTAATGAAACAATTTATGAAACTTAAGCTTGCATTCTGTTTTTGGATAATTTAAATTTGTGTATTTGTTGACAATGTTTTGTGTCAACTTTGGTTAATTAATATGTTGGGTTACTTTTAAACTACATATTTTGGTATGCTTTCCTTTTTGGGAAACTTTTGAAATAAAATAATGCAATGTCGTTGTTAAATTCATTTAAGTTCGATAAAGTTATGGGACCAAGTGACGGAGCCATTAAGTGTTTTGACAGGGCCATCACAGTTGGTATCAGAGCTCTGGTTGTAGGGAAATAGGCGGTCTTAATGTGATCAACCCGTGGTTCTTAGGTGCATTAGAGTCTAGTCTACAGCCCGACCCTTTTGCTATAGCATTATTTTGCATTTCATTTCGTATGTGATATATCGTAAGCATTTATTCCTATTTGGTATATGGTTTGTGGTTTTACTATTTGCAGATGTCGACTTCGAGCAACAACTCTGTTCGTGCTCCTGCTCCTTCGGCTGCTGAAGAACGCCGTGCTGATCAACCTTTGATCGATGATCCCGTTCACTACTACTTTTCCACCCTAGCTCACATGAACAGAGCTTACACCGACAAGACACTTATTAAAGCGCTTAGTGATTGTATGCGTACTTTGCCGCATAACGAGATGATGGACCAGATTCGTGCTAGTATGGATTCGTTTGTTAGCTTCAAGAATAATGTGGGGTTCGAGAATCGTAAGCGTAACCGTGAAGTTGATGCTAGGTTCGAGGCTCTAGAGAGCACAGTTTGTGGTTTGAAGGCAGAGTTGGAAGAAGTGAAAGGAAAGTTGCGGAAGTATGAGCCTCCTGCCGAGACTCATACCGGCCCAGCTTATCACACCTGCTCTAAGCAGATGTGATATGATGATTCATGATTGATTACTTATTTCATAAGACTTAATGTCCTTTCATACATACATTTTTTGATTATGTACGGCGTTTTGTCGAGGATTTTATTAAGGTTTTGTTATGGGATGTTTTTCATTATGTATGGATGGTTATTTTTATGACATCTATTATCATTATCACATTTTATTTCTGATGTTGTGACTCTTGCCATGTTATATTATGCGTAATATAGATCATCTATGTTAGGTGCTATGTATGTTGTATGATGTTATCATAAAATATGTATGCATGTGGTGGTTATTTCTATAACAATCATAACTGTCATGTTATTACTCATAGTGGTTACTGACTATTATTTTAATGGTTAATCTTTTCGTGTTCGGTCTATTCCTTTATAACACTGGTATTATTCTTAGTACTAACGGTTGTGTTATTCTATTTTGAAGATCATGCCTCCTAGAGAGTCCAACGAAGCCCGTATGCAACGTCTTATCAATGAAGGGATAGCTGCTGTTATGACAGCAAATGCAAATGCTAATGCTAATGCGAATAACAATCAGGTGGGATGCTCTCACAAAACGTTCATGGAAAGTCTCCCACAGGAATTCAGTGGTACTGAATGACCCATAGGACTTACCCGCTGGTTCGAGAAAATCGAGTCTATTTTCAGGGTTAGTCGAGTCCGAGAGGAGGACAAGGTTAGTTTTGCTAGCTGCACTCTTAAGGATAGTGCATTGACCTGGTGGAACAACTTGGTTAATAGTTTAGGAAATGATGTGGCTTATGGTTTAACTTGGAATAATTTCAAGGAAAGAATGATCACCCGCTATCGTCCTCGGGGTGAGCTTAAAAAGTTAGAGGTTGAACTTAAAAACTTGAAAATGAAGGGCACAGAATTGGATGCCTACGAACAAAGGTTCTTTGAGTTGACTTTGTTGTGTCCTAATGTTTATGCAGATGAGAATCTTAAGATTGAAGCATACATTGATGGGTTATCTGAGAAAATCGAGCATGGGGTCGAGTCTAATGAGCCCCAGACAATTGAGGCTGTGATATCTATGGCTCATAAGTTGAATGATAAGATCTTGAGAAGAAGCAAGGCTGCTGTAACCGAACCCAGTGAAGAGACTGTTAAGAAAGCTGATAATGGGAAGAGAAAGTGGGATAATAACCGCAATCAAAACCAGAGTCAGCAGAAAAAGCAGGATACTTCTTATTCAAATAACCGCAGTCAGCGTGTGTGTCCTCGTTGTTACAAGGCTCATGATGGTTTCTGTACCGTGACTTGCAAGAGGTGTTCCAAACAGGGACACATTGCTAAGGATTGTACGGTGCTTATGCCGGGTTCTACTACTCCTGCTGCAGGTGGTAATAATGGTAATAATGCTGGTAATAGAAGTGGGAATGGTAACGGTAATGGAAAGTTGAATAATGGTGGTAATCAGAGAGTTTGTTACGAGTGTGGGAAGCCGGGGCATTTCCGTGATGCCTGTCCCAACAAGAAGACTGCAGAGACTGCACGTGGCAGATCGTTCAACATTAACGCCAGGGATGCTGAGGAAGATCCTAAACTTGTTACGAGTACGTTCTCGGTCAATGATTTATCAGTTTATGTACTATTTGATTCAAGGGCTGATTTGAGTTTTGTGTCGAGTAAATTAAGTCCAAAAATCAAAACACCGTTAACTCCTTTAGAAAATACTTATGTTGTTGAAATAGCTAATGGTAAAGTGCTTACTTCTAAGACTGTGCATCATAAATGTAACATTAGTTTGGCTGGTAGAGATTTTGAGGTAGATTTAGTACCGATTGAACTTGGTAGTTTTGAGGTTGTTATTGGGATGGATTGGTTGTCTGCGAATCGTGCTGAGATTGTGTGTTATGATAAAGCTATTCGTATTACTAATGTGTTTGGAGAGCCGCTGATGGTTTTTGGAGATAAGAAATGCAGACAGTTAAATCTTATTAGCTATTTGAAAGTTCTTAAACATCTTCGCAAGGGCTGTCATGCTATTCTAGCCCATGTTGTTGATTCCGATAAAGAAACGAAGAGCTTTGGTGACGTTCATATTGTTAGAGATTTTCCTGAGGTATTTCCCGAAGATTTACATGGCCTTCTGCCGCAACACGCGGTAGAATTTCAAATTGATCTTGTTCCCGGTGCTACTCCTGTAGCACGTGCTCCTTATCGTCTTGCGTCTTTCGAACTTCAAGAATTTTTGAGTCAACTCTGTGAGTTGTTAGACAAGGGTTTCATTCGTCCTAGTTCATCCCCTTGGGGAGCTCCTGTTCTGTTTGTTAAGAAGAAGGATGGTTATTTCTGTTTGTGCATTGATTATCATGAGTTGAACAAGCTTACTATTAAAAACCGTTACCCCCTTCCGAGAATTGATGATCTGTTCGATCAGCTTCAGGGTTCATCTATTTATTCAAAAATCGATCTTCATTCCAGCTATCATCAGTTGCGTGTTAAAGAATCTGATGTTTCGAAAACTGCTTTTCGCACCCGTTACGGTCACTTTGAGTTTCTTATTATGCCGTTCGGATTGACAAATGCACCTGCTGTGTTCATGGACCTCATGAACCGTGTGTGTAGACCCTATCTGGACAAGTTCGTTACTAACAATAACAATAATAATAATAATAATAATAATAATATAATAATAATAATAATAATAATAATAATATTAATATTAATAATAATAATAATAATAATAATAATAATAATAATAATAATAATAATAATAATAATAGTAATAGTAATAATAGTAATAGTAATAATAATAATAATAATAATAATAATAATAATAATAATAATAATAATAATAATAATAATAATAATAATAATAATTTTGGTAATGAAATCTACCTTCCAAAGCTTTTCTAAAAAAATATTCCCCGAACAAGGTTTGAACCAAAGACCTCTCGCTCACACACAACACCTTCAAACCATTCTTCCATTTCTGTGTTTCTTGATTATATCTATAACCATATATATTTAACCTAAATTTATCAATACTCATCATCTTCTTCATTGAAATCAAACGACCAAACAACTTCATTCTTAATAGTCAATCATCAAAATGGTTTTAGAACTTTTAAACAAACATGAAACAAAAAATAAAAGTGTTCTTGTAATTAAGAAAATTGAAAATAAACTGAAAAAGAACCTACTGTTGAAGCTTGTAACTTTTAAAAAAAAAAATTAATGTTTTCAATTTTAGTTCGTTTTGGACAATCTTTACAATATGAAATATGTTTCAAATCATTCCTAAAAACTTTGTGAATCATCAATTTTAACAGAAACATCAATTAAAACTCGAATTTGATTGTAGAACAATAGTTGAATTTTAAAATTGAAACTTTAACTCGCAAATTCAAATTCGTTATTACGAATTGGAACTTGAGATTTTACAGGAAGTTTAAGTAAATGATTCTTAACAACTCTGCATTTTTAGTTTTTGAAATTTGTTTCGAATTCAAGTTAGTGTATATCACTGTCAAGAACACATGAACTCAAAATTTGATTTTGAAATTAAGAATGTTATAAAATATGATTACAACATGAATTGTGTTGCAAATCATTCCTATAATCTTTAAGGATCATCAAATTAACTGGAAACATCAAAACAAACTCGAATTTGATTCAAGAACACTCAGTCGACTTTTTAAAACTAAAACTTTGACTCTCAAATTAGAAATTAATAGAAAGAATTGAGGATTGAAAACTTACAGATAGTTTAGTTAGATGAATTGTAACACTTCTGCATTTAAGGATTTTGAAATTTAACACTAAATCAAAATTTGGCTAAAAAGATGAAGAACAGAGGTCGTGGTTTTCTTTTCTTGGTTTTTCTTTGTTTTAATTTAAAATTGCAGATTGTACATAATATAGAGTGATTAAGTACATGATTTAACAGTTGAATTGATTCTAATTGATTTGTGAAATCGACCTTGAATCCATTTGGCAGAAAGAAGTACATGAGTTATATTCAGGTGAAGAAAACAAAAAAAATTGATAGTTACATCTAACTGAATATGATTCTCTATATTTATATTTAATAAATATTAATAGTAAATATAATATTAATAATAATTATATTAATAATAATTCTAAAAATAACTAAATGATAGTAATAATATCATAAAAAATAAGAATTTATTTAAATCGTAAATAAATTTTAATCTTAATTATTTTCATAATTCTTATAATATTGATAATAATAATAATAATACTACTAGTGTTAATAATAATAATTTGTATTATTTTCTATTAATAATAATAACTATAATAATAATAATGCCTTTTTAAAACAACATTAATATCCTAAATTACATGTATTAACTCTTATATGTAATAATAATAATATTCATAATACTATGATTAATATTTATTTTTAATGAAAGTAATAATAACCTTGTTAATAATAATAACTATTTTTTAATTTGTATTTACATTTAATTTACTATCTTACATATTATTAATCATGTGATATGTACTAAGTATATAATATATATTATATAATAACACTTTTGAATATTTAATATTTATACATTATAATGTACCTATAATCAATGATTATGTATAGAAATTATATATACATATATATTTAGATTTCTTTTAATAACAACTTTATTATCTTATATATTAATTTACATATTTAATTCAAATAATTAAATTGTATTATTTCAAATCATTATATATATACTTTTGTTTATATTTATATATACATATACATTTACACACAATTGTTCATGAATCGTCGGAAATAGTCAAAGGGTAACTGATTACATGAATAAAATTTCAAAATTTTTGAGACTCAACATTACGGACTTTGCTTATCGTGTCGGAAACATATAAAGATTAAGTTTAAATTTGGTTGGAAATTTTCGGGTCGTCACGGTACCTACCCGTTAAAGAAATTTTATCCCAAAGTTTGAGTGAGGTCGTCATGGTAAACAATAAAAATGTTTTCATGACGAATATGAGTTGATAAATAGAGTTTTATCACTAGTGAGATAAAACAATTAGATTAGTCGGGCGTATGAGTAAAGTTATCACAAAAGATTGAGATAGAGATTTAACTTTTGAAGTAGTCACGGTGGATTTTCGAAATTCAAGGAATTTAGAGAAAATCTTTGTAATAAGATTTGGTTCTTCGGTTTTTAAAGACATTAGGATCTTCTTTGGTTAAATGTGATAATCTGTTTTGATTTCTCTGTCGGATATTTCACTATAAATCCACTCCATTCGTTTCCTTTATGTTTTGGAGTTCTATCCTTTTGTTTTCTCTTCCCGACTTTAAGTCAAGCGAATAATGGTCCAGAATTCGTAGATATGAACATAGTTAATGTTCTAAGAAAGAAACGGTAATAGCACAATCTGACTTGTCAAATTACCAGAATTCAAGGGAAAAGATAAGACTGTCAAGAAAATATGTTCTTGATATGCTTATAGATTAGATAGAATGTAAGAGTCGTGTAACATGGCACATGATGACGTTATAGTCTGTGAATCATCATGTTTCAATAGAAACTCAGTATGACCTACTATAATATAATCACATTGATCAAGTGTCATTATATTATACTAACTCACGCATCAATTTCCAACATTACTTCAAAACATTCATAATTCAAACTCGATTTTTTCAGAAATTTAGAAACTAAAACAGTTTCTTTTATGATGTAACACAGATAGCTCGGAGAGATAAATAATATCGGACAAGAATATTTATGAAGATATCTTCAGAAATATTGAGGATATTTATAATGAAAGATACCGTGATATCTTATAATTCTAGAATCAAAGTGTGATGAAGAAATTCATTCACAATGATTTAGAATGATTAAGGAACAAGGTAATCGCTAAAGATTTCATCAGAAACATAATCATCAAGATTCTTTATGTACAAGTTTAGTTCTTGTGTTTTGTCCTCAGTCTCCTTCATGGTTTGCTCAATTCATTTTTCAGTATCAAAACTTTTGAGCTTTTTCAATATGTCGCTCTTTATTATCAAACTTTTGACTGTTTAAACAGTCTTCAGTTTTCACTGCTTCATCAGCTTTTTCAGAACTCAGAGATCTAATTCGTAAGCTAGAGTGCTTTTCAGGAATTCAGAGATTGAAATTCATCAGTCCAGAAGATATACGTTATATATAGGTATATAACTGTTGACGTAGGAACGCTGCGAAATTCGATAATTAATGATTAATGCTTCCCGGTATTTGGTATGGCCACTATCGTTACAAGATGTCGATGAGTACATGATAGGGTTTCAATAAATAAGTATTACAATTTTTCGAAGAAATTTAAGCCAAAGAGCTACGAGGTTGCTGGTATGTCTGTTGGTAATATTGCAGAATATAAAAGGTTTCCCGGTAACAATAACAATGACAAACGTATATATCAAAGTTATAATAAGGTTGATTCGAACGAAAAGTCGAGGTTGACTTGCTGGAGTTGTGACAAAAGTGACTATCTCGAACAGGAGTTGCAAAGTTATTTTTGGTAATAATAACGGTAAAGGAATTATCACAGCTACGTGTTAAATGTTTACTCAGTTTCCGAGAGTTTTTCAGGTGCATAACTATATGCATAAATTTTTCCTTCCATAGATGAAGTGCGGTTGGTTCATCCTCTCGATTGAGGTGTTTTCAAGAATCATGAACGGTTTGAACACAGATTGTAATCGTCAAGATACAAATGAGGTTTAAGATGAAATCAAGTGGCAAACTTGAAGAAATGTTTAGTTTCATATGTTATAATCAATATTTTAATTCATTTTAATTGTCCAATGTTAGTAGTCCACAGTTAGTAGTCCATAGTTAGTTGTTCAATAATTCATATATAGTTTAATATATTATATTCAAATTAATTAATACGTGTCGTGACCCATTGTATACATGTCTCAGACTCGATCACAACTCAAAGTATATATATTATTTTAGAATCAACCTCGACCCTTTATATGCTAACTCGAGCATTACCGTAATATAGAGTGACTTACGGTTATTCCAAATAATATATATAGATGATGTCGATATGATATGTCAAAACATTGTATATGTGTCCCGATTTATCCGATGATATTTAAAGTGCGTAAAATAAATAACAGAAATTAAATGACGATAAATAAAATTGCGAGAATTAAAATTGCGATAAATAAATTTCGATAAATAAATGTAATAAGGAATTAACAGTTAGATAAGAACAGTTAGCTAGGATTTTTTTAGCGTGGATTCTTAACAGAATTTCTCATAGTTAATTTGTTTGTTTCTAACAAATTTTATTTTGTTCAATGTTTTCTTCATTATGCCACTTGTTGAATTCTGATATGTCAAAATCTAAATATGAAATTGAAAGAAAATGATTGTTCTGCGTTGAATGGATACGTATATCTGTGGATGTAAGTAGGATAGTATATGACTTTGAATCAGATTTGAAAGAATGTACAGTGTAACTTATTAATGTGAAATCTAAATATTCCTCGGGTATTACCTACCAATTAAAATATTTTCACTATTAACAGTTTGTACGAAAGAATTTTTACAATCTTTATGAAAATATACTTACATATATATATTTTCTTCAGATGTAATATAGATTTAATGAGTTAATATGATATTAATCTCATTTGATTTTTCGGTTGGAACTAGAATAAATGATCTCTAAAACTTTAGAGATTACATAATCACCGCCTAATATTTCTCCAATGAAGTTATAAATCAATACTTCATTGGTTATTGTTGTGAATATTCCATGAGATGTATTGATGTAGAGAGATATGTAGAATAAGCTAGATGGTGTAGAACAGTACGTAGAACGATATGTAGAGCGAGAATTATGTTCAGGGTATAGATTATGATGTTGAGGCATGTGATGCGGATGTTGTTGTTGGTGGTACTACTGGTGCTGGTGGTGGTGCTGGTACAGATGGTGCTGTCTGTGATGCCTGCAAGTTGTGCATCATATTTTCCAAAGTCACTATTCGAGCGCGAAGCTCGTTGACTTCTTCTATTATTCCGGAATGATTGGCGGTTGGAACAAGTGGATGAATAAGGTTCAGAATTTGGGATATCATATAATCGTTGCGAGATATCCTGGCAATGAGGGTGAATATGGTGTTTCGGATAGGTTCACAGGTAAGTGCTTCAGGTTCTTCACCAAGAGGTGAATTCGGTTGGTGGAAGGGATCGCCTTCTTCGCGTCTCCATTGATTAAGTCGACTACGAATCCATCCCCAATTCATCCAGAATTGGTGATGGCTAATTGGTTGATCCATTCCGGTTACACTACTTTCGGAGTTCATGTGGAAATCCATATCGGAATCCGAGGGACTTGAACTAGTGGCGAGTTCCATTTCATACGATTGAATAAAGGGTTTTTCGATATGAAATGATTTCCGGCTATTGGATGGTATTCTAATTACATAGAATATACATACATATATATATATATATATATATATATATATATATATATATATATATATATATATATATATATATATATATATATATATATATATATATGTATATAACAAAAAATTTCGTAGATTACGAAGGAATTTACGGAATATGTCAGGCAAAGTTTTCAGTAACAGATACTCTAAGATATGAATTTTGTCTATACACTATTCATGCAATTAATACAGTAAGATGTGTCTAGACTATGAATGATAAGCAGGTAATTTTCTAAGGATGATAAGCAGATGATTTTCGACTAAAATTGATAAGCAAAACTTTTGATATGCAGACACGGTCGAAGTCCAGACTCATTAATGCATCTTAATATCTATCAGTTAGACACACTAATGCAAGACCTGGTTCGCTAATACCACCGCTCTGATACCACATGCAATGACCCGTCCTAATCTATAAGGACGAATACAATAACATATGGTTACATTGTGAGGTACTTGACCTCTATATGTTACATTTTACAAACATTGCATTCATTTTTAAAAGACAAACTTTCATTACAACTAAAGTTTACAGTCATTCATACCATTTCATAATATATCCAAACTATAAATGACTTAATCTGTCATTTACATAATAATAATCTTTATTGAACTCAACAACTTGAATGCAACATCTTTTGAAATATGCCATGAATGACTCCAAGTAATATCTTTAAAATGAGCAAATGCACATCGGAAGATTTCTTTCATACTTGAGAATAAACATGCTTTAAAGTGTCAACCAAAAGGTTGATGAGTTTATTAGTTTATCATAATCAATCATTTTCAATAATATAATAGACCACAAGATACTCATATTTCGAAAACAATCTGTGCAGGTCTGCTCACTGCTGTAAAAATCATTCATACGAAATTAACACCTGGTAATCGACATTAACAAAATGCATCTAGAGTATCCCCCGCATACAGGCATTTCGCAAACTGCATGCAAACAACATACAAATAGGCCACTCTTTTAAAAATGACGGTTGTGTACACCTCATAAATAGGTCATTCCTTGTATACTAAAATTGAAGTGCTTTAGGTCACTCTTTTAAAAATGACGATTGTGTACACCTCACAAACAGGTCATTCCTTTTAAAGCTGGAGGTTGTATACTAAAATTGAAGTACTAAAGTGAAATGTCCCGTTCTTATTGATTAAAAACGTTCCATATTAATTGATTTCGTTGCGAGGTTTTGACCTCTATATGAGACGTTTTTCAAAGACTGCATTCATTTTTAAAACAAACCATAACCTTTATTTCATAAATAAAGGTTTAAAAAGCTTTACGTAGATTATCAAATAATGATAATCTAAAGTATCCTGTTTACACACGACCATTACATAATGGTTTACAATACAAATATGTTACATCGAAATCAGTTTCTTGAATGCAGTTTTTACACAATATCATACAAACATGGACTCCAAATCTTGTCCTTATTTTAGTATGCAACAGCGGAAGCTCTTAATATTCACCTGAGAATAAACATGCTTTAAACGTCAACAAAAATGTTGGTGAGTTATAGGTTTAACCTATATATATCAAATCGTAACAATAGACCACAAGATTTCATATTTCAATACACATCCCATACATAGAGATAAAAATCATTCATATGGTGAACACCTGGTAACCGACAATAACAAGATGCATATATAAGAATATCCCCATCATTCCGGGACACCCTTCGGATATGATATAAATTTCGAAGTACTAAAGCATCCGGTACTTTGGATGGGGTTTGTTAAGCCCAATAGATCTATCTTTAGGATTCGCGTCAATTAGGGTGTCTGTTCCCTAATTCTTAGATTACCAGACTTAATAACAAGGGGCATATTCGATTTCGATAATTCAACCATAGAATGTAGTTTCACGTACTTGTGTCTATTTTGTAAATCATTTATAAAACCTGCATATATTCTCATCCCAAAAATATTAGATTTTAAAAGTGGGACTATAACTCACTTTCACAGATTTTTACTTCGTCGGGAAGTAAGACTTGGCCACTGTTGATTCACGAACCTATAACAATATATACATATATATTAAAGTATGTTCAAAATATATTTACAACACTTTTAATATATTTTGATGTTTTAAGTTTATTAAGTCAGCTGTCCTCGTTAGTAACCTATAACTAGTTGTCCACAGTTAGATGTACAGAAATAAATCGATAAATATTATCTTGAATCAATCCACGACCCAGTGTATACGTATCTCAGTATTGATCACAACTCAAACTATATATATTTTGGAATCAACCTCAACCCTGTATAGCTAACTCCAACATTCACATATAGAGTGTCTATGGTTGTTCCGAAATATATATAGATGTGTCGACATGATAGGTCGAAACATTGTATACGTGTCTATGGTATCTCAAGATTACATAATATACAATACAAGTTGATTAAGTTATGGTTGGAATAGATTTGTTACCAATTTTCACGTAGCTAAAATGAGAAAAATTATCCAATCTTGTTTTACCCATAACTTCTTCATTTTAAATCCGTTTTGAGTGAATCAAATTGCTATGGTTTCATATTGAACTCTATTTTATGAACCTAAACAGAAAAAGTATAGGTTTATAGTCAGAAAAATAAGTTACAAGTCGTTTTTGTAAAGGTAGTCATTTCAGTCGAAAGAACGACGTCTAGATGACCATTTTAGAAAACATACTTCCACTTTGAGTTTAACCATAATTTTTGGATATACTTTCATGTTCATAATAAAAATCATTTTCTCAGAATAACAAATTTTAAATCAAAGTTTATCATAGTTTTTAATTAACTAACCCAAAACAGCCCGCGGTGTTACTACGACGGCGTAAATCCGGTTTTACGGTGGTTTTCGTGTTTCCAGGTTTTAAATCATTAAGTTAGCATATCATATAGATATAGAACATGTTTTTAGTTGATTTTAAAAGTCAAGTTAGAAGGATTAACTTTTGTTTGCGAACAAGTTTAGAATTAACTAAACTATGTTCTAGTGATTACAAGTTTAAACCTTCGAATAAGATAGCTTTATATGTATGAATCGAATGATGTTATGAACATCATTACTACCTTAATTTCCTTGGATAAACCTACTGGAAAAGAGAAAAATGGATCTAGCTTCAATGGATCCTTGGATGGCTCGAAGTTCTTGAAGCAGAATCATGACACGAAAACAAGTTCAAGTAAGATCATCACTTGAAATAAGATTGTTATAGTTATAGAAATTGAACCAAAGTTTGAATATGATTATTACCTTGTATTAGAATGATAACCTACTGTAATAAACAAAGATTTCTTGAGGTTGGATGATCACCTTACAAGATTGGAAGTGAGCTAGCAAACTTGAAAGTATTCTTGATTTTATGAAACTAGAACTTTTGGAATTTATGAAGAACACTTAGAACTTGAAGATAGAACTTGAGAGAGATCAATTAGATGAAGAAAATTGAAGAATGAAAGTGTTTGTAGGTGTTTTTGGTCGTTGGTGTATGGATTAGATATAAAGGATATGTAATTTTGTTTTCATGTAAATAAGTCATGAATGATTACTCATATTTTTGTAATTTTATGAGATATTTCATGCTAGTTGCCAAATGATGGTTCCCACATGTGTTAGGTGACTCACATGGGCTGCTAAGAGCTGATCATTGGAGTGTATATACCAATAGTACATACATCTAAAAGCTGTGTATTGTACGAGTACGAATACGGGTGCATACGAGTAGAATTGTTGATGAAACTGAACGAGGATGTAATTGTAAGTATTTTTGTTAAGTAGAAGTATTTTGATAAGTGTATTGAAGTCTTTCAAAAGTGTATAAATACATATTAAAACACTACATGTATATACATTTTAACTGAGTCGTTAAGTCATCGTTAGTCGTTACATGTAAGTGTTGTTTTGAAACCTTTAGGTTAACGATCTTGTTAAATGTTGTTAACCCAATGTTTATAATATCAAATGAGATTTTAAATTATTATATTATCATGATATTATCATGTATGAATATCTCTTAATATGATATATATACATTAAATGTCTTTACAACGATAATCGTTACATATATGTCTCGTTTAAAAATCATTGAGTTAGTAGTCTTGTTTTTACATATGTAGTTCATTGTTAATATACTTAATGACATGTTTACTTATCATAGTATCATATTAACTATATATATATCCATATATATTTCATCATATAGTTTTTACAAGTTTTAACGTTCGTGAATCACCGGTCAACTTGGGTGGTCAATTGTCTATATGAAACCTATTTCAATTAATCAAGTCTTAAAAAGTTTGATTGCTTAACATGTTGGAAACATTTAATCATGTAAATATCAATCTCAATTAATATATATAAACATGGAAAAGTTCGGGTCACCACATAAAGCAGTTCAAATTCTCTGACTGGGGCTTTACAAGCCCCAGTCAGAGAATTTGAACTGTTTTAGTGCTTCGATTTTAGTATTCAACAGCCAGCTTTAAAAGGAATGACCTGTTTATGAGGTGTACACAATCGTCATTTTTAAAAGAGTGGCCTGTTTGTATGTTGTTTGCATGCAGTTTGCGAAATGACTGTATGCGGGGGATATTCTAGATGCATTTTGTTAATGTCGATTACCAGGTGTTAATTTCGTAAGAATGATTTTTACAGCAGTGAGCAGACCTGCACAGATTGTTTTCAAAATATGAGTATCTTGTGGTCTATTATATTATTGAAAATGATTGATTATGATAAACTAATGAACTCACCAACCTTTTGGTTGACACTTTAAAGCATATTTATTCTCAGGTATAAAAGAAATCTTCCGCTGTGCATTTGCTCGTTTCAAAGATATTACTTGGAGTCATTAATGGCATATTTCAAAAGACGTTGCATTCAAGTCGTTGATTTCAATAAATATTATTATTAAGTAAATGACGGATTAAGTCATTTATAGTTTGGATATATTATGAAATAGTATGCATGGCTGTCAACTTTAGTTGTAATGAAAGTTTGTCTTTTAAAAACGAATGCAATGTTTGTAAAATGTAACATACAGAGCTCAAGTACCTCACAATGTAACCATATATTATTGTATTCGTCCTTATAGATTAGGACGGGTCGTTACATTAGACATCAGAGTTATTTCTCTCAGGCAACAAGCAGATCTATGAAAGCGACAAATGTTTTTACTCTGCTTGTTCCTGAGAGAAATAACTATGATCTCTATAGTCTGATTATGGAATTGTGACTCAATGCATTGCTAACACCATGAGGGTCAATGATCAGGAAGACAGGAAGACAGGTGTCTAATTGGGTTCGGCCGCGACGATCTGAGGTTTTTCATGACCCGGTTGAATGATTTATTTAGATTTGGTATCTTTTGTATTTTGATGGTTATGTAAGTATCCAACAAGCTTCTTGATAAAGCCACTCATTCTACGTATTAACAGGTTGTATTGTACAACAAACAATGTATAATGTTTAGTGATGTTATTATTTTTTTTATGTTTTATTTTTACAAGAGTAAATATTATTTTTTTTTTATGTTAGTATTTTATGGTTTCATAGTATAGGTAGTATCAGTTTATTGCTTCCATTTTATGGTTTGTGATGTTATTTTTGAGTAAATAAAAACACACTTAAATTGATATAAAAAAACGATTAGGGAGTACAATTTATTAAAAGTCCTAAAAAATTAAAAATTACAATAATTAGCAAGTCCTAAAAACTTAAAAATTACAATAATTAAAAAGTCCTAATACAATTACTACTTTATTTAAAGTCAAATGATACATCATCATCATCATCATCATCATCAAATTCAAAATACGAAGAAATTCGATTAGAACGGAAGAGGAGAGTTTCTTTTATACTGTTCCATTGTTCCTCGGTCCGAAGGTAGAGAGCGGACAATTCCGTAACGCAGTCGTCGTTAAAATATAACACGTCTGTATGTTCAAACGGTACATTTTTTTAAAAAATTCAAGCAACTCGTCTAAAGAAACGTCTCGAATGTCGATGTCTTCAATCGAAATTTTTGAACCACGTTCGTAATCATAAAATTTGGATTCGTAGTCGAATCCGCTTCCATAATAAACATCGAACGAGACGATCATCGGGGGAATTGTCACCATTTTTGAATATGCGTGTGTAAGGTGTGTGTATTTTATTTTGAAGTGTTTTGAAGTGACTTGTCTTTCAGGCAGGATTTAAAACTCATGGAAATTTGATTATACCATTTTCATGGCGTCTATCATTATTTTTATTTTAGTATTTTTATTTTTATTTTTTTAAATTTTCCTACGTAAAGGCCGGAGGTCATCTCGGAAGCAATCTCTATATCCGTCGAATAAAGAGAGGGATGACTTTCTCTACTCTTGAGAGTGTTTCACTCTGGGTGAAGAAATGACTTGTCTTTATTCTCGGATAGGGGAAGTATTGTCTACATCTTACCTCCCTCATACCCCACTTATGTGGGATTGAATTTTTTTTTTGTTGTTGTTGTTGTTGTTGTTGAAGTGTTTTGTTTATATATATATATATATATATATATATATATATATATATATATATATATATATATATATATATATATATATATATATATATATATATATATATATATATGTATATATATATATATATATATACAAAAAATCCCGTTTTTAAAGATAAAATCTAAAACAAAAGTGTCTTTATTGCAACTGCATTATTGAGTTGTACAGTACAATTATTTATTGCACAGTTTGTAGTGGAAGAAGTAATTTGAATGTTTTTAAAGATAAAATCTAAAACAAAAGTGACTTCTTTAATATAAAAATATACGGAGTAACAATAGTGTTTACAGTTAATATATGTATTATTTCTATTTACGTTTTTAAATTAAAATTTACTGTGTATTTATAATCAAGCTAAGGTCTTTTAATTAATTAGTCAATTATTTTATTGATATTTAGTTTTTTTTTTTTGAAAGGCAAACATTGTTATTATTAATATCAAATATTTAATACACGGAGGTATGCCAATGTTTAGGCAACCTAAGAACACAAAAGCATATAGCTACCTTATAAGGATGCTAAGTTAGTAACCTAAACAAGAGTAGCTAAACAATCACGAGCAATCTATAACATACATAAAGATCACGATAGGAACACTTGCGGAATGTGTCGCCAATTGTGCCAATCGATCACCTTTCCTTTGCATCATTTTGAGATCCAATCATAAGAGGTAACTTGAATTTCACAAAGAGCATTTGGAGAGGTCCAATACTTGTTTTTGAACACCTTTAGTTAAAGTTTGAAAGATATTGAAGTCAATCCAACTTACTTAAGACTAGTTTGAAAGATATTGAAGTTAATCCAACTTACGTAACAAAATATTTCTACCATGGATATATAGCATTGAGTTGGCGATATCCGATGCCAACAAACCTTAACATTACTCGGATATAGGATTATTGTTTACAGAAAATGCATTGTGACATAGGTATACAAATGATAAGTGATAAATAACAACTGTGATAAATGAAAGTATATCCATAAATGGCAAAACAACTAAGTGAGCTGGAGGATGGATACATGGGATGTTGCGGTGAACCGAACCTCTTTAGCTTCAAAGTTTGATAATGCCAAAATCATACATGTTTATTGTCGTTATTTCGATCTAATTCTGTATCTATTTGTATGTATTTTTTGTACTTAAGCATTGTAATTCATGTACATTTGTAAAAGTCCATTGTGATTGAATAAATGAAGACCAATAGCGAAAACAAAGTTAAAACGAAGATTGAAAGCGTAAAACAACCCGAAACTACTTAGACAGGTCTAAATGCGGCGCATCTATCTTGGGTGCGGTGCATCTATGCACAAAATAAATCCTGACAGTTTCAGATGCAGAGCATTAGGAATTCTGGACCAAAACAGCAGCAGATGCGGCGCATCTGTACCAGATGCGGCGCATTTGTCCCCCTACCGACAGTTCTGAGTGCCAAATCGAGCTGGATTACACTAACCTTAAAGGGATGCGGCGCATCCTAAAGAGATGCGGCGCATCTGGTCACTTTCTGGCCAAAATACCTAACTTTTGAGCCTATTTAAGGAAGGCTTTGGTTACATATTGAATACACCTTCACTATTACATTCTCTCGCAGTTTTAGTACGATTTTCAAGGCTTAAGGAAGGTTATAGGGTTAATCTCCATTCATTCAACATCAAGATTAAGCTAAGATTATTCATCGCAATCGGTATTATCATTTTATATCTTTTATACATGAATTCAAATTGTATTTACTGTTTCATTAGTTCTACTACGATTATGTTTGGCTAAAATCCTTGTGTGTGTGACGACCCAAAAATTTCTGACCAAATTTAAATTTAATCTTTATATTATTCCGACACGATAAGCAAAGTATGTAGTGTTGAGTCTCAAAAATTTTGAACTGTTTCATATATTCAATTGACCTTCGACTGCTCTCGACGATTCACAAACGATTGTTGTAAATAAATATGTATGTGTATATATGTAAATATAATTATAAGTGTATATATTAATTTAAATTAATACAAACAAATCATTTAAATTGAATTGAAAATTTAAAGTAAATATAACATAAATAATAATGCATAATATTAATTACAAGTTAAAATGTAGTTACATTAATATTATTATTATCTTCATTATTATCATTAACATTAATAACAATATCAGAATTGATACTCATAAATTGTTATATATCATTGGTATTATTATGATTATTTTTGTTATTTATCGATATTAATAATATTATTATACTATTATTATTATCATTACTGATTATTGTTATTATTATGATAAATGTTATTATTTCCTAAGAATTAGAAGTATGATTATTATTACCACTTATCTAATTTATAGTATTATCATTATTGTCATTACTAATATTATCATTAAGTATTATTATTATTATTATTATTATTATTATTATTATTATAGTTATTATTATTATTATTATTACTAGTATTATTATCATTAAAAGTTATAATATGAAATTTGTTACATGTAAAAAAAAATTTATATTATTATTATTAATATTATTAATATCATTAATAAACTATTAGTATTATTGTTAGTATTATTAATAATAGTAATATCATTTTTACTATTCTTATTATTAGTTATTATTAAACTTATTGAAAATTATTATTATTGCTATTATTAATATCATCATATTATTATTATTTTTGTTTCTTATTATTATTATCTTATAAATAATATTAGGATTAGGATTATTATTAGTAATATAATTATTAATTAGTAATATTATTATTATTATTATATTTACATTATTTATTTATAAATAAATATGAACGAATCTGTTTAATGATTCAATCAAACTTTATGTGATTTATTTGGCTGTCTCTAAACTAGTACAAAATCGAGTTCAATCACAGATACCATCAAAATTCTGTTAACGATCCTTTTCTTCTTTTATTTTTATTATTTTATTTTCATTCTGATAAAATTCTTGTCGACTCAAATCTTTGGCTGTGAGACAAGATTGAACGAATCTTGTTGCTGTAGCACTCATTCAATAATACATTATATACACCATTCACTGCACTTTGTAAAAAAAAATATCAATCAAAATTTAAAGAAGCCGTCGAACACCCTGTTCTTGTCATCTTTTAATCGAAAGCTCAAATTCGAATTATATGTCAAAAACTAAAAATGAAGCCTCGTTAGTAATCTCCTACTGAAACTATCTGGAAAGTTTCATACTTCAATTCTTTGAATTGAATTCCAATTTGGAAGTCAAAGTTTTCAAAATAAAAAGTCAAACGAATTTTTAGGAACGAATTCGAATAATCTGCTGCAATTCAGGTTCAATTAATGATTCTAATGTATTCTAATGGTGATTTAGAAGATATTTCATGAAGATACTAGGGTCTCAAAACACCTTTATTTTTAAATCGAATTTTGAGTTTAGTGATGTTCTTACGTATACTGTTGCTGCTGTGCTTATATATATATATATATATATATATATATATATATATATATATATATATATATATATATATATATATATATATATATATATATATATATATATATATATATATATATATTTGATCAAGATATCTTAACAGGTTAATCCTGTTCGTTTTCAATATCTAAAACTCCATCTAATTCTGTATTTGCTGATATGGGTTGGGATTACATCTAGTCGATTGCACATTTGAAGAAGGTGAATGAAAACTTAACGGGTTTAAATAAATTAGATATGAGTATATAATCAGAAAAGTATGGGACGGAGAAATGGTTTAGGTTGTGTGCGGGTGCTCGAGAGGTCACGGGTTCGAGTCCGGTTCGAGGCTTTTCTTTTTAGGAACTCATTTAAAGGTAGTTTTTATTACCATTTTTGTTATTATTATTAATATTATTATTATTATTATTATTATTATTATTATTATTATTATTATTATTATTATTATTATTAATATTATTATTATTATTATTATTATTATTATTATTATTATTATTATTATTATGATTGTGATTATTATTCCTAGTGTTATTTAATATTGTTAAATTTTCTATTATTACTAATACTATTATCATTACTTAGTATTATTGTTATTATTATTACTGAGGTTAACATATGAATTATTATTATTATAATTATGATCATTATTATTATTATTATCATTATTATGAACATAATACAAATTACTATCATAAATATTATTATCTGTATCATCCTATAAATTGTTAGTATTATTATTGTTATTATTAACAAAAGCAATAGTAATAAAATCATTATTTTTGATAATATGATTATTAGTATGGTTATAATTGAACTTATTATCATTATTATCATTAGTATTAAGATTGTATATTCATAGTTATTATTCTTAGTATTACAACCAATAGATATTTTTATATAAAAATACATTACAAGAATATTAATATCACATATCACTATAATTTTATTATTAATAAGATAGTAACAAGGCTATATATAAAATATATCAATTAATATATATATATATATATATATATATATATATATATATATATATATATATATATATATATATATATATATATATATATATATATAAACCCTAATATAAATTATTATTATTATTAATATGTTATAATAAAAGATAAATAGTAGTTAAATAATAAATTAAATATATCTATATCTGTATAACATATAATTTACAAATATATTATTAAAAATAATATATATATATTTATTCAATTACAATTTTGTGTGTTAATATATATACAAATGATATAATTGGATATATTATAAGTCAATTATAATTTGCATTCGAGTCGTTAAGTTCATCAAGATTATTATTAAGTCAATTATAATTTGATATATTATGAAATGGTATGCATGCCGTCAACTTTCGATGTAACGAAAGTTTGTCTTTTAAAAACGAATGCAATGTTTGTAAAATGTTACATATAGAGGTCAAGTACCTCGCGAAGTAACCAAATGTAATGTATTCGTCCAGATGGATTAGGACGGGTCATGAAAGTTGGTATCAGAGCGGTGGTTTTAGCGAACCAGGTCTTGCATTAGTGTCTAACTGATAGATGTTTAGATGCATTAGTGAGTCTGGACTTCGACCGTGTCTGCATGTCAAAAGTTTTGCTTATCATTTCATGTCGAAAATCATCTACTTATCATCCTTAGGAAATTACCTGCTTATCATTCCTAGTCTAGACACATCTTACTACATTGATTGCATGAATAGTGTATAGACAAATCCATATCTTAGCGTATCTGTTACTGTAGAATTTATCTAACACGTTTCCTTAATTTATTTCGTAATCTACGGGATCTACTGTACTATATTAGATATTCTATATAATTAGAATATTATCCGATAACCAAAAATCATTTCATATCGAAAATCCTCTAACTGATCATAAGAGATGGATCCTACACCTAGCTTAGATTCCATTAGTTCCGGAAGCAATTTCGAGATGCGTATTGAAGTAGACTCCGAAGTCAATGAACCCAAAGTGTCTCCACCGTTTAGCTAGGAGGAGATGGGGGTGGGTCTGAGACTTACTCACTCGATGGAGAAATAAAGAAGGCAAGCCCTACCACGAACCAAACTTACCTCCTAACATCGGAGAAAACGATGTACTCACCGGTGAACCTATGCGCAACACTGTATTCACCCTTCTTGCTAAAGTTTTCCACCTCGAAGGTCGCATTACTGCAATCTCAGAAAATATTCAACTTCTACTTCCGAATACCAATCGAAGGGGAATATTAGAAGAAGTTAGGGAACTTCGAATTGATAATCAAGATCTATCGAATCAGATGAGTGGATGGATAGAAATGATAGAGGGTAGGATAGAAACCCTAACAAGAATGGTGCGTGATTTACAAGCTATACTTATTACACCAACATCATCACCAACCTCAGCACCAACAACACTTATAGCACCAACATCAATAGTACCACCATCAGCAGCACCAGCAGCATAATCAGTACCAACAACAACAACATCATCACACGTCTCAACCTCGCAATCTATACCTCAAGAATAATCATCGTTCTATGAATTGTTCTACATAAACTATCTTCGTCCTTCATGGCAATTATGTAATCTCTAATGTTTTAGAGATTATGTACTCTAGTTCTAGCCATAAATTTGATGAGTTTAATATCACAATGACTCATTAAATCCATGATTACATCTAAAGAAAATATATATGTATATATATTTTCATAAAGATTGTAATTAAAAGTTCTTTTGTACAAATTGTTAATGGGGAAAATATTTTAACAGGTAGGTAATACCCGAGTAATATTTAGATTTCACATTAATAAGTTACACTGTACATTCTTCGAATCTGATTCAACAGTCATTTACTATCCTACTTACATCCACCGATATACGTATTCGTTCACCGCAGAATAACCAACTTCATTCAATTTCATATTTGGATTTTAACATGTCAGAATCCAACAAGTGGCATAATGAAGAAAACATTGGAAAAAAAAATAAAATTTGTTAGAAACAAACAAATTAACTATGAGAAATTTTGTTAAGAATCCACGCTAACTGTTCCTAGCTAACTGATTACATTTTATTTATCGCAATTTAATTATCGCAATTTATATTCTTGTAATTTTATTTATCGTCATTTAATTTCTGTTATTTATTTTACGCACTTTAAATATCGGGACACGTATACAAGGTTTTGACATATCATATCGACGCATCTATATATATTATTTGGAATAACCATAGACACTCTATATGCAGTAATGATTGAGTTAGCTATACAGAGTTGAGGTTGATTCTACAATAATATATATACTTTGAGTTGTGATCGAGTCTGGGACATGTACAGGGGTCACGATACGTATTAATTAATTCAAATATTATATATTAAACTATATATGAATTATTGGACTGTTAACTGTGGACTATCGACTGTGAACTAATAACATTGGAGAATTAAAATGAATTAAAATATTGATTATAACATATGAAACTAAACAATTCTTCAAACTTGCCACTTGAGTTCATCTTAAACCTCATTTGCATCTTGACGATTACAATCTGCATTCAAACCTTTTATGATTCTTGAAAACACCTCAATTAAGAGGATGAACCAACCGCACTTCATCTACGAAAGAAAAGATTGATGCATATAGTTATACACCTGAAAACACTCGGAACCTGAGTAAATGTTTAACACGTATCTGTGCTAATTCATTTAGTGTTATTATTACCCAAAATAACTTGGTGATTCCTTTCAAAGTAGCAAATTTTGTCACAGCTCCAGCAAGTCAACTTCAACTTTTCGTCCGAAACAACCTTATTATAACCTTGATATATATGTGTGCTCTTTTATTGTTACTGGGAATCCTTTTATATTCTACCATATTACAATCAGTGTTTAATCATCTAAAAACACAATTCTCTTGAAACCATCCTGGATTATTAACCGATGATTCAGATATCGTAGCATTAAATGCAGTGGAAACAGAAAAATTGTAGATGGTCTAAACGGCCAAAAGTTTGATGATACAGAAGAGAGTGTTAGAAACGCTCGATAGAAAATTTGGTACTGAAAAATAGATTGAGTAAACCATAAAGGAGACCAAGGCCAAATACAAGGACCATACAATATATTCAAAGAATCCAGGTAATTCTGGATCCGATGAAACCTTCAACGAATATCTTGCTCCATACTCATGTTAAAATCTTACGAAAAATCTTTCTTCATCAACCATCGAACTTAGAAATTCCAAAATATCATCATAAATATCTTCAATATTTCTGAAGATATTTTCATAAAAATTCTCGTCCGAAATTATTTATCTCTTCGTGCTATCTATATTATCTCATAAAGGAAACTACTTTAGTTTCTAAATTTCTTTAAAATTCGAGTTTGAATTATGAATGATTTTGAAGTAGTATTGGAAATTGATGCATGAGTTAGTATAATATAATGACACTTGATCAACGTGATTATATTACAGTAAGTCATGCTGAGTTTCTAAATGGAACGTGATGATTCACAGATCATAACGTCATCATGTGCCATGTTACATGACTCTTGTATTCAACTTAACCTCTAAACATATCAAGAAAATATTTTTTTGATAATTCGGCCTTTTTCGAGGTATTCAGGTAATTTGACAAATCAAATCATGCGATTACGTTCTTTCTTGTTTAGAACATTAAGTTCATTCGAAGTTCCATACTTATGAATTCTGGACCGTTACTCGCTTTACTAGAGGACGAGAAGGTAATAAAAAGGCAAAGAGATCCAAAATATAAGAGAAAATATAAAGCCCAATAATAACACAGAGGTTACAAACCGAGGATATTAATACGGATAACAATATAAAGACACAGTAGAATTAAGAATAGTATTATCCCAAGGTAATAGTAGAAGTAAACAGATTTTTCTAGTGGAAGATTGAAAAGAAGGATGTCAGAAGTGATAATTAGAAAAATATCAAGGATTAGAACGGGATTAGGCATTTTCACAATCTTTTGAATGTATGAACTAAGATGGAAAGTATAGGAATGGTGAAAATAGTGGAATGGAAAAAGTTTAATTTATAATGGAAATATCAGACACAGTAATCGAGGCAGATCACCGTATTTAATTATAGAGATCTTAATTTCCTTATTCGCCGAAGAATTAAATCTTTTAGATTTCAAAGATTTTCTTTGAATCCCTTGAATTCAAGAATTCAACCAAGACAACGTCAAAAGTTAAGACGAAACTTGTCTTTCTCATTTCACTCTTTTATGATAGCTTCACCCGTTCGCTTCACATAATCGAGTCGTTTTATCTATATTATTCAATAATGATAAAACTCTATTTATCAACTCATATTCGTCATGAAAACATTTTTATTGTTAGCCATGACGACCTCACTCAAATTTCGGGACGAAATTTCTTTAACGGGTAGGTACTGTGACGACCCGGAAATTTCCGATCAAATTTAAATTTAATCTTTATATTATTCCGACACGATAAGCAAAGTATGTAGTGTTGAGTCTCAAAAATTTTAAACTGTTTCATATATTCAATTGACCTTCGACTGCTCTCGACGATTCACGAACGATTGTTGTAAATAAATATGTATGTGTATATATGTAAATATAATTATAAGTGTATATATTAATTTAAATTAATACAAACAAATCATTTAAATTGAATTGAAAATTTAAAGTAAATATAACATAAATAATAATGCATAATATTAATTACAAGTTAAAATGTAGTTACATTAATATTATTATTATCTTCATTATTATCATTAACATTAATAACAATATCAGAATTGATACTCATAAATTGTTATATATCATTGGTATTATTATGATTATTTTTGTTATTTATCGTTATTAATAATATTATTATACTATTATTATTATCATTACTGATTATTGTTATTATTATGATAAATGTTATTATTTGATAAGAATTAGAAGTATGATTATTATTACTACTTATCTAATATATAGTATTATCATTATTGTCATTACTAATATTATCATTAAGTATTATTATTACTATTATTATTATTACTATAGTTGTTATTATTATTATTACTAGTATTAGTATCATTAAAAGTTATAATATGAAATTTGTTACATGTACATTTTTTTTTATATTATTATTATTATTAATATTATTACTATCATTATTAAACTATTAGTATTATTATTAGTATTATTAATAATAGTAATATCATTTTTACTATTCTTATTATTAGTTATTATTAAACTTATTGAAAATTATTATTATTGCTATTATTAATATCATCATATTATTATTATTTTTGTGTCATATTATTATTATCTTATAAATAATATTAGGATTAGGATTAATATTAGTAATATAATTATTAATTAGTAATATTATTATTATTAATATATTTATATTATTTATTTATAAATAAATATGAACGAATATGTTTAATGATTCAATCAAACTGTATGAGATTTATTTGGCTATCTCTAAACTAGTACAAAATCGAGTTCAATCACAGATACCATCAAAATTCTGTTAACGATCCATTTCTTCTTATATTTTTTATTATTTTATTTTCTTTTCTGATAAAATTCTTGTCGACTCAAATCTTTGGCTGTGAGACAAGATTGAACGAATCTTGTTGCTGTAGCACTCATTCAATAATACATTATATACACCATTCACTGCACTTCGTAAAAAAAATATCAATCAAAATTTAAAGAAGCCGTCGAACACCCTGTTCTTGTCATCTTTTAATCGAAAGCTCAAATTCAAATTATATGTCAAAAACTAAAAATGCAGCCTCTTTAGTAATCTCCTACTGAAACTATCAGGAAAGTTTCATACTTCAATTCTTTAAATTGAATTCCAATTTGGAAGTCAAAGTTTTCAAAATAAAAAGTTAAACGAATTTTTATGAACGAATTCGAATAATCTGCTGCAATTCAGGTTCAATTAATGATTCTAATGTATTCTAATGGTGATTTAGAAGATATTTCTTGAAGATACTAGGGTCTCAAAACACCTTGATTTTTAAATCAAATTTTGAGTTTAGTGATGTTCTTACGTATACTGTTGCTGCTGTGCTTATATATATATATATATATATATATATATATATATATATATATATATATATATATATATATATATATATATATATATATATATTTGATCAAGATATCTTAACAGGTTAATCCTGTTCGTTTTCAATATCTAAAACTCCATCTAATTCTGTATTTGCTGATATGGGTTGGGATTACATCTGGTCGATTACACATTTGAAGAAGGTGAATGAAAACTTAACGGGTTTAAATAAATTAGATATGAGTATATAATCAAAAAAGTATAGGACGGAGAAATGGTTTAGGTTGTGTGCGGGTGTTCGAGAGGTCATGGGTTCGAGTCCGGTTCGAGGCTTTTCTTTTTAGGAACTCATTTAAAGGTTGTTTTTATTACCATTTTTGTTATTATTATTATTATTATTATTATTATTATTATTATTATTATTATTATTATTATTATTATTATTATTATTATTATTATTATTATTATTATTATTATTATTATTGTGATTATTATTGCTAGTGTTATTTATTATTGTTAAATTTGTTATTATTACTAATACTATTATCATTACTTAGTATTATTGTTATTATTATTACTGAGGTTAACATATGTATTATTATTATTATTATTATGATTATTATTATTATTATTATTATCATTATTATGAACATAATACAAATTACTATCATAAATATTATTACCTGTATCATCCTATAAATTATTAGTATTATTATTGTTATTATCAACAAAAGTAATAGTAATAAAATCATTATTTTTGATAATATGATTATTAGTATGGTTATAATTAAACTTATTATCATTATTATCATTAGTAGTAAAATTGTATATTCATAGTTATTATTCTTAGTATTACTACCAATAGATATTTTTAGTTAAATCAATCTAAATCACCATGTTCTTTCGAGAAATCCATTGTTGTAACCATCTTTATATCCTAGTTCAATTATATGAGTTGTGACTTGATTTATGTAAGTTTATCATTGGCTATAACTTGTACTTCGGAACCTAGTGATCTAGTCACCTATATGTGAGTATAGGATGATAATTGAATGATATTTAGGTTTTACAATCGTGTAATCAACTTAGAGTGATCTTAGTAAACTAGGTTTTATGTGAATTTAACCAACAAAGAATCATGTTGATTAAACATAGTTCTTAAGTTTATAGAAATTGTGAAATTAATATAAACTCCTCTATTGTAACTATCACATAACGGTTTTAATTATAAAAGAACAATCATTTTCGTTAATCAAGCATAGAAGTAAACACCGCATTCTCATTCTTGTTATTCATTATATTTATTAACTGTTTCGTTAAACAAAAATACAACTTCAAATACAAACCCCCCTTTTAGAATAATTAATCGTGGTAAAGTCATTAAAATAAACTTCTCTCTGTGGATCGAACTGGTCAATTTACTTGCTAGTTACTACATGATCGGGTTTAGTTGCCTGTATTATGTGTTAATTATTGAATATATTGTCTACATTTTAAAGGTTACGTCTTGACACATCAACTTTTTGGCGCCGCTGCCGGGGAGCGATTTTGTTAAAAGATTTTAATAAACTTTGAATTATTCGATCCTTTTGTAGGAATTCAATTCCTAGAAAAGTTACTTTTTATTGTAAGCTTGTGTTTTTGCAATTGGTTTGTTTGTGGTGTTGTGATTGCAAGATAGGTATTAATGCATGAATCTACGTTCTTCCAACTCTAATTTAATTCCTTCATATACTGAACCTGAAAGAGAACTTCATGAATGCTTAAGAGCTCAAGAAGTAGAGTCTCTTGCTCAGGGTTTAGAATCACTTTCATTAGATTCTAACTCTGAACCAGTTTTTCAACCAATCATAGAGCCAGTTATTAAAGAAGAGGAAGAGATGGCTGCTACAAATCAAACGATGGATGCATTAATGAAGTCAACAAGAACAGGTCAAGGCCATGCAATTATTCAACCTACTATGATTGACGATTTTGAAATAAAGGGTCAATTTCTCCACATGGTGACTAGTACATGCCAATTCGGTGGAGCACCGAATGAGGATGCTAACGAGCATCTTCGTAAGTTTGTAAGCATTTGCAAGCTATTCAAGATCAAGGATGTCACCGATGATGTCGCATGTTCAAAAATCTTTCCATGGTCATTAAAGGATGATGCAAGAGATTGGTTAGACTCGTTACCAGAAGGTTATATCGAAGATTGAAAAGATATGATGGACAAGTTTTTGTCAGAGTTCTTCCCTGGTTCAAAAGCTGCAAAGTTACAAAGTGACATAAATCACTTTAAGCAAAAGCCTAATGAGACTCTTTATGAAGCTTGGACCCCATTCAATAAAATGCTTAGAGTATGTCCTCAACACGGGTTGAATACATTCCAAAAGGTCCAAATATTCTATAAAGGAGTGAATGTGGTTACTCGAAAAGATATTGATGTTGCAGCAGGAGGTTCATTCATGAAAAAAACACCCAAAGAAGCTCACACAATCATTGCCGATTAATGGTGTATCCTATCGTATACATGCATAAAAGGCATAATGGTTGCATAAAAGTAGCATCAAGAAGGCTGGAAACAATAGTTTTGTGGAGTTATACGTCCAGCATTCTCCGCTGTACAGGCTGCTCCGCCATGCGTAAGCCCTGAAGGCCGCCTAGCGCGTAAGCCCTGGCCGGAGCACGCCACCTTCAGCATAAATTTCGGATCACGAATAACAGAACATATCATCATCTGACACGTGTCCCCAAGTAATCTGGTGGATCTGACACTATAAATAGACACCTTGGGTCGTCATTTTACACAGTTCAGAGATTCTGACAACTTTGAGAGCTAAGACTTCACTTCTCTTTCTATCTCTACTTTCTCTCACTAGAAGTCATCCGGCTAGCACTCTTACACTCTACGGATGACAGATTGATTAAGCCACCCCATAAGTTTCTACACTTGTGAACCGGGTCTGCAGGGATTATTTCCTGAGGGTAAAAATCAATCGGCAACACTCCGCCCTCCTAAAGCTAGATTACTTCTAGTATCTTGTTGACACACTAAGCCTTACCTCATAAGGAAATAAGTGTTAACAATGGTGCCATCCACTAATACAAAGAACACACGAAACGGAAAAGGAACAAAAACAACTGAAGCTCCATTTGTACTTAAAGCAGTCAACAATCCATCAACTGATGACATGATAACTGTTGAAGATGTACCCGTTCAGCCACTAGATGGTACGATTGAAGAAACAGTTGCGGAAACTGCGGAAAGGCTTAAACATTTGGCAACTAATTCGGAGAAAAGGCCAGTAATCGAAGAAGCGACAGCTAAAAGTGCAGAAAGACTTTCAAATTTTGTTACTAATACAGAGCGACGACCATTGATGCAACCACGGCGATGTCCATCATTTATACCTCTTTGGCGGATGGCGGATGGCAGAGACAAGCAAATAATGAAAAGGCAATCTATATCAAAATACAAGTTATCTAGGCTACTCGACAAGCTGGGCAGTCTTATTGATGATTCTGGGGATGATAACGACCTGAGCTATGATAATAATGACTCTGATGATGAAACTGAAAAAGATGAGTTCATGTCAGAGAAGCAGGCAGTGTTGCTTTTGAATAACATTCTTAAGCAGACAGCTCCGGCAAAATATAAGCAACGCTTAGCGCAGCCCGCCGTCCGTGCTGTGGCCGTGGACAATTTCTTTGCCCTCATTACTGGAGAGCAAGCCACCAAGCCACCGGCCATGGCAGAATATACACAGTGTTTCATTGATCGAATTGCTAATTATCCATTGCCCAGAAATCTTGCTATACCAACAATTGGAGTTTATGATTGCACAACGGATCCGGAAGATTTTCTGACTATATTTGAAGGTGTTATGAGGTTGCAGCATTGGGAGGATGAAACTGCGTGCCATATGTTTCCTATGGTATTGCAAAAAATGGCACGCGAATGGTTTGCTAGTTTGCCGCCAAGGAGTATTACCAGTTTTCTTGATTTGAGACCAAAATTTTTGATGCAAAACCAAAATCTACGGAGCTGTACTCTGACACATCTTGATGCACACGAGATCACAATGCATCATAACGAATCTTTGAGTAATTTTATGAAGCGTTATACACTTGAAGCACAGAAGATTCCTGATTGTCCAGAATCACAGCTTGTATCTAGTTTCATTTTCGGTTTGGGCCAGCGACGGTTTAGTGCACTTGTTCATGCATTACGGTATGACTTGCCAAAAACATTGCATCAAGCGTTGGAGGTTGCACAGAGGCATGTTCGAGCTGGTGAGCATGGGTTGAACAAGTTTGATACTGGCAGTAGTAGCAACCCGCACAACGGAGGACGGTATTTTGACAGAAATCAGAGAAGGAATGACAATTCAAATGGAGGATGGAGAGGAAACAATCACCCTAATGATTTTCACCACAAAAGAAAGCCTATAGAAAGGCACCCGTTGATTATGGCGCTTACCAAAACTCTAAAATAGATCCTCTTCACTGAACCAATTCGGACCACTTTCAATGCTCCAGCACCTATGGAAGAAAGGGAGGGTCCAAAGAGTGAGTTGTGGTGCAATTTCCATGAGGCATGGGGCCATGATACGGATAATTGAAAATCTTTGATGAGGGAAATCATAGCGAAAATCAAGGCAGGAGAATTGAATCATTTGTTGCCTGGCAAACAGTACAGGAGGAATGATCCTCGCAGGAAATTTGCGTGGCAAAGGAATGATGGTAACAGAGGACACCGTGGAGAGAACAGAAGAGAGCAGCATGTCGGAAGAGATAATCAGAACCAACTGCAGTACGGAGACTGGGTCACAGAGCGTGAGACAACTCCAGAAGTTGTAATTAGGATGGTTTGGATCAACGACAGTTATTATGCAGAAGGTGAATCATCAAATAGCAATTTGGACAGCTGGAGATATGCTCTAATTATCTTTCAGCCAATTCAGAATTGGGCATTGTCCGTTCAGCCAGTGATAATTTCAGCAGAGATAGCAAATAAGTTTGTCAACTATATCTACACAGATACGGGAAGTGAAGCTGACATCATTTACTGGCATTGCTTGAAGACTTTTCCAAGGCATGTGCAGGACAGAGCTAGGCAAACGAGATTGAAAGTTTCTGGATTAACGGGAGCACCGGTAAATGCCATGGGGCAGATTTGTTTGGAAGTTGTTATGGGCACATTCCCATTGTTGAGAACAGAAACAATTGATTTCACAATCATAGATGGAAATTCTCGGTTTAACGTCCTTTTTGGAAGGGCAGTGTTGGCTAAATTCGAAGCAATAACATCGACAGCTCATGCAGAGATCAGGTTCCCAACTCCTAACGGAGTAGCCGCCATACATTCACAGTATGTGGCACCGGCTAGGGAGAGATCCACATTTGTGAACTTACCAAAAGGCAACGTAAACTGGAGAAAGCATAATCGATTGTTTAGTGATGATGAAGTTCAGGAGTTTTTCATTCCATAATCAAGTGTGTAGGCCGGATGGCGCTGGGCGCTCGGCGTGTGAAGAAGCAAATCTCAGAATGTTATCAAGAACGAAAGTTTATTATCAGAGCAGTTTTCTAGCATTTTTATGAAGACATAGCCTTTTACAATCATTGTATTCATGCCAAAATACACATGTTTGGCATTTGAAGAACATATTTTCGCATTATATGAAGAGCAACGTTTATCAATTTACTGTGAACCATTGTGGTTATTTTAGAGTGCATATGTTAGCAATTGCATACATTAAACATTCATGGCGTACTAATTAGGCTTGATCCACCTAAATTCGTCATCAATTGTTTATGTACTGCACAGTACCGAACAAAATATTATATATTTTTCTTAAACAAAGTGCTGCCCGTGACAAATGTAAAACATTACATTTATAACCTGCCCACAGAAGGAGTGTATTTTTAAAATACCTCTGATGGCGGAAGCTTTTGTGCCGGCCAGTAAAGGCACAAGGGATCGGCTAGAAAACATTTAAGTTTTACTAGAATGCACCGAGGCATGATACAAAACTCGGATACTTGTCATGACAAACATTATAAAAAACTTACTTCACAGAACGAAGTTCTATATTTTATGTATGAAGGCAAAATAATTAGCAATTCTTCCTCATATACTTTATGACGGAAGGCGTACGACGGAGAGTTTATTGATTTGTAATCATTCTTCTAAAACACTTCACAATTCTTCCTCATATACTTTATGACGGAAGGCGTAAGACGGAGAGTTTATTGATTTGTAATCATTCTTCTAAAACACCTCATAATTCTTCCTCATTAATTTTATGACGGAAAGCGTGTAACAGAATTCAGACATCATATTCATTTAGCAAAACTTGATATTGCAATGCGTCTACATATAAATTACCTTATACACTTTTCAAAATGATTTGCTCAATTATACACTGCACAATTGTGTATAGAAATTTTATGCTCAGGTGCATAATCGATTGGTTTTAAAGCATTAAACATCAAAATATTTGCAACAAGCATGTAAACACACATAGTGATCACAATAAAGTCAGTATGTATATAATGTCAAGTTCAGAAGGAAATTTATTACAAAGCATTGTTTAATATTTTTACAACGATCAATCAAATTGCACGCTAAGCACATCTTGAGCAGATGAGTCTTCTTTACTGCATACCTCATGATAAACATTTATCTTCAAATTTATCAATTGGTCTTTAGTCTCATCAACCTTTTCCTGAGTACCAGGAGGCATAAGTTTGGCAATAGCAGCAGAAGGGGTCTGGTTGGGAACAAGGCGTTTAAACAGCTTGCCGGTCACATCAGCAATAGCATGGGTGCATGCAGCATCAACATAATCATTGTAGGGATTCCCTACAAGACTGGATCCAAGCACCTTAGCTATCAGACCTGGTATACCCTTCTAAAGCTCAGCAAAATTACCTTCGCCTTTATCCACCCTCCGGAGAAGCTCAGCAGACTTTTCTCTCTCTGCATTCAGCTGCTTCTCCAGCTCACCCACTTTCACCTGCTCCTCTTCAACTCTTTTCTTTTCAGCATCCCTTTCCCCTTGCAGAATAGCAGCAGCATCTTGAGCACTTTTTAGCTCAACTTCTTTAGCCTTTATTATTTTCTGCGCATCACTTAAGGCACGCTCAGCATCAGCAGCTCTTTTACGAGCATTTGCACCTTCAGCTATGTCTTTACGGGCTATAGCAAGAATAGACTCTTGATGCTTCTGCAGTTGCAGCGCAGAGTCCAGATGATTGGTTAGCAGTACATGAGCTGCCATAGTTGATTCCCTGAGTTGATCAGAACAGAGAGCGGTGAATTGGGGTTTCAGCTCAGGGATAACACAACCCTGTACACGAAAAAATTTTATGAGTAATTTCAGGCAACTCACATCAATAAGTTACAAACGTATACATGCAGAAGGTCTTATCATTCATACCTGAAGAAGAGTTGCAAATTCTTTATCCTTAGTGGCAGGGTTTGCAATGATGGCCTGCAATGCCTTCACATGAGCAGGAAGAGTTGGCTCTTGCACATTAGAGGATGTGATAGCTGGGTTAGTGATATTAGGAGGAGGAGAATGATAAGCAGAGTTGCCTTCTGGCCTATCTTCATGAAATTCAGATTCATCGAATGGAGTAAAGTTTGGGTCAGGCGTTTTCAGGCCCTTCTCCCCTTCACTTTCAAGATTCTCCTCCGTCCTCCGTTCACCGCCCTCCGTGGCCTTCCCTTGGCTATCATCCGACTCTGCTAAAATCACTAACAAGAACAAATTAGCATAATGAACAAACATAACGGTTGTACGCAAAAACATGTACAAATTAACATTTTCAAGAAAGTACATAATGGACATACTTCTCCTTCGTTTCTGCTTTTTGCCCTCCTCTGTACACTTCGCCCTTTTTGAGCCTATGCTCTTCTTTCTTATCTTTTGGGTTGGAGGAGGAGTGGGGTTGGTTTCACCCGTGATGTCAACTGACCCCGATGTTTGTTGATCGGCGGTGGTGGTATCATCCGCTGTCCGCTCAGTGTCTGTATGTTCAGACTTGGATTCACTGATTGAGCTGCTCACAGCAATTTCTTTCCCCTTTTTAGTAGCAGCAGCAGCATCAGCAGCAGCTTTAGTTTCAGCTGCAACTCTCTCCGCCTCTAGCTCTTCAGCAGTTTTGTCACGAGCAGTGACCTCTACATCATCATCAAGATCAGCGGATAAAAGAGCAGAGCGAACCTGCATCACGGAGTTGGCTGCAAAAATTATACATAAACAGCAATATAAGTAAACATGACAAACAATAGACACGAATCTATATATAATAGGATGATCATATCACATCCTACCCTATTTTTTCTCACGAAGTACTGGCACAGAATTGCTCGGCCATTCTTGACTCACTTTGCAAAGCACAAGAATTCCCTCATACCTTTCGTATGATCTGGGCGAAAGGCGGAGCCCTTTCAAACTATTTACTATTCGTTGCTCTGCGGGAGAAATCTTAACACCCTTTCCTATACCAGCATCAATAGCACCCCATTCCCGGACAATGGAATACTCTTCCGGAATAACGGTCTCATCAACAAAGAAAAATGGACTTTTCTAGTCCTTCAAATTTGAAACTCTATTCGGGCCAACAAAATGATTATTTTTCTTACTGTCAATAGTAAGCCAGCAGTCGCTAATTGTGCAAATTCTAAATAAAGAGATAAAAACGTTAATGCGAGGCTTTATGTTAATAGCATTACAGTACATTTCAAAAAGGATGATTTTTTGAAGGCCATGGGGATGCATCTGACTAAGACAGGCCCCATAGTATCTAAGAAGGCGAAGAAGAAAGTTAGTAAGAGGAACACGGAGGTTGCCGTGGGTAATTTGTAAAGCGTATAAAGCAATTTTCTCCTGAGGAGGGTTATCAGCAGTTTGTCTGCTGGTGGGAAGAACAGGGTTGTATTGATTGAGATGGCGGAAGGCGATCTTTAAGCCATCTAAATATTCACTAGTCAATGATGAAGCCATCGTGCTAACTTCTGGAATGTCAGCGGTATTTGACGAAGAGGGCTTGGCGTGCTCTTGGCCAGTACTCCGTGTAGAAGCCATGATAATACAGTAAAAGATATCAACAAGAAGAAAATAGCAGTAAGATGAAGTGTACTGACCTTGGAAGACGGTAAACCTTAAAAATTTGAAGATTGAAGAAGGCGATGAGGATTTGGGGGAGAAATATGCTTTTTAGATCTTGGCAAAAGTAAAAAAGTGTTGGTAACAGGGTTATGACGGTTTTTATAGGATTTCATCGATGCAATTTTTATGGCCACGATTAAGACACGTGTAGGGGTGAGTTTAAACGAAGGGTACGAAATAACACTTTTTACAGCTGGAGGTGCGTGGATGATCTCAGACGTAAAAAATTAATCATAACAACGTCAGTAAAACTCGTCTGCATTTAATGCCTAAAATGTTTTCCCCGATGCAAGTGGGCAATGAACAGGCTGGTTTGGCATGCGTTTTCAAAAGTTTAACGACTTAATCATTCTTCAAATGCTTAAGTCATTAAACTGGGGGGACTTAATGGTGTATCCTATCGTATACACGCATAAAAGGCATAATGGTTGCATAAAAGTAGCATCAGGAAGGCTGAAAACAACAGTTTTGTGGAGTTATACGTCCAGCGTTCTCCGCTGTACAGGCTGCTCCGTCATGCCTAAGCCCTGAAGGCCGCCTAGCGCGTAAGCCCTGGCCGGAGAACGCCACCTTCAGCATAAATTTCGGATCACGAATAACAGAACATATCATCATCTGAAACGTGTCCCCAAGTAATCTGGTGGATCTGACACTATAAATAGACCCCTTGGGTCGTCATTTTACACAGTTCAGAGATTCTGACAACTTTGAGAGCTGAGACTTCACTTCTCTTTCTCTCTCTCTACTTTCTCTCACTAGAAGTCATCCGGCTAGCACTCTTACACTCTACGGACGACAGATTGATTAAGCCACCCCACAAGTTTCTACACTTGTGAACCGGGTCTGCAGGGATTATTTCCCGAGGGTAAAAATCAATCGGCAACACTCCGCCCTCCTAAAGCTATATTACTTCTAGTATCTTGTTGACACACTAAGCCTTACCTCATAAGGAAATAGGTGTTAACACCGATATAGCAGCACATTCTCATAACTGTCATCAAGAGATGGAGTTCCCTAGATCAACCACGGTTGGTAGTATTGAAAGCAATGATGAAATCGCTGCTTTAAAAGTTCAATTGGCAAATCAAGGAAGGCAAATTGAGAAGATGACAAAAGAAATGCATGCTATCAAGGTAGGGTGTGAATTATGCCAAGGTCCTCATCTTAATAGAGATTGTGATCAAACAACAATGGAAGAGCAAGCAAATTTCTTAGGTTACTTGCGAAAACGTGAAATGAATTTTGACGACTTTTCGGCAGTTGAAGCAATGAACCGAAAATATCCTCCTATCAACAGTTATCAAATAGGAGGACCTTCAGGTTCAAAAAATAATAATTACCAAAGAGGAAATTCAGGTTACCAAAATAACCGGAATTTCTCAAATCAAAATCAGAGAAATACACCACCAGGTTACAATCACCTAAACAACTGTAATCAACCTCCACGAAATTACCAAAATAATTTCCAACACAATCAACCACAACCACAACCACAAGCACATGTATAACCACAATCGAGAAGCAATCCAGTTTAGAAGATCTTTTGAGAGATTTTATGGTTAAACACGAGCAAAATGCGGAACTTCAAACTCAGCAAATTCGAAATCAATAAGCTACGATTTAGAATTTAGAAAGAGATGTTAGAAGGATGTCACAGTTATTAGCAGAGAGACCACCGGGCGCTCTCCCCTCAAATACTCAAGTGAATGCCAACAACAATCAAACAAAGAATGAGCATGTAAATGCTATATGTTAACACCTATTTCCTTATGAGGTAAGGATTAGTGTGTCAACACGATACTAGAAGTAATCTAGCTTTAGGTGGGCGTGTGTTGCCGATTGATGTTTGCTATTGGGAAATAATCCCTGCAGACCAGGTTCACAAGTATAGAAACTTGTGAGGTGGCTTAATCAATCTGTCATCCGTAGAGCGTAGAATTTCTAGCCGGATGACTTCTAGTGAGAGAAAGTGTTAGAGAGAGAGAGGTGAAGTCTCTGCTCTCAAATTTGTCAGAATGTCTGAACTGTGTAAAATGACCACCCAAGGGGTCTATTTATAGTGTCAGATCCACCAGATTGTTCGGGGACACGTGTCAGATGATGATACGTTCTGTTACTTGTGATCCGAGATTTATGTTGAAAGTTGCGTTCTCCGGCCAGGGCTTACGCGCTAGGCGGCCTTCAGGGCTTACGCATGACGGAGTAGCATGTACAGCGGAGAACGGTAGGTGGACAGTTTCATAAAACTGTTGTTCTCAGTGCTTCTGATGGTAATTTTATGCGATCATTATGCCTTTTATGCGTGTATTCGATAGGATACACCATTAAGTCCCCCCCAGTTTAATGACTTAAGCATTTGAAAAATGATTAAGTTATTAAACTTTTGATAACACATCCCAACCAAGTCTTCACATTTCCCTTTTGCATTGGGGAGCACATTACAGGCATTAAATGATAGGCGAAATTTACTGTCATTGTGATGATTGCTTTTTGCATGGCTATAATACCCCACACGCCTCTAGCTGTAAAAAGGCATTTCGATGTACTCGCCTTTTTATCGTGTCCTTACACATGTGTGGTTGAAAATAAAACCCCCAAAATCACCACCGATCACAGCTGTTATATCTTCTCCCTCTTTAACTACCAAAAACCCTAATCAATTTTTTACTTTCACAGCTTTTTTCTACAGTCTTCATCATTTACCATCAATACCTTCTTTACTTCCTGTTTCATTAAAACTTTAATGGGAGCCATAAAGGATGTTACAACTATTCATAGCATAGTAAATGAGAAATATTTGGGTGAGCTACTGCAACGGTTTCCTAGATTAGCTGGTGTTGAACCTATAATTCCTGCAACTAATGCCAGAGCCTGCTCACCACCCCCTGGCAAGGTTGCTATTTATGGCCATTCAATTTTCAATTTTTGTTTGCGACTACCATTTACGCCTTTCTTTTTAAAAGTTTGTAAGTTCTACGGTGTTTCCGTTGGTCAATTCGAACCAGCATCAATTCGAAAGATTCTTATTTTTGAAATGTATTGCCACATAAGGAATATAGAGCCATCTATTCGTATATTTTTCCATTTGGTACGTATAGCATCCCACGAAAAAGGTTGGTTTACATTCAACAAAGTTCATGGATTCCTGAGACCTACACTTGATCATCCCAGCAATGATTGGTACGCTTCATTTATCTTTATAAATGAAGATGCAATTGATGATAAATACTCAGCTGCTTGAGTTTGGCGTAAATACTTGCATACCGTATCAGTTACCTTTCCAAGACTAAAGAATAAGGAAAACATTTTGTTTAAGAGAATTAAAGATGAACTAATCAACGACGTTAAATATGGGGAACACATGCTTTCGTTGACATCTGTAAGCCAGGATTGGGATATCACACAAGGTTATGCCTGTGTTCTTGCTGGGAGGAAGAGTAAGTGCTTGCTTTTGCTATATATGCTTAATAAGATGCTCCCCTTTATTTATCCAAATAACCACTGTGACTTTTAATCTTCTGCAGAAATTACTCCGCTTACCGCCATGCGATCGTCATCTTACTCGCAACTTACCTTTACCACTCAAACAATTATTGACGATACTCCCATTCCTGAAGAGGATGCTATAAGGGAGGAGGAAGATGAAGAAGAAGAAGTAGAAGACATATGTATGAACCGAGTTGCTTCTAGGGAACGTCGTGCCTCGGGTAATGATAACACTGAATTTAGTAAAATACCAGACCACAACCTGTATTTGTTTTCTTTTAGGCCCAGTACTGGTGGATTTTACAATCCAGACCCTTCTTTATACATTATGCCACCCTTGAAATGTTGTGAAGCATATTGGAACTCTTTTATAAGTAACAATTGTAGTGACCCGAACTTTTCCATGTTTATATATATTAATTGAGATTGATATTTACATGATTAAATGTTTCCAACATGTTAAGCAATCAAACTTGTTAAGACTTGATTAATTGAAATATGTTTCATATAGACAATTGACCACCCAAGTTGACCGGTGATTCACGAATGTTAAAACTTTTAAAAACTATATGATGACATATATATGGATATATATATAGTTAACATGATACTATGATAAGTAAACATATCATTAAGTATATTAACAATAAACTACATATGTAAAAACAAGACTACTAACTTAATAATTTTTAAACGAGACATATATGTAACGACTATCGTTGTAAAGACATTTAATGTATATATATCATATTAAGAGATATTCATACATGATAATATCATGATAATATAATAATTTAAAATCTCATTTGATATTATAAACATTGGGTTAACAACATTTAACAAGATCGTTAACCTAAAGGTTTCAAAACAACACTTACATGTAACGACTAACGATGACTTAACGACTCAGTTAAAATGTATATACATGTAGTGTTTTAATATGTATTTATACACTTTTGAAAGACTTCAATACACTTATCAAAATACTTCTACTTAACAAAAATGCTTACAATTACATCCTCGTTCAGTTTCATCAACAATGCTACTCGTATGCACCCGTATTCGTACTCGTACAATACACAGCTTTTAGATGTATGTACTATTGGTATATACACTCCAATGATCAGCTCTTAGCAGCCCATGTGAGTCACCTAACACATGTGGGAACCATCATTTGGCAACTAGCATGAAATATCTCATAAAATTACAAAAATATGAGTAATCATTCATGACTTATTTACATGAAAACAAAATAACATATCCTTTATATCTAATCCATACACCAACGACCAAAAACACCTACAAACACTTTCATTCTTCAATTTTCTTCATCTAATTGATCTCTCTCAAGTTCTATCTTCAAGTTCTAAGTGTTCTTCATAAATTCCAAAAGTTCTAGTTTCATAAAATCAAGAATACTTTCAACTTTGCTAGCTCACTTCCAATCTTGTAAGGTGATCATCCAACCTCAAGAAATCTTTGTTTCTTACAGTAGGTTATCATTATAATACAAGGTAATAATCATATTCAAACTTTGGTTCAATTTCTATAACTATAACAATCTTATTTTAAGTGATGATCTTACTTGAACTTGTTTTCGTGTCATGATTCTGCTTCAAGAACTTCGAGCCATCCAAGGATCCATTGAAGCTAGATCCATTTTTCTCTTTTCCAGTAGGTTTATCCAAGGAACTTAAGGTAGTAATGATGTTCATAACATCATTCGATTCATACATATAAAGCTATCTTATTCGAAGGTTTAAACTTGTAATCACTAGAACATAGTTTAGTTAATTCTAAACTTGTTCGCAAACAAAAGTTAATCCTTCTAACTTGACTTTTAAAATAAACTAAACACATGTTCTATATCTATATGATATGCTAACTTAATGATTTAAAACCTGGAAACACGAAAAACACCGTAAAACCGGATTTACGCCGTCGTAGTAACACCGCGGGCTGTTTTGGGTTAGTTAATTAAAAACAATGATAAACTTTGATTTAAAAGTTGTTATTCTGAGAAAATGATTTTTATTATGAACATGAAACTATATCCAAAAATTATGGTTAAACTCAAAGTGGAAGTGTGTTTTCTAAAATGGTCATCTAGACGTCGTTCTTTCAACTGAAATGACTACCTTTACAAAAATGACTTGTAACTTATTTTTCCGACTATAAACCTATACTTTTTCTGTTTAGATTCATAAAATAGAGTTCAATATAAAACCATAGCAATTTGATTCACTCAAAACGGATGTAAAATGAAGAACTTATGGGTAAAACAAGATTGGATAATTTTTCTCATTTTAGCTACGTGAAAATTGGTAACAAATATATTCCAACCATAACTTAATCAACTTGTATTGTATATTATGTAATCTTGAGATACCATAGACACGTATACAATGTTTCGACCTATCATGTCGACACATCTATATATATTTCGGAACAACCATAGACACTCTATATGTGAATGTTGGAGTTAGCTATACAGGGTTGAGGTTGATTCCAAAATATGTATAGTTTGAGTTGTGATCAATACTGAGATACGTATACACTGGGTCGTGGATTGATTCAAGATAATATTTATCGATTTATTTCTGTATATCTAATTGTGGACAACTAGTTATAGGTTACTAACGAGGACAGCTGACTTAATAAACTTAAAACATCAAAATATATTAAAAGTGTTGTAAATATATTTTGAACATACTTTGATATATATGTATATATTGTTATAGGTTTGTGAATCAACCAGTGGCCAAGTCTTACTTCCCGACGAAGTAAAAATCTGTGAAAGTGAGTTATAGTCCCACTTTTAAAATCTAATATTTTTAGGATGAGAATACATGCAGGTTTTATAAATGATTTACAAAATAGACACAAGTACGTGAAACTACATTCTATGGTTGAATTATCGAAATCGAATATGCCCCTTTTTATTAAGTCTGGTAATCTAAGAATTAGGGAACAGACACCCTAATTGACGCGAATCCTAAAGATAGATCTATTGGGCCTAACAAACCCCATCCAAAGTACCGGATGCTTTAGTACTTCGAAATTTATATCATATCCGAAGGGTGTCCCTGAATGATGGGGATATTCTTATATATGCAACTTGTTAATGTCGGTTACCAGGTGTTCACCATATGAATGATTTTTATCTCTATGTATGGGATGTGTATTGAAATATGAAATCTTGTGGTCTATTATTATGATTTGATATATATAGGTTAAACCTATAACTCACCAACATTTTTTGTTGACGTTTTAAGCATATTTATTCTCAGGTGATTATTAAGAGCTTCCGCTATCGCATACTTAAATAAGGACGAGATTTGGAGTCCATGCTTGTATGATATTGTGTAAAAACTGCATTCAAGAAACTTATTTTGTTGTAACATATTTGTATTGTAAACCATTATGTAATGGTCGTGTGTAAACAGGATATTTTAGATTATCATTATTTGATAATCTACATAAAGCTTTTTAAACCTTTATTGATGAAATAAAGGTTATGGTTTGTTTTAAAAATGAATGCAGTCTTTGAAAAAATGTCTCATATAGAGGTCAAAACCTCGCAATGAAATCAATTAATATGGAATGTTTTTAATCAATAAGAACGAGACATTTCAGTTGGTATCCGAGCGTTGGTCTTAGAGAACCAGAATTTTGCATTAGTGTGTCTTATCGAGTTTGTTAGGATGCATTAGTGAGTCTGGACTTCGACCGTGTTTACTTGAAAAATAATTGCTTAACAAATTTTGTTGGAAACTATATATTTTTAACATGTGAATATTATGTGATATATTAATCTCTTAACGCGTTTGATATTATGTGATAGATGTCTACCTCTAGAACAAGTCCCATTGACTCACCTAATAATAATGAAGAGTCAAATGTAAATTGGAATGATTCGTGGACTGATTCACAAGTTCCCGAAGAGGAACCGGAAGAAGAGTCGGAACCGGAAGAAGAATCGGAACCGGAAGAAGAATCGGAACCAGATGAAGAAATAGAACCGGTGGGGGAAATAATAAAACGGTTAAGTAAAAGAAAATCCTCAACCAACCGACCAAGGTTAATTATGGTCAATGGTGTTTCCGCCAAGGAAGCAAAATATTGGGAGGATTACCAATTCTCCGATGAATCGGATTCCGACGAGAATTCCGATGATGTTATAGAAATTACCCCAACTGTATTTAAAAAGGCAAAAGAAAATAATAAGGGAAAGGGCATAAAAATAGAGAAATCTAATTCCAACCCCGATGAACTTTATATGTATCGTCAACCCCCGAAGTCCTTAAGTTGTAACAATGATCCGGGAACCTCTAAACCACCAGGTTTTTCTAAACCAATGTGGATAACGATGGCTCGTATTAGGGGAAAATCATATATCCCTAGAAACTTGGCAAAACGAACCAAAACCGAAGTTGAAGAAACAAGCGAGTCGGAATAAGATAGTTGTATTCATGTGGTGTAATATATGTAATATAGTGTGCTTATGCTTTATGATATATGTAAAAATTACTTGTATTAATAAGTATTTTTTTTTTATGAATCTAACTCTTGTCTATTTTACAGTATAAAAACACAAAATGGATAGACAACCCAATATTTTAAGAGACCTACCCGGAGACATGATTGATGAAATCTTGTCTAGAGTCGGTCAGAATTCCTCGGCACAACTATTTAAGGCGAGATCAGTTTGTAAGAGATTCGAAGAACGTTCCAAGAATGTCTTGGTTTATAAGAAACTTTCGTTTGAAAGATGGGGGATATCACATTGGGAAACCCATAAGTTACGATGTGTTTACTTTGATGCATATATTGCGGGGAACTCAAATGCTATTTTACGCAACGGGTTAAGAAATTATTTTGACTCAATGTATCCGAATATAGGACTTCATGATTTAGAAAAAGCGGCTAACATGCAACATAAAGAAGCATGCTATGCTTATGGGTTAGTAATGTTCGCTTCTCACCAAAGTGAGAAAAAGAACATCGGGCTACAGCTATTAAACAAAACATTCCCACAAGTGACGGAGTCGGTAATTGGGGTAAGAAATGAGGTTTTTAGATTGTTACGGGACTATTGGACATTACGTAACCCTCGTCCCTTTGACAACGTTACAACACACTGTCTTATCAACGGCCATAACGGTTATGTTGCACAAGACCAAGGATGGGAAGTAGTCCTAGTAAAACCAGAATGCATGACTTGTTTCTGGACGTATGAATTACGTGTCTTTATTGTCTTTGCTGAACGACTTGTGTACTAGCTAGAATTATCTTCACAACTATCTTGTATCAAAGTTATTGTGTGCTATATTTCATGCTTTATGTAAAATAAGCGGTATTGTAAGTTTGTAAAATATTGTATAAAAGTTTGAACGCGAAATATTATTATAATCAGTTTTTCATATAGAATTGTAGTAGTTGAATTGTATATTAGCTACTAAGTATGAACTTAACGGGTAGGTACTACCCGAATTTAAACTTATAAAACGCTAATATGAAGAAAAAGCTTTTATAAATGAGTTCATATTATGCTACGAAATACTATTAACTACTCTTAATATTCTGTATGATTAACTTGTTCCATTTGACTATTTTGAAGGAAATGGCACCGACTACTCGACACACAGTGAATATGAATGAAGAGGAATTCCGTACTTTTCTAGCTTCAAACATAGCCGCAGTACAGGCTGCGCTACATACCAACAATAACCTTGGATCTAGCAGTACAGGAAATCGTGTAGGATGCACCTACAAAGAATTCGCTGCCTGCAAACCTTTGGAATTTGATGGAACCGAAGGACCGATCGGATTGAAACGGTGGACCGAGAAGGTCGAATCGGTGTTTGCCATAAGTAAGTGTACTGAAGAGGACAAAGTGAAGTACGCTACGTATACCTTCACAGGTTCTGCGTTAACATGGTGGAATACCTATCTAGAGCAAGTGGGACAAGACGATGCGTACGCACTACCGTGGTCAGCATTCAAGCACTTGATGAACGAGAAGTACCGTCCCAGAACCGAGGTCAATAAGCTCAAGACAGAACTTAGAGGGTTACGAACCCAAGGATTTGATATTACCACGTACGAAAGACGATTCACAGAATTGTGCCTATTGTGTCCGGGAGCATTCGAAGATGAGGAAGAGAAGATCGACGCGTTTGTGAAAGGATTACCGGAAAGAATCCAAGAAGATATAAGTTCACACGAGCCCGCCTCCATACAACAGGCATGTAGAATGGCTCACAAACTAGTAAACCAGATTGAAGAAAGAATTAAAGAACAGACTGCTGAAGAGGCCAATGTGAAGCAAGTAAAAAGAAAGTGGGAGGAAAACGGTGATAAGAATCACCAATACAACAACAACAGCAATTACAACAATAATCGCAACAATTATCCCAACAATCGCAACATCAATCGCAACTACAACAAACGGCCCAACAACAACAACAACAACAACAACAACAGCAACTACAACAATCATCCCAACAACAATAATAACCGCAACAACAACAACAATCAGAAGTAGCTATGCCAAAGGTGTGAAAAGTATCACTCGGGGTTCTGCACCAAATTTTGCAACAACTGTAAAAGAAATGGTCATAGCGCGGCGAAGTGTGAGGTCTACAGACCAGGGGTTAATAGAACGAAAGGAACAAATGGTGTCGGAACGAGTAATGGCGGAGCAAGTAGTGTCGGAGCAAGTTATGCCAATGTAGTTTGTTATAAATGTGGAAAACCGGGCCACATTATTAGAAATTGCCCGAACCAGGAGAACACGAATGGACAAGGCCGCGGAAGAGTTTTCAATATTAATGCGGCAGAGGCACAGGAAGACCCGGAGCTTGTTACGGGTACGTTTCTTATTGACAATAAATCTTCTTATGTTTTATTTGATTCGGGTGCGGATAGAAGCTATATGAGTAGAGATTTTTGTGCTAAATTAAGTTGTCCATTGACGCCTTTGGATAGTAAATTTTTACTCCAATTAGCAAATGGTAAATTATTTTCAGCAGCTAATATATGTCGGAATCGAGAAATTAAACTAGTTAGCGAAACATTTAAGATTGATTTAATACCAGTAGAGTTAGAGAGTTTTGATGTGATAATCGGTATGGACTGGTTGAAAGAAGTGAAAGCAGAGTTCGTTTGTTACAAAAATGCAATTCGCATTATACGAGAAAAAGGAAAACCCTTAATGGTGTACGGAGAAAAGGGCAACACGAAGCTACATCTTATTAGTAATTTGAAGGCACAAAAACTAATAAGAAAAGGTTGCTATGCTGTTCTAGCACACGTCGAGAAAGTACAAACTGAAGAAAAGAGCATCAATGATGTTCCCATTGCAAAAGAATTTCCCGATGTATTTCCGAAAGAATTACCGGGATTACCCCCACATCGATCCATTGAATTTCAAATAGATCTTGTACCAGGAGCTGCACCAATAGCTCGTACTCCTTACAGACTCGCACCCAGCGAGATGAAAGAACTGCAAAGCCAATTACAAGAACTTTTAGAGCGTGGTTTCATTCGACCAAGCACATCACCGTGGGGAGCTCCTTTTTTGTTTGTCAAGAAGAAAGATGGTACATTCAGGTTGTGTATCGACTATCGAGAGTTGAACAAACTTACCATCAAGAACCGCTACCCGCTACTGAGAATCAACGACTTATTTGATCAACTACAAGGCTCGTCTGTTTATTCAAAGATTGACTTACGTTCCGAGTATCATCAAATGCGGGTGAAAGAAGATGATATTCCAAAGACTGCTTTCAGAACACGTTACGGTCATTACGAGTTTATGGTCATGCCGTTTGGTTTAACTAATGCACCAGCTGTGTTCATGGACCTTATGAACCGAGTGTGTGGACCATACCTTGACAAGTTTGTCATTGTTTTCATTGATGACATACTTATTTACTCAAAGAATGACCAAGAACACGGTGAACATTTGTGAAAGGTGTTAGAAGTATTGAGGAAGGAAGAATTGTACGCTAAGTTTTCAAAGTGTGCATTTTGGTTGGAAGAAGTTCAATTCCTCGGTCACATAGTGAACAAAGAAGGTATTAAGGTGGATCCGGCAAAGATAGAAACTGTTGAAAAGTGGGAAACCCCGAAAACTCCGAAACACATACGCCAGTTTTTAGGACTAGCTGGTTACTACAGAAGGTTCATCCAAGACTTTTCCAGAATAGCAAAACCCTTGACTGCATTAACGCATAAAGGGAAGAAATTTGAATGGAATGATGAACAAGAGAAAGCGTTTCAGTTATTGAAGAAAAAGCTAACTACGGCACCTATATTATCATTGCCTGAAGGGAATGATGATTTTGTGATTTATTGTGACGCATCAAAGCAAGGTCTCGGTTGTGTATTAATGCAACGAACGAAGGTGATTGCTTATGCGTCTAGACAATTAAAGATTCACGAACAAAATTATACGACGCATGATTTGGAATTAGGCGCGGTTGTTTTTGCATTAAAGACTTGGAGGCACTACTTATATGGGGTCAAAAGTATTATATATACCGACCACAAAAGTCTTCAACACATATTTAATCAGAAACAACTGAATATGAGGCAGCGTAGGTGGATTGAATTATTGAATGATTACGACTTTGAGATTCGTTACCACCCGGGGAAGGCAAATGTGGTAGCCGATGCCTTGAGCAGGAAGGACAGAGAACCCATTCGAGTAAAATCTATGAATATAATGATTCATAATAACCTTACTACTCAAACAAAGGAGGCGCAACAAGGAGTTTTAAAAGAGGGAAATTTAAAGGATGAAATACCCAAAGGATCGGAGAAGCATCTTAATATTCGGGAAGACGGAACCCGGTATAGGGCTGAAAGGATTTGGGTACCAAAATTTGGAGATATGAGAGAAATGGTACTTAGAGAAGCTCATAAAACCAGATACTCAATACATCCTGGAACGGGGAAGATGTACAAGGATCTCAAGAAACATTTTTGGTGGCCGGGTATGAAAGCCGATGTTGCTAAATACATAGGAGAATGTTTGACGTGTTCTAAGGTCAAAGCTGAGCATCAGAAACCATCAGGTCTACTTCAACAACCTGAAATTCCGGAATGGAAATGGGAAAACATTACCATGGATTTCATCACTAAATTGCCAAGGACTGCAAGTGGTTTTGATACTATTTGGGTAATAGTTGATCGTCTCACCAAATCAGCACACTTCCTGCCAATAAGAGAAGATGACAAGATGGAGAAGTTAGCACGACTGTATTTGAAGAAAGTCGTCTCCAGACATGGAATACCAATCTCTATTATCTCTAATAGGGATGGCAGATTTATTTCAAGATTCTGGCAGACATTACAGCAAGCATTAGGAACTCGTCTAGATATGAGTACTGCCTATCATCCACAAACTGATGGGCAGAGTGAAAGGACGATACAAACGCTTGAAGACATGCTACGAGCATGTGTTATTGATTTCGGAAACAGTTGGGATCGACATCTACCGTTAGCAGAATTTTCCTACAACAACAGCTACCATTCAAGCATTGAGATGGCGCCGTTTGAAGCACTTTATGGTAGAAAGTGTAGGTCTCCGATTTGTTGGAGTGAAGTGGGGAATAGACAGATTACGGGTCCAGAGATTATACAAGAAACTACCGAGAAGATCATCCAAATTCAACAACGGTTGAAAACTGCCCAAAGTCGACAAAAGAGCTACGCTGACATTAAAAGAAAAGATATAGAATTTGAAATTGGAGAGATGGTCATGCTTAAAGTTGCACCTTGGAAAGGCGTTGTTCGATTTGGTAAACGAGGGAAATTAAATCCAAGGTATATTGGACCATTCAAGATTATTGATCGTGTCGGACCCGTAGCTTACCGACTTGAGTTACCTCAACAACTCGCGGCTGTACATAACACTTTCCACGTCTCGAATTTGAAGAAATGTTTTGCTAAAGAAGATCTCACTATTTCATTAGATGAAATCCAAATCAACGAAAAACTTCAATTCATCGAAGAACCCGTCGAAATAATGGATCGTGAGGTTAAAATACTTAAGCAAAACAAGATACCAATTGTTAAGGTTCGATGGAATGCTCGTAGAGGACCCGAGTTCACCTGGGAGCATGAAGATCAGATGAAGAAGAAATACCCGCATCTATTTCCAGAAGATTCATCAACACCTTCAACAGCTTAAAATTTCGGGACGAAATTTATTTAACGGGTAGGTACTGTAGTGACCCGAACTTTTCCATGTTTATATATATTAATTGAGATTGATATTTACATGATTAAATGTTTCCAACATGTTAAGCAATCAAACTTGTTAAGACTTGATTAATTGAAATATGTTTCATATAGACAATTGACCACCCAAGTTGACCGGTGATTCACGAATGTTAAAACTTGTAAAAACTATATGATGACATATATATGGATATATATATAGTTAACATGATACTATGATAAGTAAACATATCATTAAGTATATTAACAATAAACTACATATGTAAAAACAAGACTACTAACTTAATAATTTTTAAACGAGACATATATGTAACGATTATCGTTGTAAAGACATTTAATGTATATATATCATATTAAGAGATATTCATACATGATAATATCATGATAATATAATAATTTAAAATCTCATTTGATATTATAAACATTGGGTTAACAACATTTAACAAGATCGTTAACCTAAAGGTTTCAAAACAACACTTACATGTAACGACTAACGATGACTTAACGACTCAGTTAAAATGTATATACATGTAGTGTTTTAATATGTATTTATACACTTTTGAAAGACTTCAATACACTTATCAAAATACTTCTACTTAACAAAAATGCTTACAATTACATCCTCGTTCAGTTTCATCAACAATGCTACTCGTATGCACCCGTATTCGTACTCGTACAATACACAGCTTTTAGATGTATGTACTATTGGTATATACACTCCAATGATCAGCTCTTAGCAGCCCATGTGAGTCACCTAACACATGTGGGAACCATCATTTGGCAACTAGCATGAAATATCTCATAAAATTACAAAAATATGAGTAATCATTCATGACTTATTTACATGAAAACAAAATAACATATCCTTTATATCTAATTAATACACCAACGACCAAAAACACCTACAAACACTTTCATTCTTCAATTTTCTTCATCTAATTGATCTCTCTCAAGTTCTATCTTCAAGTTCTAAGTGTTCTTCATAAATTCCAAAAGTTCTAGTTTCATAAAATCAAGAATACTTTCAAGTTTGCTAGCTCACTTCCAATCTTGTAAGGTGATCATCCAACCTCAAGAAATCTTTGTTTCTTACAGTAGGTTATCATTCTAATACAAGGTAATAATCATATTCAAACTTTGGTTCAATTTCTATAACTATAACAATCTTATTTTAAGTGATGATCTTACTTGAACTTGTTTTCGTGTCATGATTCTGCTTCAAGAACTTCGAGCCATCCAAGGATCCATTGAAGCTAGATCCATTTTTCTCTTTTCCAGTAGGTTTATCCAAGGAACTTAAGGTAGTAATGATGTTCATAACATCATTCGATTCATACATATAAAGCTATCTTATTCGAAGGTTTAAACTTGTAATCACTAGAACATAGTTTAGTTAATTCTAAACTTGTTCGCAAACAAAAGTTAATCCTTCTAACTTGACTTTTAAAATAAACTAAACACATGTTCTATATCTATATGATATGCTAACTTAATGATTTAAAACCTGGAAACACGAAAAACACCGTAAAACAGGATTTACGCCGTCGTAGTAACACCGCGGGCTATTTTGGGTTAGTTAATTAAAAACAATGATAAACTTTGATTTAAAAGTTGTTATTCTGAGAAAATGATTTTTATTATGAACATGAAACTATATCCAAAAATTATGGTTAAACTCAAAGTGGAAGTGTGTTTTCTAAAATGGTCATCTAGACGTCGTTCTTTCGACTGAAATGACTACCTTTACAAAAACGACTTGTAACTTATTTTTTCGACTATAAACCTATACTTTTTCTGTTTAGATTCGTAAAATAGAGTTCAATATAAAACCATAGCAATTTGATTCACTCAAAACGGATGTAAAATGAAGAACTTATGGGTAAAACAAGATTGGATAATTTTTCTCATTTTAGCTACGTGAAAATTGGTAACAAATATATTCCAACCATAACTTAATCAACTTGTATTGTATATTATGTAATCTTGAGATACCATAGACACGTATACAATGTTTCGACCTATCATGTCGACACATCTATATATATTTCGGAACAACCATAGACACTCTATATGTGAATGTTGGAGTTAGCTATACAGGGTTGAGGTTGATTCCAAAATATGTATAGTTTGAGTTGTGATCAATACTGAGATACGTATACACTGGGTCGTGGATTGATTCAAGATAATATTTATCGATTTATTTCTGTATATCTAATTGTGGACAACTAGTTATAGGTTACTAACGAGGACAGCTGACTTAATAAACTTAAAACATCAAAATATATTAAAAGTGTTGTAAATATATTTTGAACATACTTTGATATATATGTATATATTGTTATAGGTTCGTGAATCAACCAGTGGCCAAGTCTTACTTCCCGACGAAGTAAAAATCTGTGAAAGTGAGTTATAGTCCCACTTTTAAAATCTAATATTTTTGGGATGAGAATACATGCAGGTTTTATAAATGATTTACAAAATAGACACAAGTACGTGAAACTACATTCTATGGTTGAATTATCGAAATCGAATATGCCCCTTTTTATTAAGTCTGGTAATCTAAGAATTAGGGAACAGACACCCTAATTGACGCGAATCCTAAAGATAGATCTATTGGGCCTAACAAACCCCATCCAAAGTACCGGATGCTTTAGTACTTCGAAATTTATATCATATCCGAAGGGTGTCCCTGAATGATGGGGATATTCTTATATATGCAACTTGTTAATGTCGGTTACCAGGTGTTCACCATATGAATGATTTTTATCTCTATGTATGGGATGTGTATTGAAATATGAAATCTTGTGGTCTATTATTATGATTTGATATATATAGGTTAAACCTATAACTCACCAACATTTTTTGTTGACGTTTTAAGCATGTTTATTCTCAGGTGATTATTAAGAGCTTCCGCTATCGCATACTTAAATAAGGACGAGATTTGGAGTCCATGCTTGTATGATATTGTGTAAAAACTGCATTCAAGAAACTTATTTTGTTGTAACATATTTGTATTGTAAACCATTATGTAATGGTCGTGTGTAAACAGGATATTTTAGATTATCATTATTTGATAATCTACATAAAGCTTTTTAAACCTTTATTGATGAAATAAAGGTTATGGTTTGTTTTAAAAATGAATGCAGTCTTTGAAAAAATGTCTCATATAGAGGTCAAAACCTCGCAATGAAATCAATTAATATGGAATGTTTTTAATCAATAAGAACGAGACATTTCAACAATTTCCCTTTATCTCCAACAGCTAGTGCACCACTCCAAGACACTACACTAGTGAGTCTTTCGCCTTCCGCCAAGAGAAGAAGATCTGGTCAAAATCCTCCGTCATCCGCTCAACAAGGAGCTGGCACTGGTTCTTCTCAGAAACAAATTTCGCTTCCCAATCTTGATACAAATATACTTTCCTCCTTTTTAAAGGGACCACCACACTCTTAGGAGGATTTCATGAATTTTTTGAACGCCATGGTGTGTCCTTCACTAGCCCAATTTTTTAGCAGCCTATCTAATGCAGATGCTAAGAAGGTTACGGCACAAAGTATCATTCTTAACATTGCTTCTGCGTTAAATGACCTTCAACGCCTATCTGAGTTGCAAAGCAATGAAATCACCACAAATAAGGAACTATCTGCTGAAAAAGAGAAAGTAGCCAAGACTGAACAAGTAGCTACATCCTTAAAGAGGGAATATGAGACGATGAAGAGGCTTTATGATAATAGCAATAACCAGAGGGCGGAATATAAGGAACAAGTCAAAGAATTATCCTTCAGAGAAAAGAAACACTTGAGCAAAATTGATGAACTAGTAAAGGAGAATGAAAAATACTTGAGCAGAATAACGCGCTGAAAGAACAGCTTAAAGCTAAAGAGGAGAATGAAAGACGTATGATAGCTGGGATCCCTGCCCTTGTAGAGCATATCTTTAATTATCAAGCTCTGTCTCACAGGATACACGAATTCGTCCATCTTGCGAAGTCTGTTGAACGACTGAATTTTTTCAAATTTATGAAAAGAAAACTGCCAGAATTTCCAAATCTAATGCCTGTTGTTATTACATTGAAGATTAATGAAAACGCCATGAAAGAAGCTGATGTTGCCGGTGCACTGATAGAAAATATGAAGTTTGCTGATCTTGAAAATCTTTGAAAAAAACCAAATGTAACAATAGACAATGTACTGAATTATATCCCTCAAGATGAATGAAATACTATGTTTATATTCATATGCTTTGCATAACGTTTAATATTGTACTTGGTTGTAATTATTAGAAAGATGCGGTAATTTAGTAAGATTTTTGGAGTGAACAATGCACAAGATATTGATATTGTACTTTGCAACTGTTATGCTTGTAAATATTGAAATTATATTCTCCGTTATACGCTTTCCGTCATGAAACTCGTGAGGAAAAGTTGTAGTGACCCGAACTTTTCCATGTTTATATATATTAATTGAGATTGATATTTACATGACTAAATGTTTCCAACGTGTTAAGCAATCAAACTTGTTAAGACTTGATTAAATGAAATAAGTTTCATATAGACAATTGACCACCCAAATTGACCGGTTCTTCACGAACGTTACAAATTTGTAAAAACTACATGTTGTGGTATATATAGACATATATATATGGTTGACATGAGATTATGATGAGTAAGTATCTCACTAAGTATATTAATAATGTGTGATATACATAAGAAATGAGATTACTAAGTTAAGAAACTCGTAATGATATATATAACGATTATCGTTATGATAACGTCTACTAAATACATATGTATCATATTAAGATATTGATACACTATATTTAACATGATTAAATGATATTTAAATATATCATTAAGTTTGTTAACAATGAACTACATATGTAAAAACAAGACTACTAACTCAAGAATTACGAAACGAGACTTATATGTAACGATTATCGTTGTAACGATATTTTAATGTATATATCATATTAAGAGATATTCATACATCATAATATCATGATAACATAATAATTTAACATCTTATTTGATATAATAAACATTGGGTTAACAACATTAATTGAGATCATTAACTTAAAGGTTTCTAAACAACACTTACATGTAACAACTAACGAACACTTAACGACTCCATTATAATGTATATACATGTTGTGTTTTGATATGTATTCTTACACATTTGAAAGACTTCAAGACATATATCAAAGTACTTCTACTTAACAAAAATGCTTAAATTACATCCTCGTTCAGTTTCATCAACAATTCTACTCGTATGCACCCGTATTCGTACTCGTACAATACACAGCTTTTAGATGTATGTACTATTGGTATATACACTCTAATGATCAGCTCTTAGCAGCCCATGTGAGTCACCTAACACATGTGGGAACCATCATTTGGCAACTAGCTTGAAATATCTCATAAAATTACAAAAATATGAGTAATCATTCATGACTTATTTACATGTAAACAAAATTACACATCCTTTATATCTAATCCATATACCAACGACCAAAAACACCTATAAATACTTTCATTCTTCATTTTAAAGTTCTAAGTTCCATCTCTCTCAAGTTTCATCTTCAAGTTCTAAGTGTTCTTCATAAATTCTACAAGTTCTAGTTTCATAAAATCAAGAATACTTCCAAGTTTACTAGCTCACTTCCAATCTTGTAAAGTGATCATCCAACCTCAAGAAATCCTTGTTGTTTACAGTAAGATATCATTCTAAATCAAGGTAATACTCATATACAAACTTTGATTCAATTCCTATAACTATAACTATCTTAATTTGAGTGATAATCGTACTTGAACTTGTTTTTGTGTCATGATTCTACTTCAAAAACTTTCAAGCTATCCAAGATCCTTTAAAGCTAGATCATTTCTTGTCACTTCCAGTAGGTTTACCTACTAAACTTGAGGTAGTAATGATGTTCATAACATCATTCAATTCATACAAAACTATCTTATTCGAAGATTTGAACATGTAATCACAAGAACATAGTTTAGTTAATTCTAAACTTGTTCGCAAAAAAAAGTTAATCCTTCTAAATTGACTTTTAAAATCAACTGAACACATGTTCTATATCTATATGATATGCTAACTTAATGATTTAAAACCGGAAAACACGAAAAACACCGTAAAATCGGATATACGCCGTCGTAGTAACACCGCGGGCTGTTTTGGGTTAGTTAATTAAAAACTATGATAAACTATGATTTTTCTTATGAACATGAAAATATATCCAAAAATCATGGTTAAACTCAAAGTGAAAGTATGTTTTCTAAAATGGTCATCTAGACGTCGTTTTTTTCGACTGAAATGACTACCTTTACAAAAATGACTTGTAACTTATATTTCCAACTATAAACCTATACTTTTTCTGTTTAGATTCATAAAATAGAGTTCAATATGAAACCATAACAATTTGATTCACTCAAAACGGATTTAAAACGAAGAAGTTATGGATAAAACAAGATTGGATATTTTTTGATTGTTGTAGCTACGGGAAATATTGTAACAATTCTATACAAATCATATCCTAGCTAACTTATATTGTATTATACATGTATTCTAATATATTATGTAATCTTGGGATACCATAGACACGTATGCAAATGTTTTGACATATCATATCGACCCATGCATATATTATTTGGAACAACCATAGACACTCTATATTCAGAAATGTTGGAGTTAGCTATACAGGGTTGAGGTTGATTCTAAAAATATATAAACTTTGAGTTGTGATCTAGCCTGAAACGTGTATACACTGGGTCATTGATTTATTCAAGATAATATATATCGATTTATTTCTGTACATCTAACTGTGGACAACTAGTTGTAGGTTACTAACGAGGACAGCTGACTTAATAAACTTAAAACAGTAAAACGTATTAAAAATGTTGTAAATATATTTTGAACATTCTTTGATATATATGTACACATTTATCATAGGTTCGTGAATCGACTAGTGGCCAAGTCTTACTTCCCGATGAAGTAAAAAATATGTGAAAGTGAGTTATAGTCCCACTTTTAAAATCTAATATTTTGGGATGAGAATACATGCAGTTTTATAAATGTTTTACGAAATAGACACAAGTAAATGAAACTACATTATATGGGTGAATGATCGAAGCCGAATATGCCCCTTTTGCTTGGTAGCCTAAGAATTAGTAAACCGATCTACTAATTGACGCGAATCCTAAAGATAGATCTATTGGGCCTAACGAACCCCATCCAAAGTACCGGATGCTTTAGTACTTCGAATTCGTTTTTATCATGTCCGAAGGATTTCCTGGAATGATAGGGATATTCTTATATGCATATTGTTAATGTCGGTTACCAGGTGTTCACCATATGAATGATTTTTATCTCTATGTATGGGATGTATATTGAAATATGAAATCTTGTGGTCTATTATTATGATTTGAAAATATATAGGTTAAACCTATAACTCACCAACATTTTTGTTGACGTTTTAAGCATGTTTATTCTCAGGTGATTATTAAGAGCTTCCGCTGTTGCATACTAAAATAAAGACAAGATTTGGAGTCCATGCTTGTATGATATTATGTAAAAACTGCATTCAAGAAACTTATTTTTGATGTAATATATTCTTATTGTAAACCATTATGTAATGGTCGTGTGTATAACGGTATATTTTAGATTTTAATTATTTGATAATCTACGTAATGCTTTTTAAACTTTTATAGATAAAATAAAGGTTATGGTTGTTTTAAAAATGAATGCAGTCTTTGAAAAACGTCTCATATAGAGGTCAAAACCTCGCGATGAAATCAATTAATATGGAACGTTTATAATCAATATGAACGGGACATTTTAGTTGGTATCCGAGTGTTGGTCTTAGAGAACCAGAAATTTGCATTAGTTTGTCTTATCGAGTTTGTTAGGATACATTAGTGAGTCTGGACTTCGACCGTGTTTTCTTTAAAAACGATTGCTTAACACTTTTGTTGGAAACTATATATTATTAACATGTAAATATTATGTGATATATTAATCTCTTAACGTGTTTGATATTGTGTGATAGATGTCTACCTCTAATACAAATCCCATTGATTCACCTAATAATAATGAAGAGTCGAATATATTTTGGGAAGATTCACAAATTCCCGAAGAGGAACCGGAAGAGGAGGAACCGGAAGAGGAGGAACCGGAAGAGGAGGAACCGGAAGAAGAGGAACCAGAAGAGGAGGAACCAGAAGAAGAAGAGGTTCCGGAGGAAGAAATATTGATACCTATAGTAAATCGATTAAATAAAAGAAAATCCTCAACCAACAGACCAAAGTTAATAATGGTCAATGGTGTTTCCGCCGAGGAAGAAAAATATTGGGAAGATTACCAATTTTCCGATGAATCGGATCCCGATGAGGATTCCGATGATGTTATAGAAATTACCTTGACCCAATTTAATAAAGCGAAAGAAAATAATAAGGGAAAAGGTATAAAAATAGAGAAACCCGATTCCAACCCCGATGACCTTTATATGTATCGACAACATCCGTATTTCCTAAAATGTAACAATGACCCGGGAACCTCTAAACCACCAGGTTTTTCTAAACCATTATGGAAAACGACGGCTCGTATTATAGGAACACTATATATTCTTAGAAAATTAGGAAAACGAACCAAGTCCGAAGAAGAAGAAATCAGTGATTCAGATTAGAGGGTTGTAATCATGTTGTGTATTATATGTATTGTAGTGTGCTTGTACTTTTATGTTCCATGTAAAAATTGCTTGTATTGTTTGTTAATTATCTTTTACGAATCTAATCCTTGTCTATTTTACAGTATAAAAACAAAATGGACGTTAAGGGTATACAACCGAATATTTTAGAAGACCTACCAGAGGATATGATTGAGGAAATCTTGTCTAGAGTCGGTCAGAATTCGTCAGCACATTTAGTTATGGTGAAATTAACTTGTCAAACATTTGAAAGACTTTCTAGAAATGCCTTAGTTTATAAAAGGCTTTTCTTTGATAGGTGGGGTATATCACATTGGGGAGACTTTAAGTTACGCCGTGTTTTCTTTAAAGCGTTAAATGCGGGGAACCCAAATGCAATTTTACGCTACAGGTTAAGAGCCTATTTTGACTCAACATATCCCAACATAGGATTTCGTGAATTAGAAAGAGCTTCTAACATGCAACATAAAGAAGCATGTTATGCTTACGGGTTAGTGATGTTCGCTTCTTACCAAAGTGAGAAAAAGAACATCGGATTGCAGCTTTTAAATAAAACTTTTCCACAAGTGACGGATTCAGTAGTTGGGGTGAGAAACAAGGTTTTTAGATTATTATGGGGCTGTTGGACATTACGAAACCCTCGTCCTTTTGACGACATTACAACATGCTGCCTAGCCAATGATCATAACGGTTATTTTCCATAAGACCAAGGATGGGAAGTCGTCTTAGTAAAACCAGAATGCATGACTTGTTTCTGGACTTATGAATTACGTGTCTTTATTTCCTTTACTGAACAACTTGCGTATTAACTAGATTTATCTTCAAAACTGTCCTGTATCATAGTGTACTATATTTCATGTTATATGTAATGTAATATAGCGAAGTTGTAAGTTTGAAGAATATTTGTATGTGATATATTATTATAATCATTTTTTCATATGGAATTGTAGTAGTTGAATTGTATATTAGCTACTAAGTATGAACTTAACGGGTAGGTAGTACCCGAATTTAAATTTATAAAATGCTAATATGAATAAAAAGCTTTTATAAATGAGTTCATATTATGCTACGAGATCCTATTGACTACTCTTAATATTCTGTATGATTATCTTGTTTCATTTGACTATTTTGAAGGAAATGGCACCGACTACTCGACACACCTTGAATATGAGCGAAGAGGAATTTCGTGCCTTTCTTGCTGCAAACATAGCCGCAGTACAGGCTGCGCTACATACCAACAATAACTCTGAATCTAGCAATTCAGCTAACGGCACAAGAAATCATGTAGGATGCTCCTACAAAGAATTCACTGCCTGCAAACCTTTGGAATTTGATGGAACCGAAGGACCAATTGGATTGAAACGGTGGACCGAGAAAGTCGAATCGATGTTTGCCATAAGTAAGTGTACTGAAGAGGACAAAGTTAAGTACGCTACGCATACCTTCATAGGTATTGCGTTAACATGGTGAAATACCTATCTAGAGCAAGTGGGACAAGATGCTGCTTACGCGCTACCGTGGTCAGCATTCAAGCACTTGATGAACGAGAAGTACTGTACCAGAACCGAGGTCAATAAGCTCAAGTCAGAACTTAGAGGGGTACGAACACAAGGATTCGATATTACTTCGTACGAAAGATGATTCACAGAATTGTACCTATTGTGTTCGAGAGCGTTCGAAGATGAGGAAGAGAAGATCGACGCGTTTGTGAAAAGGTTACCGGAGAGAATTCAAGAAGATGTGAGTTTACACGAGCCCGCTTCTATACAGAAGGCAAGTCGAATGGCTCATAAACTCATAAATCAGATTGAGGGAAGAATTAAAGAGCAGGCAGCCGAAGAAGCCAACACGAAACAACTCAAGAGAAAGTGGGAGGAAAACGGTGATAAGAGTCACCAATACAACAACAACTATCCCAACAATCGCAATATCAATCGCAACTACAACAAACGGCACAACAACAACAACAACAACAACAATCATCCCAACAACAATAATAACTGCAACAACAACAACAATCAGAAGCAGCTATGCCAAAGGTGTGAAAAGTATCACTCGGGGTTCTGCACCAAATTTTACAACAAGTGTAAAAGAAATGGTCATAGCGCGGCAAAGTGTGAGGTCTATGGACCAGGGGTTAACAGAACGAAAGGAACAAATGGTGTCGGAACGAGTAATGGCGAAGCAAGTAGTGTCGGAGCAAGTTATGCCAATGTAGTTTGTTATAAATGTGGAAAACCGGGCCACATTATTAGAAATTGCCCGAACCAGGATAACACGAATGGACAAGGCCGCGGAAGAGTTTTCAATATTAATGCGGCAGAGGCCCAGGAAGACCCGGAACTTGTTACGGGTACGTTTCTCATTGACAATAAATCTGCTTATGTTTTATTTGATTCGGGTGCGGATAGAAGCTATATGAGTAGTGTTTTTTGTGCTAAATTAAGTTGTCCATTGACGCCGTTCGATAGTAAATTTTTACTCGAATGAGCAAACGGTAAATTAATTTCAGCAGATTATATATGCCGGAATCAAGAAATTAAACTGGGTAGCGAAATATTTAAGATTGATTTGATACCAGTAGAGTTAGGGAGTTTTGATGTAATAGTTGGCATGGACTGGCTGAAGGAGATGAAAGTAGAGATCGTATATTACAAAAATGCAATTCGCATTGTACGAGAAGAAGGAGAACCCTTAATGATGTACGGAGAAAAGGGCAACACGAAGCTACATCTTATTAGTAATTTGAAGGCACAAAAACTAATAAGAAAAGGTTGCTATGCTGTTCTAGCACACGTCGAGAAAGTACAAACTGAAGAAAAGAGCATCAATGATGTTCCCGTCACAAAAGAATTTCCCGATGTATTTCCGAAAGAATTACCGGGACTACCTCCACATCGATCTGTTGAATTTCAAATAGATCTTGTACCAGGAGCTGCACCAATAGCTCGTGCTCCTTACAGACTCGCACCCAGCGAGATGAAAGAACTGCAAAGCCAACTGCAAGAACTATTAGAACGTGGTTTCATTCGACCAAGCACATCACCATGGGGAGCTCCTATTTTGTTTGTCAAGAAGAAGGATGGTACATTTAGGTTGTGTATTGACTACAGAGAGTTGAATAAACTTACCATCAAAAACCGTTATCCACTGCCAAGAATTGATGACTTATTTGATCAGCTACAAGGCTCGTCAGTTTATTCGAAAATCGATTTACGTTCTGAATATCATCAAATGCGAGTAAAGGAGGATGATATTCCAAAAACTACTTTTAGGACGTGTTATAATCATTACGAGTTTATGGTTATGCCGTTTGGATTGACTAACGCACCAGCTGTGTTCATGGACCTTATGAACCGATTGTGTGGGCCATATCTTGACAAGTTTGTCATTGTTTTCATTGATGCATATTTATTTACTCAAAGAATGATCAAGAGCACGAAGAACATTTGAGAAAAGTGCTAGAAGTATTGAGGAAAGAAAAACTGTACGCTAAGTTTTCAAAGTGTGCATTTTGGTTGGAAGAAGTTCAATTCCTCGATCACATAGTGAACAAAGAAGGTATCCAGGTGGACCCGGCAAAGATCGAAACCGTTGAAAAGTGGGAAACCCCAAAAACTCCGAAGCATATACGTCAATTTTTAGGATTGGCTAGTTACTACAGAAGATTCATCAAAGATTTCTCCAAAATAGCAAAACCCTTGACTGCATTAACGCATAAAGGGAAGAAATTTGAATGGAAGGATGAACAAGAGAAGACGTTTCAGTTATTGAAGAAAAAGCTAACTACGGCACCTATATTGTCATTGGCTGAAGGGAATGATGATTTTGTGATTTATTGTGACGCATCAAAGCAAGGTCTCGGTTGTGTATTAATGCAACGAACGAAAGTAATTGCTTATGCGTCTAGACAATTGAAGATTCACGAACAGAATTATACGACGCATGATTTGGAATTAGGAGCGGTTATTTTTGCATTAAAGAATTGGAGGCACTACTTATATGGGGTCAAAAGTATTATATATACCGACCACAAAAGTCTCTGATGTTTCGCGAGGTGTATATAAAATAGTTTATATTTTTACAGGAAATGCTATTAGATACGATACAATTTTACACAAGATATTTATTTATTTAGAGAATGGATATACTTAAACCTTGCTACAACACTTATAGGCAGTGTACCTAATCGTAAAGTAGTGTAGTTTTTAGTAAGTCCGGTTCGTTCCACAGGGAAATCTTTAAACAAAGCTTAACGCTATATTAGTTTACTTTTATAAAAATACAAATATATATATAAGTAATATTATTATTATAAAGGGGGGGTTTTTACCGTTTAATGACCGGTTTGTCGATTTTGAAACTTTAGTCGCAGTTAAAACCAAATGTAAAATATTAAAAATAAATACAAGATTTAAATTAAAGCGTAAAGTAAATAACGATAATGAAATTGCAAATAATAAAAATGGGATAAAATAAACTTGCGATAATTAAATAGTACGATAATTAAAAGTGCAATTAACTACAATAATAATAAAAATGTGATAATTAGAAGTGCAATTAAATATAAAATAAAGGAAATTAAATATAAAATAAAAGAATTATGCTTATTTAAATTTCCGTAATCATGATGTTTAACGTGTTGATTTTAGTTTTATGCCCATGGGTTAATTGTCCTTTGTCCTGGATTATTTAATATGTCCGTCTGGTTTTTGTCCATAACAGTCCATCAGTCATAAATATAAAGTGCGAGTGTCCTCGTCAAATTATCCTTATACCCGAAATTAAATATTCCAACTAATTAGGGACTTAAACTGTAACAAGATTTTAATACTTTGTTTAATAATTACACCAGGATGTCGACTGAGTGTAATCCAAGGTTTTAATATTTTGTTATCAATTATACCAAGTGTCCTTGTATATAATTTCACCCCTGTTTTAATTATTCTAGTGGCTATTAATCCATTCCCGTGTCCGGTTAAATGAACGATTATTCGTACATATAAATACCCCGCCCATCGTGTCCGATCGAGTGTATATGGTAATTTATAGGAACGCCCAATTGTAAATCTTTATATTAACATTAACAAACTATCATTTAGTTAAACAAATATAAAGCCCATTAATAGCCCATAGTCTAATTTCCACAAGTGTCGTTCTTTTGTCCAAACCCCAATTATGGTACAAAGCCCAATTACCCAATTTTAGTGATTAGCCCAACATCATGATTACTTCGTTTTAAATAAGCATAATAATAACTTAGCTACGAGACATTAATGTAAAAAGGTTGAACATAACTTACAATGATTAAAAATAGCGTAGCGTTACACGGACAGAATTTCGACTTACACCCTTACAATATTCGCTAACATACCCTTATTATTAGAATTAAAATTAAAATTAAAATTAAAATATAAATTATAAATATATATTTTACGTATATATGGAGAGAAGAGAAAGATAGATGGATATTTTTGGTGCACCAAAGCTCGATTTTTATAGGCATGTGGGCTGGAACTGGGGCTCATGCGATCGCATGGATTTATGCCTTCCAGGCCATGCGATCGCATGGCCAGCTGGGGAGGCTCATTTTTGGTTGTTTTCTTCTGCCGACGGTTTTATAAATAATATAATATATTAAATAATTATAAGAATTATTTAAATATTATATTATATTTATGTGCATAGTTGACTTGTAATTTTTAGTCCGTTGCGTCGAGCGTTGAGAGTTGACTCTGGTCCCGGTTCCGGATTTTCGAACGTCCTTGCGTACAATTTAATATCTTGTACTTTGTGTTTTGAATCTTTTACTCTTGTAATTTCGAGACGTTTCTTATCAATAATTGGAACCTCTTTGATTGTATTTTGTACTTTTGAGCTTTTTGGTCGTTTGCGTCTTCAATTCGTTGAATTTGTCTTTTGTCTTCACCTTTTATTATTTAAACGAATATCACTTGTAAATAGAACAATTGCAACTAAAAGCTTGTCTTTCTTGAGGAATAATGCTATAAAATATATGTTCATTTTTAGCATTATCAAATATTCCCACACTTGAGCGTTGCTTGTCCTCAAGCAATATCGTCTTGAAATACTAGAATCACTTCTTTATTCTTCACACTTTGTACATCAGTGATTTCTATACGGCAGTATAAACAATGATAGTAATGATAGAACCATGGTTAAAGGTGGGTGTGTCATCCACAGTTGCCTCGGGTTTAGGTCAACGACACTTGCAATCAAATAGCCGATTTACTTTCGGTTTCCAAAGCAAAGTGCACATTTGAAAGGCGGTTTACAGTCCCACATGACTATGAAAATGTAGATCCTTAAGGAAATTGGATCTTTATGAAAATATTTGATCTTTTGAAAATTCAATCTAGCTTTTACCCTAGATAAGTTTTTCCGGAATAACCCTTCACCGGTGTTTGCAAAATATTTTTGTGGGTTTGGTGGGTTTCAGATTTGAAAATTTTAGCTCAAAACTTGCGGTTTTGTGTCACCCACTTGCTAACCTTGTATTTGGAAAGCAACACGTCCAGTTTACTTGTCCCGTATATTACCTTTCGATAAACTACCGTCCGGTTGTAAAGGAAAGCGTTGAACAAGCAACCGTTAAGGCAATGTCCCCTGACATGCTTTTAATTATGGTCTATAACGTGTCGAACGCAATTACTATCCTTGGTAGGAGCAATAGTAAAGCTCACCCTTATGATTTTTTGGTCTGGCACAAGGTCCTGTCTTTGACCATGCTATGCAACCACCGTTCTTACGGTTGACACCTGATTTGGTTCAGGTGACCTAATGAATTCCAGGTGAATTCCTAGGATTTTACGTTCAATGGTAATGAACGCATTGAAAATGGGTTTTTAGAAAACAAATCGGTTTTAAATTGATCAAAATATTTTCTCGTCCAAGCTCGAGTTTAGATATCATCGAATTCCATGAGTTTGTAATTCTCAATCTTTAAAGTCAATCTCAAGGATTGAGTAATATCAGTCTTAAAAGCTGATTTTTAATCTTTAAGGAGATTATCCTTTCTGGGGATCTGATTCATTAGTCTTATCCAGCTAATTTGCATGGTGCCCCCCATTGTACGAGATAAATCCTTCTCATGGTTAGGATAAATCTGACCACTTGGCGACCCTGTTTAATGCTGAGGTCCGTGGATTTCCTGCTGACTTTAGAGATGACTTTTCTAGATTTTTCGTCAACCTACAGCTGGTCTGGACGACAACTTCTTGACCTAAATCAAGAAGCGCGTGTCTTTTTCGGAAGACTTTACTTCCTTTTAATGATGGAATTGATTCATCGTGTAGATCCATCTCTTCTTTTCTTTCATCGGGTAAAATGGTTTAGTTTAGTCCAAAGCAAAAGTATTTTCAGTTATTTGTTACAGATATATGTGACATATGTTTAAGATAACTTGGTAAATTTTTCCACACTTGGCTTTTATTTTCCTTTTTATCGTCCTCTATCCCATTTTAAATGAATTTCAACATTTTGGTTTGTTTCTCAATTTATGTTCTTTCCGAGGTTACAATAATTTCGGTGTTAACACCTAGTTTTATCGTTCATAAATATGTATAAACATGATTTTGAGTTCATTTAATTGAAAATTTTGAAAAATTTTACTAGAATTGGGTAGTCAGTATATAAGACTAGGGCTGTTCTTTATTATCAGAGAGCACTAGATTCTAATACAACTACTAGGTTACTAGTATTTTTAATGGTAACCAAGTGTATAAAGATAAAAATTTTAAAAATCCGAAAGAATTTAACCCCTTCCCACACTTAAGATCTTGCAATGCCCTCATTTGCAAGAAATCAGTACAATTTAAATTATTGAGGGTGATTAGCGTAGAAATGATTAAATTTTACCAAAGTTTCCAAATATATTGGCGTTTGTTTGCTGAATGATAAATGGTGCATATCATTTGTTCATTTCGTCTATTGTTACATCACATTTATTTGTCATCTTGTCGCAAAATTAGTAGCTTTTGCTGAACTTAATGCCAGTCTTTGAAAATGCGCTGTTTTACCCTATTTTGTACAATCGACAATATACATACATACAAATATAATCATGCATGGCAATTTGAAATGGGACTTAATATCCCACTTTCAAATTCTAAATATGAAATATTAGTACACAATAATAATAAAAATTACACAAATATATCCAATAACATAAGTTTAAACATGAAAAAGTCAAAAGATAAAAACATAAAAATCATAAAAATAACCAAATGGAACTAAATTAGTCTGGATAGGGGTTCCAGTTCATCTCATCGGGTGGGTTCCATTGTTGGTTATAGGTGTTCTGATAGGCTTGGTTATAGTCATACCGGTTAAAGGGTGGTCGGATATCGGGGCTATGTGGTGGAAAATGAGCAGGTCGAGTAGGTACATAGTTATTTGGTACCTGATATGATAGCTGGCTCATGATTTGGTGCTGATGAACTAACCAGCTATCGTGTTGGCGTCGCCTATAATCCTCGTATACTCGCTCGGAGTTCCACTGCTCATACATACTATGTCTGGCCGCGTTCGTCATTGCTTCCTCATCTATACGAACGTGGACGTCAAGAATAGCATCTCGAAAGACATACCTAATGTCTTCCGCCTCCTCCATTTCCTCGTCTGAGCCTCTCTCTACCTGAGGATGAGATCCCTCATAGGGTACTGCCTGGTTACGTCTACTTTTCAATACCTTAGCACCCACATAAACTTTCAATCCTAAGGGCTCAACCTGTTCTCTACAAATCTGTAATGGACCCCCTTGGTTCCTATCAACACCTAAATACTCTCCAATGAGAGTAACAAAAATACCTCCTCCTATTATACTCCCGTCCTGCAATCCCTCTACCATTTTAGATAAATAAAAAGCAACACAGTAAGGGATATTGACAAAGCTTCTTGGATCCCGAATACACTTTAGGTAGAATAAATCATATAAGGTAATTTTTTCTTTATTATGACCTCTTTGTGTAATCGAGTTAGCCAAAAATCTATGAATAATACGAAGCTCGGCTCTGTCAATATGTGTATAGGAGTGTCCTCCTGCTCGTGTAAAAACATCAAAATGTGACATACGCCTCCAAATGGCGTCAGCATCAAAGTTACTATCTACCCGTTCACCATAATGAATCAAGTTTGTACAATCGGGTAATAGCAACTCACTAGGAGTATATATCTGTAAGGCTCTGGCCATGTCCAGCATGGACATTCTGTACATCCTACTGCCAAGGATAAATCTAAGAAATCTTCTATCATCTATTCTAACTATATTTGTATCAAGTGATACAGTACTCATCAACTCAACACACCATTCCTTATATACAGGTCTACGAATGGTGAAAAGATGTTCCCAATCTGTAAAAGAAGAACTGCCATACCTTTGAACTAAAAGCTGTCTAACACGGTCAGCTAGATGGACCATTTCCAAAGGGGCCCAATCGATTACCCTTGGCACCTCTACATTTTTTGTTACCAATTTGAATTTGTTCCTTTGATATGTCTCGTAATCTCTCCATCTTCTATCAAATCTCAGATTAGGATGTAGAGTGTGCTCAGGAATTGTTGGGAATTCTACTGGCGGCCTCATTGGGAATACTATGAATTCATCAACAAACTGTACCGGATCATAATAAGGTATGTGCTGATCAGGCTGTTGTTGTTCCTGTGGTGGTTCTTGTTCGTGTTGCATTTCTGGTTCTGGTTCTGGTGCTGGTGTTGGTCGTCTAGATGATGATGCTCCTGAACCTCCAGTATCGGCTCTCTGTAAAACACATTAAACACAAAATTTGTGCATCCAAATATGCATTAGTGTTAGCAAAATAACAACTTAAAACAATCACTATAACATGTTAAATCAAAATTAAACTTATACACATTTTCACAATTTTTCACAATTCTACACTTTTCAAATAAGCACATATGAAAATGTATACAAAATTCATAAGCATTTAACTCAAATAACATGTCAAAATATTCATTACTAATAATTAAACAAGTCTCAAATGGCAAATATATCAAATTAATCAAGTTCATGAATTTTGGACTTAAAAAGTCCACTTTAATCTCCAAAAATCATGTTTAGGATCATTGTTTGGATCATTTAACTATCTAAACATGTTACACTACTCAATTTAGCAATAATTCATGACAAAAATTGGCCATAACCTGTTTATATCAAAAAGCCCCAAATTTCTCAAGAACACAAACCCTAGATTTCTAAAATTTTTGAAGTTTTTGGCTTCAAATCATGTTAAATAGCATCAATCTAGGTTATACATGCATAAAATACTAACAATTTAACACTAATTACATTAGAAATTAACAAAATTGCATTAGGTAAAAAATTGGTAATTATCACAAAAACTAGGAATTTATAGAGTTTAGGGGTGTAATTTTTACCAATTTGCTGAAGAATGAGAATCTAGGCATGATTAGAGCAAGAAAAATGACGAATTACGGTGAATTTTGGCGAAATTTGGTGAAGATTTGAGAGTTTTTTCGGGTGTATGTGTGTGTTTTGTGTGAAGAACAGACCCGCTGCTGTATTTGTTTCTGACCTGCATTTGGTCCCCATGCGATCGCATGGGTTCCAAGTGCAAACCTCATGCGATCGCATGGGGTGCCGGCTACAGTGATTTCTGACCTTTTTTTTTTTTTTTTTATATAAAACCTTATACTTTATAAAACTTATAATTAATTAAATTTTAAAAATTTGGTTTCCTTTAGGAGCGAGGGCGTTTCGGATCGTTGTCCTAGTCTGTCCCTCGACAAAATTTTAAAATTTGTCAAATCAAAGCGCGATTTTTTAAAAGTAAAGATTTTTGGGTTTTTTAAATGTTTTTGGCATACTTTAATTCAATAAGATTAAAAATAATGATAATAAAAGTTCTCGTCCCTCCCTCGGATAAAGCAATTTCGGTTTAAAGACCTAGTCTTCAACTTACGACGAATTTTAAAAATCATATTTTTAACTTAATGAGATAAAGTAAATTTTTGTTTTTAAATTCACACAACTTAAATATAAAATTCAAAATTAATATTAAAAATTCACACCAAACTTAAAATTTGAAATGCATAAAATTAAAAATTCATATTTTAAAAATTAAAAATTCACACCAAACTTAATTTAAAAATTTATATTATAAATTCTCATCAAACTTATATTAATTTTTCAAGTATTTACAATTTTAAATATATTGTTTTTACAAAGTTTACAATATTAATTTAAGATTTAAATATTAATTTTAAAAACATGGTAAAAATAAAATTAAAAATCTTTTTGGCTTTTTATCCCACTTTAATCAATCAAATATTATCAAAAATATACGCCCCTCTTTTCGGTAAAGTAATTTCAGTTCCAAGACCTAATTTAACTCATGACGAATTTTTGAAATATTTTGGGTTGATTGATTAAAGATATTTATACCTTAAGAATAAACGTTAAATTTCGCAGTGATGTAATAAATTTTTGAATGATATCAATAATTTCGGTCGCCAAACCTAATTTTATTCAATACCAATTTAATACTTTATAGCGAATAAATTAGCGTTTATTATCAAAAGGTTAAAAATAAAAAAATAAAAACTGTACAAACATACCTGTGAAATAGATTTCTTAGTTATATGATCTATCCCATTCATAAGATAGTCGGTTTAATTGGTTTTCCATAGCTACATAGGCATAACCTCGAGCATTCAGTGTCCTTTCTTCTAAACATATGAACGGTCCGTCTCTGCATAAAGTAACAAATTCGGTGTTTGAATAGGTTTGATTATTTGAACATTTACCTCCATGTGACCATTTTCCGCATTTGTGACATCTTTCTAGGTGTCGTGCTCTTCTTTTTGCTGCGGATTTTGATTTTCCTTTACCAAATTGTAACTTATTATCTTCGCATCTGGATTCTTTTCTAACTCCGTCCATTCTTTCTCTGATTACTGATACTATTTCACTCGGAAGTGTGTCATTATTACGTTTAGTGATCAAAGCGTGTAGCATTAGACCATGGTTTAGTTCACAGGCAGTCTTCATTTCGTAAAAACCTAAAAAAAATTAAAAATTCAGAATGGGGGGAGAAGACTAGTTCTTTAGGGTCTGCTAGGGAAAGACCATTCGGGTTCCATTTTCGAGAACTACACGAAAACAGACAATCTAACTCTAACAGAAATACATATTATCCTTTAAAGACTTGATTCTCCCCACACTTAGTTAGCTGTGGTGTCGAAATTGTGATTAACTTCGTTGTCGACTTCCATCGGACTATCTATGTAGTGTTTAACTCTGTGACCATTAACTTTAAATTCAATCCCATTTGAATTTATTAATTCTATCGTTCTGTATGGAAAAACTCTTTTGACTATGAATGGTCCAGACCATCTTGATTTCAATTTTCCAGGAAATAGCTTGAATCGTGAATTGAAAAGAAGAACTCTGTCTCCTTCTTTAAATTCTTTTGAACTTCTGATTCTTTTATCATGCCATTTCTTCGTTCTTTCTTTATAGATTAACGAATTTTCGTATGCTTCATGTCTTAATTCTTCTAATTCGTTTAGTTGACTTAATCGTAGACGTCCGGCTTCATGTAAATCAAGATTACATGTCTTCAAAGCCCAAAATGCTTTGTGTTCAATTTCTACTGGAAGATGACATGCTTTTTCATAAACAAGTCTAAAAGGTGTGGTTCCAATTAGAGTTTTGTAGGCTGTTCTAAAAGCTCAGAGTGCATCCTCCAATTTAATGGACCATTCCTTCGGATTTGATCCTACGGTTCTCTCTAGAATACGTTTTAAAGCTCGGTTGGTATTTTCAACTTGTCCACTCGTTTGTGGATGATATGCGGTGGAGATTTTATGAGTTACTCCATATCTTTTAAGAACTTTCTCAAGTTGATTATTACAGAAATGAGTACCCCGATCACTTATTAAAGCTTTCGGTGTTCCAAACCTTGCAAAAAGACGTTTTAAAAAGTTGACTACAACTCGTGCATCGTTAGTTGGGAGAGCTTGTGCTTCCGCCCATTTAGATACATAATCAATGGCTACGAGAATATAGAGATTATTATGAGATTTTGGAAATGGACCCATAAAGTCAATACCCCAAATGTCAAATACTTCACATACTTGGATGACATTTTGTGGCATTTCATCACGTTGACTTATTTTTCCGGCCCTTTGACATGCATCACAGGATTTGCAAAGAAGGTGTGCGTCTTTGTAAATTGTAGGCCAATAGAATCCAGCATCATAAACTTTTCTTGCTGTTAGTTGAGGCCCATAATGCCCTCCTGTTGGTCCTGTGTGACAATGGTTTAATATTTTACTGGCTTCATTTCCAAATACACATCGGCATATTATTCCATCAGGACAACTTTTTCAAGGAATCCACAAACTAAGTAGTTTGCATAGTCTGCAAACCATGGAATTTCTTTATAATCTATCTTCAATAGATATTCATCAGGAAAGTTGTCTTGTATGGCCGATTCATTTAGAACTTCTAATTCGGGATTTTCAAGACGAGAAAGATGATCAGCGGCGAGATTTTCTGCTCCTCTTTTATCTCGGATTTCAATATCAAACTCTTGTAAGAGTAAGATCCAACGGATTAATCTTGGTTTGGCATCTTGTTTTGAAAATAGGTATCTAAGCGCAGAATGGTCGGTATAGACCACCGTTTTTGCTAGAACGAGATATGATCGAAATTTGTCAAAAGCAAAGACAATAGCAAGGAGTTCTTTTTCAGTAGTTGTATAGTTCGTTTGTGCTCCTTGTAACGTCTTACTAGCATAATATATAGGTTGAAATCGTTTTTCAATCCTTTGTCCTAAAACGGCTCCCATTGCAAAATCACTTGCATCGCACATTAGTTCAAATGGTAGATTCCAATTTGGTGTTATCATGATCGGCGCATTAGTAAGTTTTTCTTTAAGAATATTAAAAGATTTGATACACTCATCTGAAAAGATGAATGGAGCATCCTTTTCTAGGAGTTTATTCATAGGAGTGGCAATTTTAGAAAAATCTTTTATGAAACGTCGGTAAAAACCGGCATGCCCTAGAAAACTCCTAACTCCTCTAACATTGGTGGGATGTGGAAGTTTAGCAATTACATCTACTTTAGCTCTATCCACTTCAATTCCTTCTTTTGAAATTTTATGACCAAGAACGATGCCTTCTTTAACCATGAAATGGCATTTTTTCCAATTAAGTACTAGATTTGATCGTTCGCATCTAAAAAGCATTCGTTCCAGATTAACTAGACATGATTCAAATGTATCACCGAAGACTGAAAAATCATCCATGAAAACTTCCATGCATTCTTCTATCATGTCGTGAAAAATCGCCATCATACACCTTTGAAAGGTTGCAGGGACGTTACAAAGTCCAAATGGCATGCGTTTGTAAGCAAAAGTACCATAAGGGCACGTGAATGTGGTTTTCTCTTGGTCTTCGGGTGCTATTGGAATTTGAAAATATCCGGAAAATCCATCTAGAAAACAATAGTAACTATTTCCGGCTAATCTTTCCAACATTTGATCTATAAAAGGTAAGGGAAAGTGATCTTTTCTGGTGGCGTCATTTAATTTTCTATAATCAATACATACACGCCATCCTGTTACAGTCCTAGTAGGAATAAGCTCATTTTTCTCATTTGTAATGACAGTCATGCCACCTTTCTTAGGCACGCATTGAACTGGGCTTACCCATGGACTATCTGAAATTGGATAAATTAAACCTGCATCTAGCAGTTTAATAATCTCTTTTTTAACTACATCTTGCATATTAGGATTTAGTCTTCGTTGGCGTTGCACATACGTTTTATGACCTTCTTCCATAAGGATTTTATGTGTGCAATACGAAGGACTTATTCCTTTAATATCATGAAACTTCCATGCAATGGCTGGTTTATGAGCTTTCAACACAGAAATGAGTTGTGATTTCTCATTTTTCAGTAAGAGAAGACGATATTATTACAGGTAATTCAGATTCACCATGTAAATAAGCGTATTCCAAATGGTTTGGAAGTGGCTTTAACTCTAATTTCGGTGGTTCTTCTATCGATGATTTATATCGATATCTGTCCTCTTCTTTTAGCATTTGAATTTCTTCTGTTGTTAGTTCATATCCATTAGCTATAAGTGTAGCTAACATTTCAGCTTCATCAATTGGTTCATTACCTTCTCCTAAAGAACATTCTCCTGTTCCTTGTAATTCTGGAAATTCTTCTAATAATTCTGCATGTGCTTCTATAGTTTGAATATAATAACATGTATCATCTGCAGATTGCGGTTATTACATTGCTCTATCAACTGAAAAGGTAACACTCTCGTCCTCTATACTTAGGGTCAGTTTCTTACCGAACACGTCTATCATTGCTTTAGCCGTATTTAAGAATGGTCTTCCTAATATGAGAGGAACTTGAGAATCTTCTTCCATGTCCAAAACAACAAAATCTACTGGAAATACTAAAGTACCAACTTTAACTAGCATGTTCTACATTATCCCTCTAGGATATTTTATTGATCTATCGGCTAGTTGTATGCTTATTCTGGTTGGTTTTAATTCTCCAAGGTCTAGTTTAGCGTATAGTGAATACGGCATTAGATTTATACTAGCACCTAAGTCTGCCAATGCTTCTATTGAACTAAGACTACCCAGAAAACATGGAATTGTGAAACTTCCTGGATCAGATAATTTTTCTGGTATCTTATTCAACAGCACTGCTGAACAATTAGCATTCATAGTAACAGCCGAGAGTTCTTCCATTTTCTTTCTATTTGAGATTAGATCTTTCAAGAATTTAGCATATCTAGGCATTCCTGAAATCACATCAATGAAAGGAAGATTTACTTTTATCTGTTTAAACATATCCAAGAATTTGGATTACTCGGCTTCAAGTTTCTCTTTCTTCATTTTACTCGGGTAAGGAAGTGGTGGATGGTATGGTTTAACATAAGGTTTAGCCTTAGCTGTGTTATCTTCATTAACCTTTTCAACTACCGGTTCTTTTTCCTTATCTTGATCAGGTTGTGGTTCTTGTGGAGTAAGAATAGCTTCATCAGAAGTTACAGGTATTTCAGGTGGTTTAAGTGTTGTACCACTTCTTGTGGTAATGGCTTTAGCTGTTTCATTCCGGGGGTTAGCATTTGTATCACTAGGTAGACTTCCCGGTTTTCTTTCACCTACTAACCTTGCTAGGTTACTTACTTCTTGTTCCAGATTTTGAATAGAAGCTTGTTGATTTCTAAATGCTTGTGCATTTTGTTCATTGGTTTGTTTTTGAGATGTGAAAAATTGCGTTTGAGTTTCAACTAGCTTCATCATCATATCTTCTAAATTCGGCTTTTTATCATCGGTTTGTTGTGGTGGTTTGTTTTGAAAATTAGGTCTTTGCTGGTTGTAAGTATTATTGGATACTTGTTGATTGCTAGGACCTTGTTGGTTGTTGTATGGAATATTTCGGTTATAATTCTGGTTTTGATTGTAAATCGGTCTTGGCGGTTGATAATTATTCTGATAATTATTTCCAGGCCTTTGGTTTATGTATGAAATATTCTCTCTTTGTTCCATTGTTAATTCAATACTGAGACAATCTTTTGTCAAATGTGGTCCTCCACACTGCTCACAACTAATTCGTATTGAGTGAATATCTTTAGTCATCTTTTCCGTTCGTCTCTCCACAGCATCTATCTTTGCGGAAATGGAATCTAAGTCATGGCTAGAATCGGCTCTAGCTGCTTTAGATGATCTAACGATATCTTTTTCTTGGTGCCACTCATGTGAGTGGGAAGCAGTGTTATCAATAATTTTGTAAGCATCAGTTTCGGTTTTCTTCATAATAGAACCACCAGCTGCTATATCTATGTCTTTCCTTGTAGTGATGTCGCATCCTTGGTAGAATATTTGTACTATTTGACAGGTGTCTAAACCATGTTGTGGACATCCTCTTAATAACTTTCCATATCTAGTCCACGCCTTATATAGAGTTTCATTTGGTTTCTGTGTAAACGTAACAATTTCTGCTTGAAGTCTTACGGCTTTAGATGCAGGAAAGAATTGTTTAAGAAATTTTTCAACTAAAACGTCCCATGTATCAATCGCCCCTTCAGGTAACGATTCCAACCAATCTTTGGCTTCTCCCTTTAAAGTCCAGGGAAATAACATGAGATATATTTGTTCATCCTCTACTTCTCGGATTTTAAATAGTGTGCAGATCCTATTAAAGGTACGTAGATGTTCATTTGGATCTTCCTTCGGCGCACCACTAAATTGGCATTGATTAGTCACCATGTGTAGAATTTGTCCTTTGATTTCAAAATCTGGCGCATTAATGTCTGGATGAGTAATTGCGTGACCTTGGCCAGTGCGCTTAGCTCTCATTCGGTCTTCCATACTTAAAGGTTCCAGATTCTCCATAATTGAATTTGTTGAATCGGAATCACTAGAGGATTCTGATTTAATGGTTCATTCCTCAACAATCTCTGTTTGAATGATTGGTGGTTCCGGAGGAAAGTTTAGTGGTTCAGGATCTACGAACCGTTCCTGAATATTCTCCGGATTCTCAATTGTGAGGTCGGGTTCAAAAAATGGATTATCGGAAATTTGAACTGAAGTACTTGGTCGACTGGATTACGATTCTAAAGAAAAATCAACGGCAGTAATATTTGCTAAATGTCTTGATCTAGTTACAGGTGGTGAACGTACAAAAGGTGGTGAACGTCTTGCTCGGTGCATTCACTGAATATCCTATTAGTTTTTAAAAGGAAAGAAAAATTATAATAAGTTATCCAATCAATAGACTTTTCTGATTTTGCCCACGTTTCGAATAGCCAAAAGATGCAGCAGAGGGGCAGGATTCGTTTGGTCTCAATATAATTGAGGACTGTTTGGCTCCAATAACCCGGTCCACGTACAAATCCAACTATTACTACGAACCAGAAAATTTTGATGTCTATCAATTTAACCACTTAAAATAAATTTTCGTAATTTTAAGAAATTTAAATAAGAAGTAGAATAAAAATCTATGTCCTAAAACGAGAATAGCGAGAAATAAGAAAGAAAAAGAGTTCGTCGAAAAAGGTCGAAAAAGAAAAATGGTTGAAAAATAAAAGGTGACGGAAAAATAAAAGAAACTTATAAAACTTAAAACACTTGACTAACCTAACCTTATTACTACAACTAACTTAAAATTATAATCGCAAATTGAGATTACTAATTGGAATGATAATTGATACATAGTAAAAGGTGTCTAAAAATATTAAAGCTTACAGGAAAAACTAAATCCCAAATGGAAATAACTTAAAAAGAAACTAAAACTTAAAAAGGCGTCGCAAAATTCTAAAGCACTTAAATCTTAGTCTAAAGAAAAAGCACTTAAGGAATTCTACGGCAAAGCCTAAAAATCTAGAAGTAAAAATAATTATGGCAAAAACTATGAATTAAAACTAAATATGAGCGAAAAATACAAATATTACGCTAAAACGATTAAAAAGGGACAAAATATAAAAATATATAAAAAGTTGTAAAAAATACAATTTTTATAAAAAATATTATTTATTTTATAAAACTATTAATTTTACAATTTAAATAAACTAATTAAACTTAAAAATACAAATTAATTAATATCTAAAATTAATTAATATAATAACTAAACCTAATTAGGGTTTAATATTAATAATAATTAATAATAATTCGTAATTAATGCTGTCGGCAGGTTCAGTAGGGCGTGTCAGATGGGCTCATGCGATCGCATGAGTCCTCAGTTGCCCAGCCATGCGATCGCATGGGCTAGGGTTTCGGGCCACAGAGTGGGCTGCTACAGTGTTCGGGCCGAATTAATTATATATTTTTTTTTCTGTTTTTGCTGTAAAATATAAAATATATTTATTAATTAAATAAAACTTATATTTTTACAAACTAAAAAAAATAGAAATAAAGAAACTTTATAAAACTTATTTATTTACCAAACTCTAAAAAAATATTTATATTTTTGTTTTTCTTTTTATATTTTCGAATATTTAAAACGTATTTTTATAAAAACGAATTTTAATAAAAGTAAACTAAAAATTCTTTTTTTTTATTAGCGTTGCGCTTCCGGCTTTTAAGCTAGATTGGTCCCCAGCAGCGGCGCCAAAAATACTTGATGTTTCGCGAGGTGTATATAAAATAGCTTATATTTTTACAGGAAATGCTATTAGATACGATACAATTATACACAAGATATTTATTCATTTAGAGAATGGATATACTTAAACTTTGCTACAACACTTATAGGCAGTGTACCTAATCGTAAAGTAGTGTAGTTTTTAGTAAGTCCGGTTCGTTCTACTGGGAAATCTTTAAACAAAGCTTAACGCTATATTAGTTACTTTTATAAAAATACAAATATATATATAAGTAATATTATTATTATAAAGGGGGGGTTTTTACCGTTTAATGACCGGTTTGTCGATTTTGAAACTTTAGTCGCAGTTAAAACCAAATGTAAAATATTAAAAATAAATACAAGATTTAAATTAAAGCATAAAGTAAATAACGATAATGAAATTGCAAATAATAAAAATGCGATAAAATAAACTTGCGATAATTAAAAACTACGATAATTAAAAGTGCAATTAACTACAATAATAATAAAAATGTGATAATTAGAAGTGCAATTAAATATAAAATAAAGGAAATTAAATATGAAATAAAAGAATTATGCTTATTTAAACTTCCGTAATCATGATGTTTGACGTGTTGATTTTAGTTTTATGCCCATGGGTTAATTGTCCTTTGTCCTGGATTATTTAATATGTCCGTATGGTTTTTGTCCATAACAGTCCATCAGTCATAAATATAAAGTGCGAGTGTCCTCGTCAAATTATCCTTATACCCGAAGTTAAATATTCCAACTAATTGGGGACTTAAACTGTAACAAGATTTTAATACTTTGTTTAATAATTACACCAGGATGTCGACTGAGTGTAATCCAAGGTTTTAATATTTTGGTATCAATTATACCAAGTGTCCTTGTATATAATTTCACCCCTGTTTTAATTATTCTAGTGGCTATTAATCCATTCCCGTGTCCGGTTAAATGAACGATTATTCGTACATATAAATACCCCGCCCATCGTGTCCGATCGAGTGTATATGGTAATTTATAGGAACGCCCAATTGTAAATCTTTATATTAACATTAACAAACTATCATTTAATTAAACAAATATAAAGCCCATTAATAGCCCATAGTCTAATTTCCACAAGTGTCGTTCTTTTGTCCAAACCCCAATTATGGTACAAAGCCCAATTACCCAATTTTAGTGATTAGCCCAACATCATGATTACTTCGTTTTAAATAAGCATAATAATAACTTAGCTACGAGACATTAATGTAAAAAGGTTGAACATAACTTACAATGATTAAAAATAGCGTAGCGTTACACGGACAGAATTTCGACTTACACCCTTACAATATTCGCTAACATACCCTTATTATTAGAATTATAATTAAAATTAAAATTAAAATATAAATTATAAATATATATTTTACGTATATATGGAGAGAAGAGAAAGATAGATGGATATTTTTGGTGCACCAAAGCTCGATTTTTATAGGCATGTGGGCTGGAACTGGGGCTCATGCGATCGCATGGATTTATGCCTTCCAGGCCATGCGATCGCATGGCCAGCTGGGGAGGCTCATTTTTGGTTGTTTTCTTCTGCCGACGGTTTTATAAATAATATAATATATTAAATAATTATAAGAATTATTTAAATATTATATTATATTTATGTGCATAGTTGACTTGTAATTTTTAGTCCGTTGCGTCGAGCGTTGAGAGTTGACTCTGGTCCCGGATTTTCGAACGTCCTTGCGTACAATTTAATATCTTGTACTTTGCGTTTTGAATCTTGTACTCTTGTAATTTCGAGACGTTTCTTATCAATAATTGGAACCTCTTTGATTGTATTTTGTACTTTTGAGCTTTTTGGTCGTTTGCGTCTTCAATTCGTCGAATCTGTCTTTTGTCTTCACCTTTTATTATTTAAACGAATATCACTTGTAAATAGAACAATTGCAACTAAAAGCTTGTCTTTCTTGAGGAATAATGCTATGAAATATATGTTCGTTTTTAGCATTATCAGTCTCCAACATATATTTAATCAGAAGTAACTGAATATGAGACAACGCAGGTGGATTGAACTGTTGAATGATTATGATTTTGAGATTCGATACCACCCGGGGAAGGCGAATGTGGTAGCTGACGCTTTGAGTAGAAAGGACAGAGAACCTATACGGGTAAAAGCTATGAATATAATTATTCGTACTAACCTTACTACTCAAATAAAGGAGGCGCAACAGGGGGTTGTAAAAGAAGGAAAGTTGAAGAATGAGATACCCAAAAGATCAGAGAAACATCTTAATATTCGGGAAGACAGAACCCGATATAGGGCTGATAGAATTTGGGTACCAAGGTTTGGAGGTGTGAGAGAAATGGTACTTAAGGAAGCACATAAAACCAGATATTCAATACATCCCGGAGCGGGGAAGATGTATAAAGATATCAAGAAAAACTTTTGGTGGCCGGGTATGAAAACCGATATTGCTAAATATGTAGGAGAATGTTTGACGTGTTCTAAGGTCAAAGCTGAACATCAGAAACCATCAGGTCTACTACAACAACTTAAAATTCCGGAATGGAAAGGGGAAAACATTACCATTGAAATGTCCCGTTCTTATTGATTAAAAACGTTCCATATTAATTGATTTCGTTGCGAGGTTTTGACCTCTATATGAGACGTTTTTCAAAGACTGCATTCATTTTTAAAACAAACCATAACCTTTATTTCATAAATAAAGGTTTAATAAGCTTTACGTAGATTATCAAATAATGATAATCTAAAATATCCTGTTTACACAAGACCATTACATAATGGTTTACAATACAAATATGTTACATCGAAATCAGTTTCTTGAATGCAGTTTTTACACAATATCATACAAACATGGACTCCAAATCTTGTCCTTATTTTAGTATGCAACAGCGGAAGCTCTTAATATTCACCTGAGAATAAACATGCTTTAAACGTCAACAAAAATGTTGGTGAGTTATAGGTTTAACCTATATATATCAAATCGTAACAATAGACCACAAGATTTCATATTTCAATACACATCCCATACATAGAGATAAAAATCATTCATATGGTGAACACCTGGTAACCGACAATAACAAGATGCATATATAAGAATATCCCCATCATTCCGGGACACCCTTCGGATATGATATAAATTTCGAAGTACTAAAGCATCCGGTACTTTGGATGGGGTTTGTTAGGCCCAATAGATCTATCTTTAGGATTCGCGTCAATTAGGGTGTCTGTTCCCTAATTCTTAGATTACCAGACTTAATAAAAAGGGGCATATTCGATTTCGATAATTCAACCATAGAATGTAGTTTCACGTACTTGTGTCTATTTTGTAAATCATTTATAAAACCTGCATGTATTCTCATCCCAAAAATATTAGATTTTAAAAGTGGGACTATAACTCACTTTCACAGATTTTTACTTCGTCGGGAAGTAAGACTTGGCCACTGGTTGATTCACGAACCTATAACAATATATACATATATATCAAAGTATGTTCAAAATATATTTACAACACTTTTAATATATTTTGATGTTTTAAGTTTATTAAGTCAGCTGTCCTCGTTAGTAACCTACAACTAGTTGTCCACAGTTAGATGTACAAAAATAATTCGATAAATATTATCTTGAATCAATCCACGACCCAGTGTATACGTATCTCAGTATTGATCACAACTCAAACTATATATATTTTGGAATCAACCTCAACCCTGTATAGCTAACTCCAACATTCACATATAGAGTGTCTATGGTTGTTCCGAAATATATATAGATGTGTCGACATGATAGGTCGAAACATTGTATACGTGTCTATGGTATCTCAAGATTACATAATATACAATACAAGTTGATTAAGTTATGGATGGAATAGATTTGTTACCAATTTTCACGTAGCTAAAATGAGAAAAATTATCCAATCTTGTTTTACCCATAACTTCTTCATTTTAAATCCATTTTGAGTGAATCAAATTGATATGGTTTCATATTGAACTCTATTTTATGAATCTAAACAGAAAAAGTATAGGTTTATAGTCGGAAAAATAAGTTACAAGTCGTTTTTATAAAGGTAGTCATTTCAGTCGAAAGAACGACGTCTAGATGACCATTTTAGAAAACATACTTCCACTTTGAGTTTAACCATAATTTTTGGATATAGTTTCATGTTCATAATAAAAATCATTTTCTCAGAATAACAACTTTTAAATCAAAGTTTATCATAGTTTTTAATTAACTAACCCAAAACAGCCCGCGGTGTTACTACGACGGTGTAAATCCGGTTTTACGGTGTTTTTCGTGTTTCCAGTTTTTAAATCATTAAGTTAGCATATCATATAGATATAGAACATGTGTTTAGTTGATTTTAAAAGTCAAGTTAGAAGGATTAACTTTTGTTTGCGAACAAGTTTAGAATTAACTAAACTATGTTCTAGTGATTACAAGTTTAAACCTTCGAATAAGATAGCTTTATATGTATGAATCGAATGATGTTATGAACATCATTACTACCTTAATTTCCTTGGATAAACCTACTGGAAAAGAGAAAAATGGATCTAGCTTCAATGGATCCTTGGATGGCTCGAAGTTCTTGAAGCAGAATCATGACACGAAAACAAGTTCAAGTAAGATCATCACTTGAAATAAGATTGTTATAGTTATAGAAATTGAACCAAAGTTTGAATATGATTATTACCTTGTATTATAATGATAACCTACTGTAAGAAACAAAGATTTCTTGAGGTTGTATGATCACCTTACAAGATTGGAAGTGAGCTAGCAAACTTGAAAGTATTCTTGATTTTATGAAACTAGAACTTTTGGAATTTATGAAGAACACTTAGAACTTGAAGATAGAACTTGAGAGAGATCAATTAGATGAAGAAAATTGAAGAATGAAAGTGTTTGTAGGTGTTTTTGGTCGTTGGTGTATGGATTAGATATAAAGGATATGTAATTTTGTTTTCATGTAAATAAGTCATGAATGATTACTCATATTTTTGTAATTTTATGAGATATTTCATGCTAGTTGCCAAATGATGGTTCCCACATGTGTTAGGTGACTCACATGGGCTGCTAAGAGATGATCATTGGAGTGTATATACCAATAGTACATACATCTAAAAGCTGTGTATTGTACGAGTACGAATACGGGTGCATACGAGTAGAATTGTTGATGAAACTGAACGAGGATGTAATTGTAAGCATTTTTGTTAAGTAGAAGTATTTTGATAAGTGTCTTGAAGTCTTTCAAAAGTGTATGAATACATATTAAAACACTACATGTATATACATTTTAACTGAGTCGTTAAGTCATCGTTTGTCGTTACATGTAAGTGTTGTTTTAAAACCTTTAGGTTAACGATCTTGTTAAATGTTGTTAACCCAATGTTTATAATATCAAATGAGATTTTAAATTATTATATTATCATGTTATTATCATGTATGAATATCTCTTAATATGATATATATACATTAAATGTCTTTACAACGATAATCGTTACATATATGTCTCGTTTAAAAATCATTAAGTTAGTAGTCTTGTTTTTACATATGTAGTTCACTGTTAATATACTTTATGATATGTTTTCTTATCATAGTATCATGTTAACTATATATATATATATATATCCATATATATGTCATCATATAGTTTTTACAAGTTTTAACGTTCGTGAATCACCGATCAACTTGGGTGGTCAATTGTCTATATGAAACCTATTTCAATTAATCAAGTCTTAACAAGTTTGATTACTTAAGATGTTGGAAACATTTAATCATGTAAATATCAATCTCAATTAATATATATAAACATGGAAAAGTTCGGGTCACTACAGTACCTACCCGTTAAATAAATTTCGTCCCGAAATTTTAAGCTGTTGAAGGTGTTGACGAATCTTCTGGAAATAGATGCGGGTATTTCTTCTTCATCTGATCTTCACGCTCCCAGGTGAACTCGGGTCCTCTACGAGCATTCCATCGAACCTTAACAATTGGTATCTTGTTTTGCTTAAGTCTTTTAACCTCACGATCCATTATTTCGACGGGTTCTTCGATGAATTGAAGTTTTTCGTTGATTTGGATTTCATCTAACGGAATAGTGAGATCTTCTTTAGCAAAACATTTCTTTAAATTCGAGACGTGGAAAGTGTTATGTACAGCCGCGAGTTGTTGAGGTAACTCTAGTCGGTAAGCTACTGGTCCGACACGATCAATAATCTTGAATGGTCCAATATACCTTGGATTTAATTTCCCTCGTTTACCAAATCGAACAACGCCTTTCCAAGGTGCAACTTTAAGCATGACCATCTCTCCAATTTCAAATTCTATATCTTTTCTTTTAATGTCAGCGTAGCTCTTTTGTCGACTTTGGGCGGTTTTCAACCGTTGTTGAATTTGGATGATCTTCTCGGTAGTTTCTTGTATAATCTCCGGACCCGTAATCTGTCTATCCCCCACTTCACTCCAACAAATCGGAGACCTGCACTTTCTACCATAAAGTGCTTCAAACGGCGCCATCTCAATGCTTGAATGGTAGCTGTTGTTGTAGGAAAATTCTGCTAACGGTAGATGTCGATCCCAACTGTTTCCGAAATCAATAACAAATGCTCGTAGCATGTCTTCAAGCGTTTGTATCGTCCTTTCGCTCTGCCCATCAGTTTGTGGATGATAGGCAGTACTCATGTCTAGACGAGTTCCTAATGCCTGCTGTAATGTCTGCCAGAATCTTGAAATAAATCTGCCATCCCTATCAGAGATAATAGAGATTGGTATTCCATGTCTGGAGATGACTTCCTTCAAATACAGTCGTGCTAACTTCTCCATCTTGTCATCTTCTCTTATTGGTAGGAAGTGTGCTGATTTGGTGAGACGATCAACTATTACCCAAATAGTATCAAAACCACTTGCAGTCCTTGGCAATTTAGTGATGAAATCCATGGTAATGTTTTCCCATTTCCATTCCGGGATTTCGGGTTGTTGAAGTAGACCTGATGGTTTCTGATGCTCAGCTTTGACCTTAGAACACGTCAAACATTCTCCTACGTATTTAGCAACATCGGCTTTCATACCCGGCCACCAAAAATGTTTCTTGAGATCCTTGTACATCTTCCCCGTTCCAGGATGTATTGAGTATCTGGTTTTATGAGCTTCTCTAAGTACCATTTCTCTCATATCTCCAAATTTTGGTACCCAAATCCTTTCAGCCCTATACCGGGTTCCGTCTTCCCGAATATTAAGATGCTTCTCCGATCCTTTGGGTATTTCATCCTTTAAATTTCCCTCTTTTAAAACTCCTTGTTGCGCCTCCTTTATTTGAGTAGTAATTTTATTATGAATCATTATATTCATAGATTTTACTCGAATGGGTTCTCTGTCCTTCCTGCTCAAGGCATCGGCTACCACATTTGCCTTCCCCGGGTGGTAACGAATCTCAAAGTCGTAATCATTCAATAATTCAATCCACCTACGCTGCCTCATATTCAGTTGTTTCTGATTAAATATGTGTTGAAGACTTTTGTGGTCGGTATATATAATACTTTTGACCCCATATAAGTAGTGCCTCCAAGTCTTTAATGCAAAAACAACCGCGCCTAATTCCAAATCATGCGTCGTATAATTTTGTTCGTGAATCTTCAATTGTCTAGACGCATAAGCAATCACCTTCGTTCGTTGCATTAATACACAACCGAGACCTTGCTTTGATGCATCACAATAAATCACAAAATCATCAATCCCTTCAGGCAATGACAATATAGGTGCCGTAGTTAGCTTTTTCTTCAATAACTGAAACGCTTTCTCTTGTTCATCATTCCATTCAAATTTCTTCCCTTTATGCGTTAATGCAGTCAAGGGTTTTGCTATTCTGGAAAAGTCTTGGATGAACCTTCTGTAGTAACCAGCTAGTCCTAAAAACTGGCGTATGTGTTTCGGAGTTTTCGGGGTTTCCCACTTTTCAACAGTTTCTATCTTTGCCGGATCCACCTTAATACCTTCTTTGTTCACTATGTGACCGAGGAATTGAACTTCTTCCAACCAAAATGCACACTTTGAAAACTTAGCGTACAATTCTTCCTTCCTCAATACTTCTAACACCTTTCTCAAATGTTCACCGTGTTCTTGGTCATTCTTTGAGTAAATAAGTATGTCATCAATAAAAACAATGATAAACTTGTCAAGGTATGGTCCACACACTCGGTTCATAAGGTCCATGAACACAGCTGGTGCATTAGTTAAACCAAACGGCATGACCATAAACTCGTAATGACCGTAACGTGTTCTGAAAGCAGTCTTTGGAATATCATCTTCTTTCACCCGCATTTGATGATACCCGGAACGTAAGTCAATCTTTGAATAAACAGACGAGCCTTGTAGTTGATCAAATAAGTCGTCGATTCTCGGTAGTGGGTAGCGGTTCTTGATGGTAAGTTTGTTCAACTCTCGGTAGTCGATACACAACCTGAATGTACCATCTTTCTTCTTGACAAACAAAACAGGAGCTCCCCACGGTGATGTGCTTGGTCGAATGAAACCACGCTCTAAAAGTTCTTGTAATTGGCTTTGCAGTTCTTTCATCTCGCTGGGTGCGAGTCTGTAAGGAGCACGAGCTATTGGTGCAAGATCTATTTGAAATTCAACGGATCGATGTGGGGGTAATCCCGGTAATTCTTTCGGAAATACATCGGGAAATTCTTTTGCAATGGGAACATCATTGATGCTCTTTTCTTCAGTTTGTACTTTCTCGACGTGTGCTAGAACAGCATATCAACCTTTTCTTATTAGTTTTTGTGCCTTCAAATTACTAATAAGATGTAGCTTCGTGTTGCCCTTTTCTCCGTACACCATTAAGGGTTTTCCTTTTTCTCGTATAATGCGAATTGCATTTTTGTAACAAACGATCTCCGCTTTCACTTCTTTCAACCAGTCCATACCGATTATCACATCAAAACTCCCTAACTCTACTGGTATTAAATCAATCTTAAATGTTTCGCTAACCAGTTTAATTTCTCGATTCCGACATATATTATCTGCTGAAATTAATTTACCATTTGCTAATTCGAGTAAAAATTTACTATCCAAAGGCGTCAATGGACAACTTAATTTAGCACAAAAATCTCTACTCATATAGCTTCTATCCGCACCCGAATCAAATAAAACGTAAGCAGATTTATTGTCAATAAGAAACGTACCCGTAACAAGCTCCGGGTCTTCCTGTGCCTCTACCGCATTAATATTGAAAACTCTTCCACGGCCTTGTCCATTCGTGTTCTCCTGGTTCGGGCAATTTCTAATAATGTGGCCTGGTTTTCCACATTTATAACAAACTACATTGGCATAACTTGCTCCGACACTACTTGCTCCGCCATTACTCGTTCCGACACCATTTGTTCCTTTCGTTCTATTAACCCCTGGTCCGTAGACCTCACACTTCGCCGCGCTATGACCATTTCTTTTACACTTGTTGCAAAATTTGGTGCAGAACCCCGAGTGATTCTTTTCACACCTTTGGCATAGCTGCTTCTGATTGTTGTTGTTGTTGCGGTTATTATTGTTGTTGGGATGATTGTTGTAGTTGCTGTTGTTGTTGTTGTTGTTGTTGTTGTTGTTGTTGTTGTTGTTGTTGTTGTTGTTGGGCCGTTTGTTGTAGTTGCGATTGATGTTGCGATTGTTGGGATAATTGTTGCGATTATTGTTGTAATTGCTGTTGTTGTTGTATTGGTGATTCTTATCACCGTTTTCCTCCCACTTTCTTTTGACTTGCTTCACATTGGCCTCTTCAGCAGTCTGTTCTTTAATTCTTTCTTCAATCTGGTTCACTAGTTTGTGAGCCATTCTACATGCCTGTTGTATGGAGGCGGGCTCGTGTGAACTTATATCTTCTTGGATTCTTTCCGGTAATCCTTTCACAAACGCGTCGATCTTCTCTTCCTCATCTTCGAATGCTCCCGGACACAATAGGCACAATTCTGTGAATCTTCTTTCGTACGTGGTAATATCAAATCCTTGGGTTCGTAACCCTCTAAGTTCTGTCTTGAGCTTATTGACCTCGGTTCTGGGACGGTACTTCTCGTTCATCAAGTGCTTGAATGCTGACCACGGTAGTGCGTACGCATCATCTTGTCCCACTTGCTCTAGATAGGTATTCCACCATGTTAACGCAGAACCTGTGAAGGTATGCGTAGCGTACTTCACTTTGTCCTCTTCAGTACACTTACTTATGGCAAACACCGATTCAACCTTCTCGGTCCACCGTTTCAATCCGATCGGTCCTTCGGTTCCATCAAATTCCAAAGGTTTGCAGGCAGTGAATTCTTTGTAGGTGCATCCTACACGATTTCCTGTACTGCTAGATCCAAGGTTATTGTTGGTATGTAGCGCAGCCTGTACTGCGGCTATGTTTGAAGCTAGAAAAGTACGGAATTCCTCTTCATTCATATTCACGGTGTGTCGAGTAGTCGGTGCCATTTCCTTCAAAATAGTTAAATGGAACAAGTTAATCATACAGAATATTAAGAGTAGTTAATAGTATTTCGTAGCATAATATGAACTCATTTATAAAAGCTTTTTCTTCATATTAGCGTTTTATAAGTTTAAATTCGGGTAGTACCTACCCGTTAAGTTCATACTTAGTAGCTAATATACAATTCAACTACTACAATTCTATATGAAAAACTGATTATAATAATATTTCGCGTTCAAACTTTTATACAATATTTTACAAACTTACAATACCGCTTATTTTACATAAAGCATGAAATATAGCACACAATAACTTTGATACAAGATAGTTGTGAAGACAATTCTAGCTAGTACACAAGTCGTTCAGCAAAGGCAATAAAGACACGTAATTCATACGTCCAGAAACAAGTCATGCATTCTGGTTTTACTAGGACTACTTCCCATCCTTGGTCTTGTGCAACATAACCGTTATGGCCGTTGATAAGACAGCGTGTTGTAACGTCATCAAAGGGACGAGGGTTACGTAATGTCCAACAGTCCCGTAACAATCTAAAAACCTCATTTCTTACCCAAATTACCGACTCCGTCACTTGTGGAAACGTTTTGTTTAATAGTTGTAGCCCGATGTTCTTGTTCTCACTTTGGTGAGAAGCGAACATTACTAATCCGTAAGCATAACATGCTTCTTTATGTTGCATGTTAGCCGCTTTTTCTAAATCACGAAGTCCAATTTTCGGATATATTGAGTCAAAATAATTTCTTAACCCGTTGCGTAAAATAGCATTTGGGTTCCCCGCAATATATGCGTCAAAGTAAACACATCGTAACTTATGGGTTTCCCAATGTGATATCCCCCATCTTTCAAACGAAAGTCTCTTATAAACCAAGACATTCTTGGAACGTTCTTTGAATGTCTTACAAACTGATCTCGCCTTAAATAGTTGTGCCGAAGAATTCTGGCCGACTCTAGACAAGATTTCATCAATCATGTCTCCGGGTAGGTCTCTTAAAATATTGGGTTGTCTATCCATTTTGTGTTTTTAAACTGTAAAATAGACAAGAGTTAGATTCATAAAAAAAATACTTATTAATACAAGCAATTTTTACATATATCATAAAGCATAAGAACACTATATTACATATATCACACCACACGAATACAACTATCTTATTCCGACTCGCTCGTTTCTTCTTCTTCGGTTTTGGTTCGTTTTGCCAAGTTTCTAGGGATATATGATGTTCCCCTAATACTAGCCGTCGTTGTCCACATTGGTTTAGAAAAACCTGGTGGTTTAGAGGTTCCCGGGTCATTGTTACAACTTAAGGACTTCGGGGGTTGACGATACATATAAAGTTCATCGGGGTTGGAATTAGATTTCTCTATTTTTATGCCCTTTCCCTTATTATTTTCTTTTGCCTTTTTAAATTCAGTTGGGGTAATTTCTATAACATCATCGGAATTCTCGTCGGAATCCGATTCATCGGAGAATTGGTAATCCTCCCAATATTTTGCTTCCTTGGCGGAAACACCATTGACCATAATTAACTTTGGTCGGTTGGTTGAGGATTTTCTTTTACTTAACCGTTTTATTATTTCCCCCACCGGTTCTATTTCTTCATCCGGTTCTGATTCTTCTTCCGGTTCCGATTCTTCTTCCGGTTCCGACTCTTCTTCCGGTTCCTCTTCGGGAACTTGTGAATCAGTCCACAAATCATTCCAATTTACATTTGACTCTTCATTATTATTAGATGAGTCAATGGGACTTGTTCTAGAGGTAGACATCTATCACATAATATCAAACACGTTAAGAGATTAATATATCACATAATATTCATATGTTAAAAATATATAGTTTCCAACAAAAATGTTAAGCAATCATTTTTAAAGAAAACACGGTCGAAGTCCAGACTCACTAATGCATCCTAACAAACTCGATAAGACACACTAATGCAAATTTTCTGGTTCTCTAAGACCAACGCTCGGATACCCATTGAAATGTCCCGTTCTTATTGATTAAAAACGTTCCATATTAATTGATTTCGTTGCGAGGTTTTGACCTCTATATGAGACGTTTTTCAAAGACTGCATTCATTTTTAAAACAAACCATAACCTTTATTTCATAAATAAAGGTTTAATAAGCTTTACGTAGATTATCAAATAATGATAATCTAAAATATCCTGTTTACACACGACCATTACATAATGGTTTACAATACAAATATGTTACATCGAAATCAGTTTCTTGAATGCAGTTTTTACACAATATCATACAAACATGGACTCCAAATCTTGTCCTTATTTTAGTATGCAACAGCGGAAGCTCTTAATATTCACCTGAGAATAAACATGCTTTAAACGTCAACAAAAATGTTGGTGAGTTATAGGTTTAACCTATATATATCAAATCGTAACAATAGACCACAAGATTTCATATTTCAATACACATCCCATACATAGAGATAAAAATCATTCATATGGTGAACACCTGGTAACCGACAATAACAAGATGCATATATAAGAATATCCCCATCATTCCGGGACACCCTTCGGATATGATATAAATTTCGAAGTACTAAAGCATCCGGTACTTTGGATGGGGTTTGTTAGGCCCAATAGATCTATCTTTAGGATTCGCGTCAATTAGGGTGTCTGTTCCCTAATTCTTAGATTACCAGACTTAATAAAAAGGGGCATATTCGATTTCGATAATTCAACCATAGAATGTAGTTTCACGTACTTGTGTCTATTTTGTAAATCATTTATAAAACCTGCATGTATTCTCATCCCAAAAATATTAGATTTTAAAAGTGGGACTATAACTCACTTTCACAGATTTTTACTTCGTCGGGAAGTAAGACTTGGCCACTGGTTGATTCACGAACCTATAACAATATATACATATATATCAAAGTATGTTCAAAATATATTTACAACACTTTTAATATATTTTGATGTTTTAAGTTTATTAAGTCAGCTGTCCTCGTTAGTAACCTACAACTAGTTGTCCACAGTTAGATGTACAAAAATAATTCGATAAATATTATCTTGAATCAATCCACGACCCAGTGTATACGTATCTCAGTATTGATCACAACTCAAACTATATATATTTTGGAATCAACCTCAACCCTGTATAGCTAACTCCAACATTCACATATAGAGTGTCTATGGTTGTTCCGAAATATATATAGATGTGTCGACATGATAGGTCGAAACATTGTATACGTGTCTATGGTATCTCAAGATTACATAATATACAATACAAGTTGATTAAGTTATGGATGGAATAGATTTGTTACCAATTTTCACGTAGCTAAAATGAGAAAAATTATCCAATCTTGTTTTACCCATAACTTCTTCATTTTAAATCCGTTTTGAGTGAATCAAATTGATATGGTTTCATATTGAACTCTATTTTATGAATCTAAACAGAAAAAGTATAGGTTTATAGTCGGAAAAATAAGTTACAAGTCGTTTTTATAAAGGTAGTCATTTCAGTCGAAAGAACGACGTCTAGATGACCATTTTAGAAAACATACTTCCACTTTGAGTTTAACCATAATTTTTGGATATAGTTTCATGTTCATAATAAAAATCATTTTCTCAGAATAACAACTTTTAAATCAAAGTTTATCATAGTTTTTAATTAACTAACCCAAAACAGCCCGCGGTGTTACTACGACGGCGTAAATCCGGTTTTACGGTGTTTTTCGTGTTTCCAGTTTTTAAATCATTAAGTTAGCATATCATATAGATATAGAACATGTGTTTAGTTGATTTTAAAAGTCAAGTTAGAAGGATTAACTTTTGTTTGCGAACAAGTTTAGACTTAACTAAACTATGTTCTAGTGATTACAAGTTTAAACCTTCGAATAAGATAGCTTTATATGTATGAATCGAATGATGTTATGAACATCATTACTACCTTAATTTCCTTGGATAAACCTACTGGAAAAGAGAAAAATGGATCTAGCTTCAATGGATCCTTGGATGGCTCGAAGTTCTTGAAGCAGAATCATGACACGAAAACAAGTTCAAGTAAGATCATCACTTGAAATAAGATTGTTATAGTTATAGAAATTGAACCAAAGTTTGAATATGATTATTACCTTGTATTAGAATGATAACCTACTGTAAGAAACAAAGATTTCTTGAGGTTGTATGATCACCTTACAAGATTGGAAGTGAGCTAGCAAACTTGAAAGTATTCTTGATTTTATGAAACTAGAACTTTTGGAATTTATGAAGAACACTTAGAACTTGAAGATAGAACTTGAGAGAGATCAATTAGATGAAGAAAATTGAAGAATGAAAGTGTTTGTAGGTGTTTTTGGTCGTTGGTGTATGGATTAGATATAAAGGATATGTAATTTTGTTTTCATGTAAATAAGTCATGAATGATTACTCATATTTTTGTAATTTTATGAGATATTTCATGCTAGTTTCCAAATGATGGTTCCCACATGTGTTAGGTGACTCACATGGGCTGCTAAGAGATGATCATTGGAGTGTATATACCAATAGTACATACATCTAAAAGCTGTGTATTGTACGAGTACGAATACGGGTGCATACGAGTAGAATTGTTGATGAAACTGAACGAGGATGTAATTGTAAGCATTTTTGTTAAGTAGAAGTATTTTGATAAGTGTCTTGAAGTCTTTCAAAAGTGTATGAATACATATTAAAACACTACATGTATATACATTTTAACTGAGTCGTTAAGTCATCGTTTGTCGTTACATGTAAGTGTTGTTTTGAAACCTTTAGGTTAACGATCTTGTTAAATGTTGTTAACCCAATGTTTATAATATCAAATGAGATTTTAAATTATTATATTATCATGATATTATCATGTATGAATATCTCTTAATATGATATATATACATTAAATGTCTTTACAACGATAATCGTTACATATATGTCTCGTTTAAAAATCATTAAGTTAGTAGTCTTGTTTTTACATATGTAGTTCATTGTTAATATACTTTATGATATGTTTTCTTATCATAGTATCATGTTAACTATATATATATATATCCATATATATGTCATCATATAGTTTTTACAAGTTTTAACGTTCGTGAATCACCGATCAACTTGGGTGGTCAATTGTCTATATGAAACCTATTTCAATTAATCAAGTCTTAACAAGTTTGATTGCTTAAGATGTTGGAAACATTTAATCATGTAAATATCAATCTCAATTAATATATATAAACATGGAAAAGTTCGGGTCACTACAACCATGGATTTCATTACTAAATCGCCAAGGACTGCAAGTGGTTATGATAATATTTAGGTAATAATTGATCGTCTCACCAAGTCAGCACACTTCCTGCCAATGAGAGAAGATGACAAAATGGAGAAGTTGGCGCGATTATATTTGAAGGAGGTTGTCTCCAGACATGGAATACCCGTCTCTATTATCTCTGATAGGGATGGTAGATTTGTTTCAAGGTTCTAGCAGACGTTGCAACAAGCATTAGGAACTCGTCTACACATGAGTACTGCCTATCATCCACAAACTGATGGGCAGAGCAAAAGGACGATACAAACGCTTAAAGACATGCTACGAGCATGTGTTATTGATTTCGGAAACAGTTGGGATCGACACCTACCGTTAGTAGAATTTTCCTACAACAACAGTTATCATTCTAGTATTAAGATGGCGCCGTTTGAGGCACTTTATGGTAGAAAGTGCAGGTCTTCGATTTGTTGGAATGAAGTGGGGGATAGACAGATTACGGGTCCGGAGATAATACAAGAAACTACAGAGAAAATCATCCAAATTCAACAACAATTGAAAACCGCCCAGAGTCGACAAAAGAGCTGCGCGGATAGTAAAAGAAAAGATATAGAGTTTGAAATTGAAGAAATGGTCATGCTTAAGGTTTCACCTTAGAAAGGCGTTGTTCGATTTGGTAAACGGGGGAAACTAAATCCAAGGTACATTGGACCATTCAAGATTATATATCGTGTCGGACCAGTAGCTTACCAACTGGAGCTACCTCAACAACTCTTGACTGTACATAACACTTTCCACGTCTCGAATTTGAAGAAATGTTTTGCTAAAGAAGATCTCACTATTCCGTTGGACGAAATCCAAATCAATGAAAAACTTCAATTCATTGAAGAACCCGTCGAAATAATGGATCGTGAGGTTAAGAGACTTAAGCAAAACAAGATACCGATTGTTAAGGTTCGATGGAATGCTCATAGAGGACTCGAGTTCACCTGGGAGCGTGAAGATCAGATGAAGAAGAAATACCCGCATCTATTTCCAGAAGATTCGTCAACAGCTTAAAATTTTGGGACGAAATTTATTTAACGGGTAGGTACTGTAGTGACCCGAACTTTTCCATGTTTATATATATTAATTGAGATTGATATTTACATGACTAAATGTTTCCAACATGTTAAGCAATCAAACTTGTTAAGACTTGATTAAATGAAATAAGTTTCATATAGACAATTGATCACCCAAGTTGACCGGCGATTCACGAACATTACAAATTCACATATATATATGGTTGACATGAGATTATGATGAGTAAGTATCTCACTAAGTATATTAATAATGTGTGATATTCATAAGAAATGAGATTACTAAGTTAAGAAACTCGAAATGATATATATAACGATTATCGTTATGATAACGTCTACTAAATACATATGTATCATATTAAGATATTGATACACTATATTTAACATGATAAAATGATATTTAAATATATCATTAAGTATGTCAACAATGAACTACATATGTAAAAACAAGACTACTAACTCAAGAATTACGAAACGAGACTTATATGTAACGATTATCGTTGTAACGATATTTTAATGTATATATCATATTAAGAGATATTCATACATCATAATATCATGATAAGATAATAATTTAACATCTCATTTGATATAATAAACATTGGGTTAACAACATTAATTGAGATCGTTAACTTATAGGTTTCAAAACAACACTTGCATGTAACGACTAACGAAGACTTAACGACTCCATTAGAATGTATATACATGTTGTGTTTTGATATGTATTCTTACACTTTTGAAAGACTTCAAGACACATATCAAAGTACTTCTACTTAACAAAAATGCTTACAATTACATCCTCGTTCAGTTTCATCTACAATTCTACTCGTATGCACCCGTATTCGTACTCGTACAATACACAGCTTTTAGATGTATGTACTATTTGTGTATACACTCCAATGATTAGCTCTTAGCAGCCCATGTGAGTCACCTAACACATGTGAGAACCATCATTTGGCAACTAGCATGAAATATCTCATAAAATTACAAAAATATGAGTAATCATTCATGACTTATTTACATGTAAACAAAATTACACATCCTTTATATCTAATCCATATACCAACGACTAAAAATACCTACAAATACTTTCATATTTCATTTTTCTTCATATAATTGATCTCTCTCAAGTTCCATCTTCAAGTTCTAAGTGTTCTTCATAAATTCTACAAGTTTTAGTTTCATAAAATCAAGAATACTTCTAAGTTTACTAGCTCACTTCCAATCTTGTAAAGTGATCATCCAATCTCAAGAAATCTTTGTTGTTTATAGTAAGATATCATTCTAAATCAAGGTAATACTCATATACAAACTTTGATTCAATTCCTATAACTATAACTATCTTAATTCGAGTGATAATCTTACTTGAACTTGTTTCTGTGTCATGATTCTACTTCAAGAACTTTCAAGCTATCCAAGATCCTTTGAAGCTAGATCATTTCTTGTCACTTCCAGTAGGTTTACCTACTAAACTTTAGGTACTAATGATGTTCATAACATCATTCGATTCATACAAAACTATCTTATTCGAAGATTTGAACATGTAATCACTAGAACATAGTTTAGTTAATTCTAAACTTGTTCGCAAACAAAAGTTAATCCTTCTAAATTAACTTTTAAAATCAACTAAACACATGTTCTATATCTATATGATATGCTAACTTAATGATTTAAAACAGTAAAACACGAAAAACACCGTAAAATCGGATATACGCCGTCGTAGTAACACCGCGGGCTGTTTTGGGTTAGTTAATTAAAAACTATTATAAACTTTGATTTAAAAGTTGTTCTTCTGGGAAAATGATTTTTCTTATGAACATGAAACTATATCCAAAAATCATGGTTAAACTCAAAGTGGAAGTATGTTTTCTAAAATGGTCATCTAGACGTCGTTTTTTTCGACTGAAATGACTACCTTTTACAAAAATGACTTGTAACTTATATTTCCGACTATAAACCTATACTTTTTATATTTATATTCATAAAATAGAGTTCAATATGAAACCATACCAATTTGATTCACTCAAAACGGATTTAAAACGAAGAAGTTATGGGTAAAACAAGATTGGATATTTTTTGATTGTTGTAGCTACGGGAAATATTGTAACAGTTCTATACAAATCATATCCTAGCTAACTTATATTGTATTATAGTGTATTCTAATATATTATATAATCTTGGGATACTATAGACACGTATGCAAATGTTTTGACATATCATATCGACCAATGTATATATATATTATTTGGAACAACCATAGACACTCTATATGCAGTAATGTTGGAGTTAGCTGTACAGGGTTGAGGTTGATTCCAAAAATATATAAACTTTGAGTTGTGATCTAGCCTGAGACGTGTATACACTGGGTCGTGGATTGATTCAAGATAATATATATATCGATTTATTTCTGTACATCTAACTGTGGACAACTAGTTGTAGGTTACTAACGAGGACAGCTGGCTTAATAAACTTAAAACAGTAAAACATATTAAAAATGTTGTAAATATATTTTGAACATACTTTGATATATATGTACATATTTGTTATAGGTTCGTGAATCGACCAGTGGCCAAGTCTTACTTCCCGACGAAGTAAAAATCTGTGAAAGTGAGTTATAGTCCCACTTTTAAAATCCAATATTTTGGGATGAGAATACATGCAGTTTTATAAATGTTTTACGAAATAGACACAAGTAAATGAAACTACATTATATGGGTGAATGATCGAAGCCGAATATGCCCCTTTTTCTTGGTAGCCTAAGAATTAGTAAACCGATCTACTAATTGACACGAATCCTAAAGATAGATCTATTGGGCCTAACGAACCCCATCCAAAGTACCAGATGCTTTAGTACTTCGAATTCGTTTTTATCATGTCCGAAGGATTTCCTGGAATGATAGGGGATATTCTTATATGCATATTGTTAATGTCGGTTACCAGGTGTTCACCATATGAATGATTTTTATCTCTATGTATGGGATGTATATTGAAATATGAAATCTTGTGGTCTATTATTATGATTTGAAAATATATAGGTTAAACCTATAACTCACCAACATTTTTGTTGACGTTTTAAGCATGTTTATTCTCAGATGATTATTAAGAGCTTCCGCTGTTGCATACTAAAATAAGGACAAGATTTGGAGTCCATGCTTGTATGATATTATGTAAAAACTGCATTTAAGAAAATTATTTTTGATGTAATATATTCTTATTGTAAACCATTATGTAATGGTCGTGTGTAAACGGTATATTTTAGATTATAATTATTTGATAATCTACGTAATTCTTTTTAAACCTTTATAGATAAAATAAAGGTTATGGTTGTTTTAAAAATGAATGCAGTCTTTGAAAAACGTCTCATATAGAGGTCAAAACCTCGCGACGAAATCAATTAATATGGAACGTTTATAATCAATATGAACGGGACATTTCAAAAGTTATGAATTATTTTCGCCTTTAAATATTTTGCTGGACGTCATGGTCCATTATCCGCTTTGCTCTGCATTTTGTGCATATAAGTTGTGTCATGACATTTTTTGTAGATTTGTTTCATCGCTTCGATGCTTTAGTGAGTTCTACATGTCTCACTATCGATACAACCATTTTGAGTATGATTACACTTCTACCACCGAAAGGCTATCTTTCTTTCTGCGGGTAGGGATGACACACAGCAATGTGAGACCTAGGCTAAAAAATCCTTGGCCGGATAAAATTTATCAAAAAATATTGCCATAAGAATAATTGCTATTATTCATATTCTTAAAGAAATTTTTACATTTATGACTATATCTCATGCACTTGACAGTTGATCAAGCTGTCCATGCATATAGTGCTATGCGTAAAATTTCTTTAAATTCATTGCATTCCAAGCTCTTTCATATTGCTCGCTGGAAGGCGTAGCAAGCATGTATGATCCATTCTGATTTACTTTTGTGACCTTATAAGGTCCTTCCCATTTTGGGGCTAGCTTTCCAAATTTGATTTGCCTACTAGCCTCATTATCACGTAGCACCAGATCACCTACTTCAAACTGCACATGCTGCACTTTTTTGTTGTAATATTTTGCCATTTTATGCTTGTGATCTGCTTGCTGGATGGCGGCCATCAACGTTCTTTCCTCCAACAAATTGAGATTCTCCCTTAATGCTTCAGAATTAGCCTCAACATCAAATGCCATAATGCGTTGCGTTGGCACACATATTTCGGCCGGTATTACTGCCTCTGTACCATACACTAGACTAAAAGGTGTTTCCCCGTGCTCCGCTTTGGCGTTGTTCGGTGTATCCACAACACATTTGGCAGCTCGTCCACCCATCCAGTTTGACTCAATCCCAACAGTGCCTTAATGCCAGCAATGATTTCTTTGTTGGTAACCTCCACTTGTCCATTTGCTTGAGGATGAGCAACAGATGTAAAGTTTTGCTTTATGCCAGCTCTTCACACCAACTCCGAAATGGATTTTCTGCAAATTGCTTGCCATTATCACTGACTATTTCATTTGGCACCCCATAACGGCACACGATATCATGCCAGACAAACTTCTTGACATTTTCTCCTGTGATTTTTGCTAAAGCCTTTGCTTCAACCCATTTCGTGAAAAAATCAATTGCTACCACCAAGAACTTAGCATTACCAGTGCTTCTATTGAATGGCCCCACAATATCGATAGCCCACTTGCAGAAAGGCCAAGCGGGTGACACCAATATCAAGTCCTACTTTGGAAGACGCTGAATTGTACCATGCCTCTGACAATTCTCACATGTTTTTATGATTTCTGCAACATCTCGACAACCGGAAGGCCAAAAATACCCTTGTCACATGATCCGTGATGCCACAGTACGAAAGCCGGACTGTTGAGGACAAAATCCTTCGTGCATTTCTTTGACCACCTTTAATGCTTCATCATCAGTTAAACACCTTAACAACGGACCATTGTAAGATTTTCGATAAAGGACACCATTAACAATTTCATACATTGGTGCTGTCACTCTTATTCTTCTTGCTTCCGCCTTATCAATAGGTAACCATCCGTCATGCAAATATCTCAAATATGGAGTCATCCAAGTTTCCTTAGCACCTTCAACTATTGCCATAATTGGTTTTTCATGTATTGATTTCTCCTTAAGCTCTTCAACCAACACTCGTTTGTGCAAATGATCAAAGGTTAAAGTAGCTAACTTGCTCAAGACATCAGCCTTTTTGTTCTTATTTCGAGGGATTTGCACGACTTCAAGGTTATCAAATTTCTTTGAAATTGCCTCCACCAACTTTACATATTGCCTCATGGATGTATCCCTTGCATCAAACATTCCATTAACCTGCTGGGCAACGATTTGAGAATCAACATATGCTCGTAAATTTGTTATGCCCATTTCTACCGCTATGCAGAGGCCGGAGAGTAATGCCTCATATTCTGCTTCATTATTTGAAGCATAAAAACAAAATTTCAATGCATAGGTATACTCTTCTCCATCTGGACTTGTTAAAACTAGTCCTGCACCTGTTTCCTCTTCACTGGATGCTCCATCAGTGTGTAACTCCCACACATGCTGTTGTGGTGCCATTTTGTTGTCATACTCTACTTTTTCATTTGTTTCCAAGAGGAAATCTGCCAAAATTTGTCCTTTAACTGCATTCCGGGGAGCAAAATTAATTTCATACTCCCCCAACTCGATGGCCCATTTTTCTAAACGGCTAGATGATTCTGGACGCCGGAGTATTTGCTTCAACAGCTGATCTGTTAACACTAAGATTGGATGACCTTGAAAATATCTTCGTAAATGTCGTGCAGTATGCACAAGGGCATAAACCATGCGGTGAAGTGGTGGATAATTTGTTTCACTAAGCTGCAACACTTTGCTAACAAAATATATGGGCATTTGCACGCCGTTCTGTTCTGTGATTAAGACATAACTTATCGCTTCTTTTGAGATAGCTAAGTACAAAATTAAGGTTTCCCCTTCTTTTGGTGCTGTTAATGTAGGTAACATTTTTAGCAACCGCTTGACCTCTTGGAATGCATTTTCGGCTTCCGCCGTCCATACAAAATCTTTTTTATTTAAACAGCCTATTAACACCTTCATGAATGGAAGCGACTTTTTAGCTGCTCTGGACAAGAATCTTGTTAATGCTGCTAGACATCCATACAACCGTTGAACATCTTTCTTGCTAGTTGGCGACTTCATGTCTTCAATTGCTTGAATTTTCTTAGGATTAGCTTTAATACCACGTTCTGTGACAATATGACCTAAGAATTTTACCTCTTCCACACCAAACGTGCACTTCTTGGGATTTAATTTCATATTGATTTTTCGTAGAGATGCAAAAGTCTCGTGTATATCTCGTAACATCTTTTCTTCAGTATGACTTTTGATGATAATGTCATCAACATAAGCTTCTAAATTATGCCCAATTTGATCCTTAAACGCCATATCAATAAGTCGTTGATATGTTGCTCCTGCATTCTTCAGACCAAAAGGCATTTTCATGTAATAGAATATGCCTTCCGTAGTGTGAAAAGTCGTTTTATCTTCATCTTTTAAGGCCATAGGTATTTGATGATACCCCTTAGCTACATCTAAGAAACATTTGAATCGATATCCTACCAATGCTTCAACCTTCCAATCAATTTCTGGCAAAGGATAATTATCCTTTGGACATACTTTATTGATATCCGTGAAATCCACACACATCCTCTAGTGACCCAGGAATTTCCGACCAAATTTAAACTTAATCTTTATATGATTTCAATACGATAAGCAAAGTATTTTAGGTTGAGTCTCAATAATTTAGAACTGTTTCATATATTCAATTGACCTTCGATTGTTCCCGAGGATTCACGAACAATTGTTTGTAAATATATATGTATGTATAAATGTAAGTGTATATGTAATATTTTGAGTTCATAAAATATACTTTAATCACTTGAATTAAAAATGTAAAATAATAACTGGAATAATTAAGTATTATTAAGAAGAGTAAAAAATATATGGTTCTTATTAATAAATACAAATATAATTATATGATAATATATATGATATGTATGAATATTAAATATTCAACATATGTAATCATATAAAATATAATATTAATAATTAAATGATAAAGCAAGTTAAAAATATAGTTGTTATAGTAATATTATTATTACTTTCATTAATATCAGTATTAGTTATATTATTATAGATAATATGTGGATAGGAAATTTAATGCATTTAATTTGTTATCTTTACTAATATTATTATTACCCTCATTACCATTATTAGAATAAATATTTAATAAAAATATCAGTGTTATTATTATCATTATTATTATGTAAGATACATAAATATGAAATTTGATACAATTGATTTGTTATCTCATTATGATTATTATTAATATTATTATTCATGTCATAATTGGTAGTAAGATTACAGTTGTAATTATTATTAATTATTATTATTACCTTTATTAATATTATTATTATTATTATTAATATCATTATTATTATATTTATAGATACTATTATTAAAAATCAATAAAATTTATTATTATCAGTAATAATGAAATTATTATAATTTCTAGTGATTATTGTATCATTATTTATTATTATTAATATAATATTTATTATTATTATTATTAGATTTATTAATTATTAGTATTATTTATATAAACCATAAAAATCAAATAAAATTGCATGATTCAGTTTGACATCTAAATCAAACTGTATTTGATTTTGGTTTTTATCGTCTAACTTGTTATCTGTCGACTCCCAATCCACAGAGCCAGCCAAATTCAGTTACAAATCACTATCTGTTTAATTTATTTTTTTTCCTTTTCCACGATTTAAATTATTGACTGCAGATTTTTACAGGTAAATCTAAATTGATCAAATCATCTTATTTAACTTTAATTATTTGTCTATCATCTTTATATACCTTCCTTCCACACTGCAATTCGAATTAAACAGAAAAATTAGATTAAAAGTTTTAAAGAACTTCACGACACCTCTGTTATTCACCCTTTTAGCCAATCCTCGAATTCGAATCCAATTTCAAAAATGAAAAATGCCATCATGTTAGGAATATCGTGTTCAAACTACCTACAAAGTTTCAAGTTCCAACTCTTGATATCGAGTTCGAATTCCTGAGTCAAAGTTTTATTTTCATAAAGTCAAACAAGTGTTCTTGAATCAAATTCGAAAAACCTGTTGTAATTAGGATTTAATTGATGAAGTGAAAAGTTTCTATAAGGGTTTTGAAACATAATTTGTGTTATAGCATTTGTCCATAACTTCCTCTAAATCAAAATCGCGAATTTCTTTTCTTTTTTTTTACAGCGGCTGCAGAAGCAGCATTTTATTTGTTTTTATTTTTGTTCCGTTTTTAAGAAATTCAAAGAGTCATATAGGTGAATTATTAAGAAAACAATACAACCTATCATCATTATCGTTAATATTAGTGTTATTACTATTCGTTATAAGTATTAGATAATATTATCAATATTGTTTTAAAAATAAAATAACTTATCCTTATTATTATTACTATCAGTATTATTATCAGTAATATTATTATTATTATTATTAATATAGTATTAATATCATTATTAGGGTTATGATTATTATTATTATCATTAACATTTCTATCATTAAAAATTAATACTTGTATCATGATATGAATGATATTATTATTATTAGTATTATTACTAGTATTATAATTATTAGTAGTAATACAATTATCATTAAAAGTATCATAACCATTATTGTTATTATTACCATTATAAGTATGATTATTTATATTATAATGAGTGTTATTAATATGTAATTACTAAAATCATTATTATAAGTATCATTAACCAAAAAATTTATATTTTACTGTTATTATTATAAAAATCATTATTAATATCATTAATATAATTATTAACAATAATACCTTATTTAGTAATATTAAGTATTATAAATATTATCATTTTTAACGTAATATTACTAAAATTAATATTTTTAACAAACAAATGATATATACAAATATAAAAATATATTTAATAAATATAACACAACGAAAAATAATAGTTTATATAACAAAATAAATATGTGAAACATATATATTATTAATATAAAAAGTATATAACTAATAAATTATATATATTGTTCGATTACAACTATGTATATTAATAAATATACAAATGATATAGGTTCGTGAATCCGAGGCCAACCCTACACTTGTTCAATATTGACATATGTATTTTTATTACAAAATACATTAGGTGAGTTTCATATGATCCCTTTTACTCATTACATTTTTGGGCTGAGAATACATGCAAATGCTTTATTAACTGTTTTACAATATTTATATGCGTGAGTTTCATTTGCCTTTTTACCCTTTATATTTTTGGGCTGAGAATACATGCGCAATTTTTATAAATGTTTTATGAAATAGACACAAGTAATCGAAACTACATTATATGGTTGAATTATCGAAATCGAATATGCCCCTTTTTATTAAGTCTGGTAATCTAAGAATTAGGGAACAGACACCCTAATTGACGCGAACTTTAAAGATAGATCTATCGGGCCCAACAAGCCCCATCCAAAGTACCGGATGCTTTAGTACTTCAAAATTTATATCATGTCCGAAGGAAGATCCCGGAAGGATGGGGATATTCTTATGCATATTGTGAATGTCGGTTACCAGGTGTTCAATCCATACGAATGATAATTTTGTCTCTATCAATGGGACGTATGTTTATGAGAAAAGAAAATATGAAATCTTGTGGTCTATTAAAATTAAGAAATAATTATTTATGTTAAACTAATGAACTCACCAACCTTTTGGTTGACACTTTAAAGCATGTTTATTCTCAGGTACGAAAGAAATTTTCCGTTGTGCATTTGCTCATCTTAGAGATACTACTTGGAGTCATTCATGACATATTTCAAAAGACGTTGCATTCGAGTCGTTGAGTTCGTCAAGATTATTATTAAGTCAATTATAGTAAGATATATTACGAAATTGTATGCATGTTGTCAACTTTCGATGTAATGAAAGATTGTCTTTTCAAAAACGAATGAAATGTTTGTAAAATATATCATATAGAGGTCAAGTACCTCGCGATGTAACCAACTGTTGTGAATAGTTTATAATCGATATGGACTTCATCCGGATGAATTAGGACGGGTCTTCACAGTTGGCATCAGAGCTGGTATAACGCCGTCCATGTGTGGCGGGTTAGTCGTAAAGGAGGTTCTCACAGTGTTACCTGTGACAAAGCATTTGCTCTTACTCCTTGCGATCCCTTACGAGGGTTGGCAGTAGCCGAGAGGCATGCCCTAAAATCAATATCTGAGGTACACTCAGTGGTCACCAGGTGGTTAGCTGGGAAGGTACTGGGTGGGATGGTGGTTGTCCCTAATTGTTTCACAGTTGGTATCAGAGCGGTGGTCTTAGAGAACCAGGTCTTGCATTAGTGTCTCTAACCGATAGTCGTTAGAATGCCTTAGTGAGTCTGGACTTCGACTGTGTTTGCATGTCAAAAGTTTTGCTTATCATTTCTAGTCAGAAATCATCTACTTATCATTCTTAGTCTAGACACATCTTACTGCATTGATTGCATGAATAGTGTATAGACAAGATTCATATCTTAGCGTATCTGTACTGTAAACGTTACCTGGCGTATCCCATAAATTCCTACGTAATCTACGAAACCTTTTGTTTTATATATATGGATATTCTATGTAATTAAGAATACCATCCGGTAGCCAGAAAATCATTTCATATCTAAAAAAAAAATTTCTTTATTCAATCGTACGAAATGGAATTCGTCATTAGTTCAAGTCACTCGGATTCCGAAATGGAATCCCACTCAAGCTCCGAAAGCAGTGTGACCGGAATGGATCAACCAATCATTCATCATCTATTCTGGATGAATTGGGGATGGGTTCGTAGCCTCCTCAATTATTGGAGACAAGAAGAAGGTGATCCTTTCCATCCGCCACATTGCCCTATTGGCGAAGAACCTGAAGCACTTACCGGTGAACCTGTTCGAAACACCATCTTTTCTCTCATTTCCAGAGTATCTCGCCACGATTATATACTATACCAAATTCTAGATTATATTCATCCGCTAGTCCGAACCGAAAATCACCCCGGTGTAATAAAAGAAGTCAACGAGCTTCGCGTTCGGGTAGTGGCTTTAGAGAATATGGTACGAAGGTTACAAACACCAGCATCAGCACCAGCAGCATAACCAGTACCACCACCAATGTCAACAGTACCATCATCACCACCACCAACATCAACATCCGCATCCTACACCTCAACATCTTAATCTATACCTCAAACATCAATGTCATACGCACCATGGATACCAAGGAGTACCAACAACAACAACATCATCACACGTCTCAACCTCGCAATTTATACCTCAAGCATAATCATCGTTCTACGAATCATTTTACGAATCGTTCTACATAAACTATCTTCATCCTTCATGGTGATTACGTAATCTCTAATATTTTAGAGATTATGTACTCTAGTTCTAGCCATAAATCTGATGAGTTTAATATCACATTGACTCATTAAATCCATAATTACGTCTGAAGAAAATATATATGTATATATGTTTTCATAAAGATTGTAATTAAAATTTTTATTATACAAACTATTAATGGTGAAAATATTTTAACGGGTAGGTAATACCCGAGGAATATTTAGATTTCGCATTAATAAGTTACACTGTACATTCTTCGAATCTTATTCAACAGTAATTTACTATCCTACTTGCAACCACATCTATACGAATCCGTTCATCACAGAAAAACCATTTTCATTCAATTTCATATTTGGATTTTGACCTATCAGAATCCGACAAGTGGCATAATGAAGAAAACATTGGACAAAATAAAATTTGTTAGAAACAAACAAATTAACTATGAGAAATTTTGTTAAGAATCCACGCTAACAAAATCCTAGCTAACTGTTCCTAGCTAACTGATTACATTTTATTTATCGCAATTTACATTCTCGCAATTTTATTTATCGTCATTAAATTTCTGTTATTTACTTTACGCACTTTATTTATCGTTATTTAATTTTCTTTTATTTATTTTTACGCACTTTAAATATCGGGACACGTATACAAGGTTTTGACATATCATATCGACGCATCTATATATATTATTTGGAATCACCATAGACACTCTATATGCAGTAATGATCGAGTTCTCTATACAGGGTTGAGGTTGATTCTACAATAATATATATAGTTTGAGTTGTGATCGAGTCTGAGACGTATACGGGTCATGACACGTATTAATTAATTTGAATATTATATATTAAACTATATATGAACTATTGGACTGTCAACTGTGAACTATCGACTGTGAACTAATAACATTGGACAATTAAAATGAATTAAAATATTGATTATAACATATGAAACTAAGCAATTCTTCAAGTTGCCACTTGATTTCGTCTTAAACAACATTTGTATCTTCACGATTACATTCTGCGTTCAAACCTTTCATGATTCTTGAAAACACCTCAATCGAGAGAATGAACCAACCGCACTTCATTTACGGGAGAAAAGATTGATGCATATAGTTATGCACCTGAAAACACTCGGAACCTGAGTAAACGTTTAACATGTAGCTATGCTAATTCCTTTAGCATTATTATTACCGAAAATAACTTTGCATCTGCTGTTTGAGATAGCCAGTTTTGTCACAGCTCCAGCAAGACAACTTCAACTTTTCGTACGAAACAACCTTATTATAACGTTGATATATACGCGTGCTCTTTTATTGTTACCAGGGAACCTTTCATATTCCACCATATTACCATCAGCGTTTAATCATCTAAAAACACAATTTTCCTGATGCCACCTCGAATTAATAACCGATGATTCAGATATCATAGCATTAAATGCAGAGGAAACGGAAAAATGGTAGATGGTCTAAATGACCAAAAGTTTGATGATAAAGAAAGGAGTGTTAGGAACGCTCGATAGAAAGTTGGGTAGTGAAAAATAGATTGAGCTACCCATGAAGGATACCAAGGACAAATACAAGGACCAAACCCTACATTCAAAGGATTCAGGTAATTCTGGATCCGTTGAAATCTTTAGAGAATATCTTGCTCCGAAGTCATGTTAAAATCTTGCGGAAAATCTTTCTCCATCAACCATCGAACTTAGAAATTTCAAAATATCATCATCAATATCTTCGATATTTCTGAGGATATTTTCATAAATATTCTCGTCCGAAATTATACACCTCATCGTGCTTCCTGTGTATCATTATATTGGAAACATTCAATAGAAAATTTAGTACCGAAAAGCAGATTATGCGAAACTAGGAAGAAAGCCGTGGACAAATCACAAAGAATAAGTTTGACTTCAAAGAATCCAAATGATTCAATGTCTGCTAAAGTATTTAGTGAATATCTTGCTCCTTACTCTAAACCCTTGCAGACAATAGTTTCTATCATCCGCTGATCTTAGATATTCCGAGATATTATCGTATCTTTCATTATAAATATCCTCCATATTTCTGGAGATATTTTTATAACTATTCCTATCTGAAACCATTAATCTCTTCGTGCTATCAGTATTACATCATATAGAAACTGTTAGTTTCTATATTCTGTAAACTTTCGAGCTTAAAATATGAATGTTATTGAAGTAATGTTGGAAACTGATGCATGAGTTAGGATAATATAATGACACTTGATCAACGTGATTATATTACAATAAGTCATGCTGAGTTTCTAATGGAATGTGATGATTCACAGTACCATCATTATGTGCCATGTTACACGATTCTTTCATTCTACTTAACCTCTAAACATATCAAGAAAATATCTTCTTGATGGTTCTGTCTTTTCCGTAACTTCTGGTAATTTGATAAAACAAATCATGCTACTACCTTTCCTTTCTATCTTGTATATTATGATAATTCAAAACTCCATACCTATGAATTCTGGACCATTACTTGTAAAAAGTAAACAAAAGCATGAAGCTCCGAAATAGAAAGGGGGTATAAATCGCAGCAAATAAGAGAGTGCATTAACTGTGGATGACAATAATTATAAGAGACAGAAGCGGGGACATTGAAATATAAGGGAAGATATAAAGCACAATAACAACACGGAGGTTACAAACCGTGGATATTAATAAGAATAGCAATATAAAGACACGGTATAATTAAGAATAGTATTCCCCCAAGGCAATAGTAGAAGTTAACAGATTTTCTGGTGGAAGATTGAAAAGAAGGATGACAGATACATAGATAGTAAAATATCAAGAATCAGAACTGAATGGAGCATTTCCACAATATTTTAGAAGTAGGAACAGAGGAAGAAAGTATAGGAATGGTGAAAGTAATGGAACGGAAGAAGTTCATTTATAGTGAAAATACCAGACAAAGAAATCAAGGCAGATTTCTGTATTAATTATAGAGATCTTAATTTCCTTACTCACCGAAGAATCAAATCTTTTAGATTTCGAAGATTTTCTTCAAATTCCTTGAATTCTGAAATTCAAGCAAAACAACGTCAAAAGCTAAGATGCATCTTATTTTTCTAAATTCAGCCCCCTACGTCAAAAGTTAAGATGAATCTTTACTTTCCTATTTCACTCTTTGGTGATAGCTAATCGAATTATTTTATTCAGGTTACACCCTGTGATAAAATTCTATTTATCAACTCATATTTGCCATGAAAACATTTTTATTGTTAGCCATGACAACCTCACTCAAATTTCGGGACGAAATTTCTTTAACGGGTAGGTACTGTAGTGACCCGGGAATTTCCGACCAAATTTAAACTTAATCTTTATATGATTTCAATACGATAAGCAAAGTATTTTAGGTTGAGTCTCAATAATTTAGAACTGTTTCATATATTCAATTGACCTTCGACTATTCCCGAGGATTCACGAACAATTATTTGTAAATATATATGTATGTATAAATGTAAGTGTATATGTAATATTTTGAGTTAATAAAATATACTTTAATCACTTGAATTAAAAATGTAAAATAATAACTGGAATAATTAAGTATTATTAAGAAGAGTAAAAAATATATGGTTCTTGTTAATAAATACAAATATAATTATATGATAATATATATGATATGTATGAATATTAAATATTCAACATATGTAATCATATAAAATATAATATTAATAATTAAATGATAAAGCAAGTTAAAAATATAGTTGTTATAGTAATATTATTATTACTTTCATTAATATCAGTATTAGTTATATTATTATAGATAATATGTGGATAGGAAATTTAATGCATTTAATTTGTTATCTTTACTAATATTATTATTACCCTCATTACCATTATTAGAATAAATATTTAATAAAAATATCAGTGTTATTATTATCATTATTATTATGTAAGATACATAAATATGAAATTTGATACAATTGATTTGTTATCTCATTATGATTATTATTAATATTATTATTCATGTCATAATTGGTAGTAAGACTACAATTGTAATTATTATTAATTATTATTATTACCTTTATTAATATTATTATTATTATTAATATCATTATTATTATATTTATAGATACTATTATTAAAAATCAATAAAATTTATTATTATCAGTAATAATGAAATTATTATAATTTCTAGTAATTATTATATCATTATTTATTATTATTAATATAATAATAATTATTATTATTATTATTATTATTATTAATAGATTTATTAATTATTAGTATTATTTATATAAACCATAAAAATGAAATAAAATTGCATGATTCAGTTTGACATCTAAATCAAACTGTATTTGATTTTGGTTTTTGTCATCCAACATGTTATCTATCGACTCCCAATCCACATAACCAGCCAAATTCAGTTGCAAGTCACTATCTGTTTAATATATTTTTTTTTTCTTTTCCACGATTTAAATTATTGACTGCATATATTTACAGGTAAATCTAAATTGATCAAATCATCTTATTTAACTTTAATTATTTGTCTATCATCTTTATATACCTCCCTTCCACACTGTAATTCGAATTAAACAAAAAAATTAGATTAAATGTTTCAAAGAACTTCACGACACCTCTGTTATTCACCTTTTTAGCCAATCCTCGAATTCGAATCCAATTTCAAAAATGAAAAATGCCATCATGTTAGGAATATCGTGTTCAAACTACCTACAAAGTTTCAAGTTCCAACTCTTGATATCGAGTTCAAATTCCTGAGTCAAAGTTTTATTTTCATAAAGTCAAACAAGTGTTCTTGAATCAAATTCAAAAAACCTGTTGTAATTACAATTCAATTAATGATGTGAAAAGTTTCTATAAGGGTTTTGAAACATAATTTGTGTTATAGCATTTGTCCATAACTTCCTCTAAATCAAAACCGCGAATTTCTTTTTTTTTACAGCGGCTGCAGAAGTAGCATTTTATTTGTTTTTATTTTTGTTCCGTTTTCAAGAAATTCAAAGAGTCATATAGGTGAATTATATATCATTTCAAAAGTCTTAAAACGATTGATCATACGCTGTTATGAATTTAGTTTGATAATGATTCGTTAATAAGGGTTGAATGAAGAAGATGGTGGAAACAGAAAACGAATACGGGTTAAATAAATAAGTAGGGAAGCTTAATCAGAAATACGAAATTAGAGGAATGGTTTGTGTGTGTGAAGGGTTACCGAGAGGTTGGGGGTTCGAGTCCCGGCTTGGGCAATTTGTTATCTTTTTGAGCCCTTAAGGTAGTTTCCTAAACCAAAAATTATTATTTTTATGATTATTATTATCTTTATTATTTATTACTAATGTTGTTCCTAGTATTATTATTATTAAATGTATTACTAATAATATTAGTATTATAATTATGAATATTAGTATTATTATTATAATTATTATCATAATTATTATTATAAGTATTATCATTATTATTATAATTATGATTATTATTATCATTATTAGGAAAACAATACAACCTATCATCATTATCGTTAATATTAGTGTTATTACTATTCGTTATAAGTATTAGATAATATTATCAATATTGTTTTAAAAATAAAATAACTTATCATTATTATTATTACTATCAGTATTATTATCATTAATATTATTATTATTATTATTATTAATATAGTATTAATATCATTATTAGGGTTATGATTATTATTATTATCATTAACATTTCTATCATTAAAAATTAATACTTGTATCATGATATGAATGATAATATTATTATTAGTATTATTACTAGTATTATAATTATTAGTAGTAATACAATTATCATTAAAAGTATCATAACCATTATTGTTATTATTACCATTATAAGTATGATTATTTATATTATAATGAGTGTTATTAATATGTAATTACTAAAATCATTATTATAAGTATCATTAACCTAAAAATTTATATTTTACTGTTATTATTATAAAAATCATTATTAATATCATTAATATAATTATTAACAATAATACCTTATTTAGTAATATTAAGTATTATAAATATTATCATTTTTAACGTAATATTACTAAAATTACTATTTTTAACAAACAAATGATATATACAAATATAAAAATATATTTAATAAATACAACACAACGAAAAATAATAGTTTATATAACAAAATAAATATGTGAAACATATATATTATTAATATAAAAAGTATATAACTAATAAATTATATATATTGTTCGATTACAACTATGTATATTAATAAATAGACAAATGATATAGGTTCGTGAATCCGAGGCCAACCCTACACTTGTTCAATATTGTCATATGTATTTTTACTACAAAATACATTAGGTGAGTTTCATATGATCCCTTTTACTCATTACATTTTTGGGCTGAGAATACATGCAAATGCTTTATTAACTGTTTTACAATATTTATATGCGTGAGTTTTATTTGCCTTTTTACCCTTTATATTTTTGGGCTGAGAATACATGCGCAATTTTTATAAATGTTTTACGAAATAGACACAAGTAATCGAAACTACATTATATGGTTGAATTATCGAAATCGAATATGCCCCTTTTTATTAAATCTGGTAATCTAAGAATTATGGAACAGACACCCTAATTGATGCGAACTCTAAAGATAGATCTATCAGGCCCAACAAGCCCCATCCAAAGTATCGGATGCTTTAGTACTTCGAAATTTATATCATGTCCGAAGGAGGATCCCGGAATGATGGGGATATTCTTATGCATATTGTGAATGTCGGTTACTAGGTGTTCAATCCATACGAATGATAATTTTGTCTCTATGCATGGGACGTATGTTTATTAGAAAAGAAAATATGAAATCTTGTGGTCTATTAAAATTAGGAAATGATTATTTATGTTAAACTAATGAACTCACCAACCTTTTGGTTGACACTTTAAAGCATGTTTATTCTCAGGTACGAAAGAAATTTTCCGCTGTGCATTTGCTCATCTTAGAGATACTACTTGGAGTCATTCATGACATATTTCAAAAGACGTTGCATTCGAGTCGTTGAGTTCATCAAGATTATTATTAAGTCAATTATAGTAAGATATATTACGAAATAGTATGCATGTTGTCAACTTTCGATGTAATGAAAGATTGTCTTTTCACAAACGAATGCAATGTTTGTAAAATGTATCATATAGAGGTCAAGTACCTCACGATGTAACCAACTGTTGTGAATCGTTTATAATCGATATGGATTTCGTCCGGATGAATTAGGACGGGTCTTCACACATCCTCCATGAATTGTCCGGCTTCCTAACCATGACTGGATTGGCCTCCCATGTCTGATATTTGACCTCTCGCAAGATCCCAGCATTCACCAAACTTCGTACCTCATCACAGAGGAATTTACTTCTTTATGGCGCCATGCCTCGCTTCTTCTGACAAATAGGATGTATGTTGGGATTCACGTTTAGCCTATGCTCTGCAACTTCCCTTGGAACACCAGTCATATCAGACGGTTGCCATGCAAAAACATCTAAATTTGTTGTCAAAATGTTATATAACTTTTCTTTACATTCTGCGGATAACGTGTGCCCAATTATGATTTTCTGATATGGAAATTTAAGATTCGGTGAAATTGACCCATCATCGTGTATGATTGGTTTAATTATTGCCATTGTTACTTGAGAACACTCAATTGACTTCTGTCATTCTGCATATAACGTTGCTACTCTGCCTGGCGTTGGAAACTTCATCATGCCATGTACAGTTGATGTTACAGCTCCAAACGTCATTAAAGCAGTTCTTCCCAAAATTATGTTGTACTGTGAATTTGCTTTAACCACCAGGAACTCAATATTGGCTGTGCGTCGTAGGGGTGACTTGCCCAAGGTTACTTCAAGCAGAATACTTCCTTCAGACCAGGATGGTTCACTTGTAAAACTTGCTAACGGCACGTATGTTTCCTTCATTTTTTCTTGTACATCTTTAGGAAGCTGTATGAAGCAATGTTCATACATAATATCTGCTCCAGCTCCTGTGTTAGTATAAATGTTGTGTATTAAGCAATTAGCAACTCGTGCTTCTATAACCACTAGACCATCGGATGGATTTGTGTTGAACATAGAAGAAAATGATATTAATTAATCTTCCCAATCTTCTAACACTTCTGCCTTCCTTCGTTTTCCAGCTTTCCATGGATGTATCATTCCTACTTCTATGGGTACCAATTCGTTACCCTCTCCTTCTTTGTCAGTGTTGAAGAGATGATTCGTCTTAATAATGGATGGCACCATTGTTAACACCTATTTCCTTATGAGGTAAGGATTAGTGTGCCAACACGATACTAGAAGTAATCTAGCTTTAGGTGGGTGTGTGTTGCCGATTGATGTTTGCTCTTGGGAAATAATCCCTGCAGACCCGGTTCACAAGTATAGAAACTTGTGGGGTGGCTTAATCAATCTGTCGTCCATAGAGCGTAGAATTGCTAGCCGGATGACTTCTAGTGAGAAAAAGTGTTAGAGAGAGAGAGGTGAAGTCTCTGCTCTTAAATTTGTCAGAATGTCTGAACTGTGTAAAATGACGACCCAAGGGGTCTATTTATAGTGTCAGATCCACCAGATTGTTCGGGGACATGTGTCAGATGATGATATATTCTGTTACTTGTGATCCGAGATTTATGCTGAAAGTGTCATTCTTCGGCCAGGGCTTACGCGCTAGGCGGCCTTCAGGGCTTACGCATGACGGAGTAGCCTGTAGAGCGGAGAACGGTAGGCAGACAGTTTCATAAAACTGTTGTTCTCAGTGCTTCTGATGGTAATTTTATGCGATCATTATGCCTTTTATGTGTATATTCGATAGGATACACCATTACTATAACTACTAGAAGTGGTTTAATTATTAACCCAGAGATCCGTAAGTCCCAGGAAGTTCCTTTGTCTCCTTCTGTTTTGCAGATACCCGTTGATGTAGATGAGCATGTTGAAAAAGAACAAGAGAAAGATAATCCACCAGAGGTCATATCGAAGAAAAGTGAAGAACCACCAGTGAAGGTGTACAAGGAACCTATTCCATACCCAAAAGCATTAAAGAAAGACAGACTCGCGAGCCAATATCAGAAATTTGCAGATATGATCAAGCAAATCTGCATTAACATGCCACTCGCGGAGGTTCTTAAGGGTATGCCCCATTACGGGAAGTTTTTGAAAGATCTCATATCTTCGAAGGGTAAATACCACGAAGTTTCTGCCACATTCCTCCATGAGGAGTGTTCGGCCATCTTGAAAAAGCAAAATGTACCGCCAAAATTGGGAGATCCGGGTAGTTTTATCATACCATGTATGATGGGTAATTCGGTAGTGTACGATGCACTAGCCGACCTAGGTGCAAGTGTTAAAATAATGCCTTACTCGTTATATTTAAAACTTGAATTAGGAGACTTGAAACTAACCCAGATGGGTATTCGATTAGTAAACCAATCATTTGATACTCTCATAGGTATAGCCGAGGATATTCTTGTAAAAGTTGGCTCACTTATCTTTCCCGTCAACTTTGTTATTCTAGAAATGCAAGAGGACACAAAAGTTCCTATCATTTTAGGACGTCCTTTCCTTAACATCGCAGATGCTATCATTAATGTCTAAAAAGAACAATTAAGTCTAGGTGTGGGAAACGATAGAATAATTTGTCACATTGACAAAGCCATGAAACGACCCACTTCTACCAATGAATCTTGTTTTCAAATTGATGTTATAAATCTTTGTGTTAAGGATGAATTGCAGGAGCTACTTGAAATTGATACCTCGGGGTTTGCCTCGGTAAGTGAAAGTGAATACTTCAATATTGATGAAGATTTTGATGAGTTGAAGATGAAGGTTTTTCGTATGCCCGAGAGACATATTTAATTAATGTGGCTAATATGTTATGATCCAAGTCGGGTCATACCCAATAACAAGCTTACCAACACTTTATATGTATTTATTTTAACGATTGGAATGTTAAATAAATACGCGACACTTGAACTTTAGAAAATCGGTTTTCTAAATTATAATCACTTGAGATAAATTATTTGGATAATTTATATATGATGTGAATTTAATTATTTATAGGTTTAAATAATTATGTAGTGTTATATTTTATAAAATGGTTTATAAAATTATTGCAAGTAACAAATACATGTTTATTTTATACAAGTTTTATAAAATTATTACAAGTTTTATAAAAGAAAATTTTGTCATAAAATATAAAATGATGGGCAGTTTTTGGGACTCCTAGGACTCCCATGCTTGCTTGGTTTTGTTACTTTTAAGACTACACAAGTCCTTAAGTGCATGTGCAACTCTTGCACCAAGGTTTGAATGATTCTCTCAAGTGTAACTACAACTTTAAGCTTGAAAAAAAACTGCACAATTAGCTCCTACAGAAGCTGCTGGCCGTGAGCTTTTTGGGGACTCAAGGGAGTTCTAATTTTTTTTTTCAAGCTCATATTTAGTGTCAAACAAATCCTAGCTAATTACATAGGTTTTGGGGTTATTGCTTGCGGGTATTACACACTTGAGGCTTCAAGTTAGAGTCTTTCTTACCATCATCTTTATCATCATCTTGCACTTTTATTAACTACCCTCAACTAGCTTGAGGAGGTATGAATCTTCTCTACTTGTTCTTATTTGTAAGCATATATTTAAGACTTGATATTATCATGGAATTTAACTTACTATCTTAACATGTTAACATGAACTTTACATAATGCTTCCGCTTGTTTTAACTACATTAATTGGTTTAATGATCAAGTTAATTAGAAGAACATGTTATTTATGAAACTTTTTAAATTCCATCAATGGTATCTAGAGCCGAGGTCTATGGATTATGCTTCTTATATTGTCTTTAAATCCACTAATTTTGCATTCCAAGTACATGCATGAAAATGGAATACAAAAATTGTTGGGTTTGGGAGGGTTGTTTGATTTGGCCGAAATTTTAGGGGTTCCAAAATGGGTTTTGGTTCTTCCATTTTGGTTATATTTGGTTGCATGTTCATGTTCACAATCATAGCCTTGACCTTGTGTTTGGTTGGATATTTGAATGATTTATATTTATTCATTTGGTATGTAATATTAATTCATTCATTTGATTTGTAATAATATTATTTTGGTTATGTAATTTATTTTATATTTGGTATGTAAAATAGATTAGGTTGTATTTTCATTTTTTAGAAAAATGTATTAGGATATATTTTGTAAAATGATGAAGATAATGAAGACTTGAAGAACACAAGAAGAAGCATTTGGATGCAAGATTAAGTGGGAGATTTAAAATCTCCTATTTTGTATTATAACCCTTACCGGTGGCATTTGTTTTCGGCTAAACAAATGTCTACCTAATTGGCTTGATTGTGAACATATTTGTTGTGCATGCATGGTTATTTTTTGTATGATTGTGGATTGTATGTTTGTATGCTACAAGTTAATCACACAAGTTAACAACAAGCAAAATGGCAATTTAATTGGTTAAATTAGACATAACAAACGACATGCAAAACGTCAATTTAAATGGTTAAATTAAAAATGGCTAAAAGGACATTAATAAACGGTTATTAAGAACATGATAAGGATCATATATATAAAATGGTTTATATCAAGTAATTGGCTAAAATTACAAGACTTGAAAATGGATTTCAAATAAACCATACACTAAATGTATGTTGGTGTATGGCATAAAAGTTTTCTTAAACTAGAATTAATGGAAACTTAAAATCCCTTCTATTAACAAGGTAAACAAGTTAAACGCCATCCTTTTGTGCAACACTTAAAAATATTAGGGAACTCATAATGGGATAAAGGTCACCTAACCGTTATGAGCAAACTAATATGATTGAGGTGAATTTTGCACACTTGTGGGATAAAGGTCACCTAACCACTTGTATGTTAAATTTACACGTTTACACAAGTAGGACGACTTGATTTGGGAATCATGAACTTAGGGTCACCGAAGCATGAGGAACAAATAGGCGTTGATGAGATAAATATGCCATGCAAAAGGATTGCATGATCCCATAACTTAGAAGTTGCAAAAGGATTGCAATTGTCATATAATGACTACCTAGCTAAATCAAATGACGAGATAAAGGTCACCTAACCAAAATTTGGTTTACCGTTGGATTCTAAAATTTAATAAATATCAATTGGATTTCAAGGGTATTGATTGTTAAATTAAAATTAATACTTAAACAACTTTGTTAAATTTTGTAGATGGCTGCCAATAATAGCAACATTCCTAACGCACCAATCAACTTTAACAACCTATCGTTGAGGTCTATCCTCGAAAATGAAAAACTCAACCATGCAAACTTCATGGATTGGTTCCGCAATCTAAGAATTGTCCTCAAACTAGAGGACAGGGTGTATGTGTTGGAAGACCCCATTCCCGATCAACCAGACGAGGATGATACGGAAGGCATGGCTTATTGGGAGAAATATTGCACCGATTCGTTGCAAGTTTCTTACCTCATGCTTGGGATTATGATACCCGAACTCCAAAAGGACTTCGAGCATCATAGTGCATATGACATGATCACACAGTTGAAGGAGATGTTCCTTCAACAAGCTCGTGTTGAGCGCTTTGAAATAGTATGAGCGCTTCATGCATGTCGGATGGACGATTCCCAATCCGTTTCATCTTATGTCCTTAAGATGAAAAGCCTAATTGATCGAGCAAACCGTCTAAATTGCAATGTGTCTAATGAATTAGCCACGGACCTTATTCTCAACTCATTGTCAAAAAGGTTTGACACATTTGTAATGAATTACAACATGAATGGTTGGGATAAAAGCATTGGCGAATTACATGCCATGCTTAAGACGGCAGAAGCAAGCATGGGTAAAGGGGCTTCACCCGTGTTTACGATCAATGAAGGCGGGTCGAAAAACTTTAACACTTCTAAGCCGAAGGTGTCTAAGAGGAAAGGACCCACCTACCAAGGAAAGGGCAAGGGAAAGGGGAAGATGGTTACCCCAACCAACAACAACAAGAAGCAAAAGGTTGCCGGAAAGGCTAACCCCAAGGAAGATCCGTGCTTTGGTTGCGGTGAAATGGGTCACTGGAAACGCAACTGCCCGGTCTACCTTAAGGAGTTGAAGGAAAAGAGGGATGCAGGGCAGACCTCAGGTAATGTATATATGGTATACATTGAGCTTAGTATTACTTCTTCTAATACACGGGTATTAGACACAGGATGTGGGAACAACAAGTCTCTTCATGGGAAATGGAGCAAGGGTGCAAGTGAAAGCTCATGGAGACTTTGTTTTAAAGCTTCCAAGTGGTTTGGAGTTTATTTTGAAAAATATTTTGTATGCACCCGATTTATCTTGAAACATTATTTCTGTATCCCGTTTGAAACAATATGGTTTTAAACTTAATTTCATTAATGATGATATCCATGTTTCTTTAGATAATGTGTTCTATTTCAAGGCTTCGCCTTCGAATGGTATTTATGAATTGGTTCATGATGACACATCATACAATAGCTCAATATTCCATGCAAACACCAAGAAACTCAAAAGGGATTTGAGTGATTCCTACTTATGGCATTGTCGCCTTGGTCACATAAACAAGAACTGAATGCATACACTTCAAAAGAATGGACTTTTGAAATCAAATGAACTAGACTCATTTGATGTATGTGAATCTTGTTTACAAGGCAAAATGACTAAAGCACCTTTCAAAGGGACCCATGAAAGGGCTAAAGACTTATTGGGATTAATACATTCGGATGTATGTGTGACGACTCGGAAATTTCCGATCAAATTTAAACTTAATCTTTATATGATTTCGACACGATAAGCAAAGTCTGTAATATTGAGTCTCAAAAATTTTGAACTATTCTCATATATTCAATTAACCCTCGACCATTTTTCGATGATTCACGAACCACTATTTGTAAATAGGTACATATATATTTTAAATATATGAATATATAATAATAATTTAAAATATAAATTAAAATATTATATGAGTTAATTAATTATGTAAAACAAAATAAAAATATAATGTTATAATAATTATTATTTAAAAGTATATCTATAAAGTATATTAAAAATAAATATTAAATATTATTATAATATTATTAATATTATTACATTATAATCTCCTTGATTGAATATAATGGAATGTATAACCGAATTGAAATTATTGAATTAAAGTTCATGTTACTCATTACATATGAATTCGTTGAATTAATATTACAAGTACTATTTGGTAGCTGTACCTAATTATTAAACTTTGAACATTACTATGTATGGTACTGTGTTTATTTGACTACTGTTTTTTTTGTTTTTCCTGACAACCCACTAGTTACGTTACATTCGATTATTTTATAATTATATTTATATATGTATATAACCCTTAAACATAAGGAGGATATAGATCACAACCATTATCAATCTTTCCCATTGTCTCTTTAATTCTGTTGAACAAACAAACCCCACCAGTTTTGTATTCTTTACTTTCTGTTACATGTTTCTATCACCCATTTAAATCCACTGAGTGTATCAAACAACCACACACCTACTTGAATTATTTGACATCAATCATTACCTTTTATTTGTTTGAGCTGTACAATTGATTAATACTTCGATCACTATTTTACTTTTCCTATCCATCTAAATTTAACTCTATTATACATATAGATTATATATACACATATATGATAGATAGATATATCCATCATGCTCTATATATAATCTATACATATACGTACATAAGGAGAAAATCACCTTGGTCACCCAATCTTTGCTTATTCCTATTTTGTTTTGTATTCAAACCATCATTTATGGTTTCTCTTAACATCCGAAACCCATATTTAAATACTCATCATAACTGCTACTTGCTTATTGCTATCTTCAGTTTCGTTTTATAGCCCAACAAGAAGCACCAAAACTGCCACCATGAAAGACTGCTGATGCAGCACGTTTGTTTCTGTTTCTGTTTCTGGTTTACTTCAAACGTAACCCAAACATACCCAAACAAGTGCTGCTACTCGTCTCTTCTATTTGAAGTTCAAACCTCCACATGATGCTATTTCGTTTTCTTGTTTAAACCGAGACCCAACACCACCTATGATCTTTTGTTTTCTGTTTCCTAATTCGATCAAACAACCATCGAACACCTCTATGGATGCTACTGCACAACTACTATTACCATCTTCATTTATATTATTCACACAAAACAATTCACAAACTGTTACCATGTTTCGTTATTTGTTACTGCTACACTTTGTTTCTTGTTTCTTTCATTGCAAACCACCACAGAGATTGAGCCACAATGCTACTGCAGTTTGTTTACTAACACTTCCGTTTTTATCATAAGTCGTACCACAACCACTTACACCAAATCGTACACCCTTGTTTCTTCTTCATTAAACTTGAACCATTCTATAAATTACTACTAGTTTATGTCCTATACTGAACCACAACTATCATCAACTCTAAAACGAAACCCACGAACACATCATCCACCTGCAACTACTGCATAAATTATCGATTTTATTGCTTTGAAATTTCTATTTCTATCACCTTTTACTGCTGCTGCTACAGATCCTATTTCTTTTTCTTTCCGTTACAGTAACAATTACATATGATGAAGATTGAAGAAGAATAAAGATAATGATGAGGTGATTGTTGATGTGGACTGCTTATTTGTTTTCTACTTCCACTTCTATTACCAGCTGTAGATGGCTCCCACTTTTACCCTGACCGACAATTTGCAAACCCCACTTATGATTAATTAAATACGATGGCTAAACTACCATCAAACTCTTTAGTCATTCAGAGTATTTACTTGCTTGGATCGATTAATACTAACTTATTTTGTTTAGGCCTGCAAGTGGACTAGTACCATGAATTTGGGTCACTAATTGGGTTTAGATAATTTAAATCTCTTTTGGGCCATCGAAATTTTTTTTAAACAAACTGTGACGTTCTTGGATTGTTCCTGCTAATCGAACAGTAGGATCTACTACTGTGTTTCTGTTTTTAATTCTAGCTAAAACCCACTGTAAAGACGGTTAGAAGAATGATGATGATAGAGATGTGATGATACCGTAAAGATGATGCCTTAATCGTTACTTATTCTTTCTTTCTGATCGAGAAAACCCAAAACCCTATCACCTTTTTGTAAAACTGTCGCTTCATGAATCTGCAAGAATGAGCTTTTATTATTTGATGTAATGGGCTGCTTAATGGATCTAGTTACAAAACAAATGGACTATTATAATGGGTTCCTCTTAAATATTAATAGACTTGTCATGTTGGGCTTCTAGGCTCATGAGTTAATTATCATAATAAACATGTGAAGATGTTGGGCCATGGACTTGTTTTGGTTATTAGACGGGCTCGCTAGACTTGTTCATTCGTTTAGCTGAAGGTATAAACTTTAAACCTAAACTTATCAATTTGATCGTAATATGAAAATATTTGTATGTATTAACAAATCCAAACCGAACTAATAATATGAATATGTGTATGGTTATGAATTTAGTTAAGATAATTGTGTATGTATATCCAAGAAGAAAAATTATAAGTATAACTATGATTACGATAATATAAATTATGATTTGAATGAATTATTAATAAGTATTATTATTAGTATTATTACTGTCATTATTTTTATTATCATTATTATTATTATTATTATTATTATTATTATTATTATTATTATTATTATTATTATTATTATTATTATTATTATTATTAGAATTGCCATTATTTTTATCATTATTATTATTATTATTTTTACATTATTATTATTATTATTATTATTATTATTATTATTATTATTATTATCATAAAAAGATACAACTTCTTATGTATTATTTATTATTATTATTTTATCAAATAACTATTAGTTATATAAAACTATACCTAATACATAAAAAATAATTATATTTTATTAAAATATATAAAATGAATATATTTATGAAACATATAAGTTAGCAATATGAAAATGTTATCACTAATAATATATTAATTCGTTTGATTACCATTATATGTGTTAATATATATATAAATGATATAGGTTCATGAATCTGAGGCCAACCCTGCATTGATCAGTTGTTCAATGCCGTCATATGTATTTTTACTACAAAATACAGTATTGTGAGTTTTCATTACTCCCTTTTTAGATGCTTTTGCAATATATATATTTTTGGGACTGAGAATACATGCGCTGCTTTTATAACTGTTTTACGAAATAGACACAAGTATCTAAAATTACATTCTATGGTTGAATTATCTAATCGAATATGCCCCTTTTTATTAAGTCTGGTAATCTAAGAATTAGGAAACAGACACCCTAATTGACGCGAATCCTAAAGATAGATCTATCGGGCCCAACAAGCCCCATCCAAAGTACCGGATGTTTTAGTACTTCGAAATTTATATCATGTCCGAAGGAGGATCCCGGAATGATGGGGATATTCTTATATGCATATTGTTAATGTCGATTACCAGGTGTTCAATCCATATGAATGATATTTTTGTCTCTATGCATGGGACGTATGATTATGAGAAATGGAAGTATGAAATCTTGTGGTCTATTAAAATTATGAAATGATTATTTATGTTAAACTAATGAACTCACCAACCTTTTGGTTGACACTTTAAAGCATGTTTATTCTCAGGTACGAAAGAAATCTTCCGCTGTGCATTTGATCATTTTAAAGATATTACGTGGAGTCATTCATGACATATTTCAAAAGACGTTGCATTCGAGTCGTTGAGTTTATCAAGATCATTATTAAGTCAATTATAGTTGGATATATTATGAAATGGTATGCATGTCTGTCAACTTTAGATGTAATGAAAGATTGTCTTTTCAAAACGAATGCAATGTTGTAAAATGTATCATATAGAGGTCAAGTACCTCGCAATGTTGAAATGTCCCGTTCTTATTGATTAAAAACGTTCCATATTAATTGATTTCGTTGCGAGGTTTTGACCTCTATATGAGACGTTTTTCAAAGACTGCATTCATTTTTAAAATAAACCATAACCTTTATTTCATAGATAAAGGTTTTAAAAAGCTTTACGTAGATTATCAAATAATGATAATCTAAAATATCTTGTTTACACACGACCATTACATAATGGTTTACAATACAAATATGTTACAACAAAATAAGTTTCTTGAATGCAGTTTTTACACAATATCATACAAGCATGGACTCCAAATCTCGTCCTTATTTAAGTATGCGACAGCGGAAGCTCTTAATAATCACCTGAGAATAAACATGCTTAAAACGTCAACAAAAATGTTGGTGAGTTATAGGTTTAACCTATATATATCAAATCTTAATAATAGACCACAAGATTTCATATTTCAATACACATCTCATACATAGAGATAAAAATCATTCATATGGTGAACACCTGGTAACCGACATTAACAAGATGCATATTTAAGAATATCCCCATCATTCCGGGACACCCTTCGGATATGATATAAATTTCGAAGTACTAAAGCATCCGGTACTTTGGATGGGGTTTGTTAGGCCCAATAGATCTATCTTTAGGATTCGCGTCAATTAGGGTGTCTGTTCCCTAATTCTTAGATTACCAGACTTAATAAAAAGGGGAATATTCGATTTCGATAATTCAACCATAGAATGTAGTTTCACGTACTTGTGTCTATTTTGTAAATCATTTATAAAACCTGCATGTATTCTCATCCCAAAAATATTAGATTTTAAAAGTGGGACTATAACTCACTTTCACAGATTTTTACTTCGTCGGGAAGTAAGACTTGGCCACTGGTTGATTCACGAACCTATAACAATATATACATATATATCAAAGTATGTTCAAAATATATTTACAACACTTTTAATATATTTTGATGTTTTAAGTTTATTAAGTCAGCTGTCCTCGTTAGTAACCTACAACTAGTTGTCCACAGTTAGATATACAGAAATAAATCGATAAATATTATCTTGAATCAATCCACGACCCAGTGTATACGTATCTCAGTATTGATCACAACTCAAACTATATATATTTTGGAATCAACCTCAACCCTGTATAGCTAACTCCAACATTCACATATAGAGTGTCTATGGTTGTTCCGAAATATATATAGATGTGTCGACATGATAGGTCGAAAAATTGTATACGTGTCTATGGTATCTCAAGATTACATAATATACAATACAAGTTGATTAAGTTATGGTTGGAATAGATTTGTTACTAATTTTCACGTAGCTAAAATGAGAAAAATTATCCAATCTTGTTTTACCCATAACTTCTTCATTTTAAATCCGTTTTGAGTGAATCAAATTGCTATGATTTCATATTGAACTCTATTTTATGAATCTAAAAAGAAAAAGTATAGGTTTATAGTCGGAAAAATAAGTTACAAGTCGTTTTTGTAAAGGTAGTCATTTCAGTCGAAAGAACGACGTCTAGATGACCATTTTAGAAAACATACTTCCACTTTGAGTTTAACCATAATTTTTGGATATAGTTTCATGTTCATAATAAAAATCATTTTCTCAGAATAACAACTTTTAAATCAAAGTTTATCATAGTTTTTAATTAACTAACCCAAAACAGCCCGCGGTGTTACTACGACGGCGTAAATCCGATTTTACGGTGTTTTTCGTGTTTCCAGGTTTTAAATCATTAAGTTAGCATATCATATAGATATAGAACATGTGTTTAGTTGATTTTAAAATTCAAGTTAGAAGGATTAACTTTTGTTTGCGAACAAGTTTAGAATTAACTAAACTATGTTCTAGTGATTACAAGTTTAAACCTTCGAATAAGATAGCTTTATATGTATGAATCGAATGATGTTATGAACATCATTACTACCTTAAGTTCCTTGGATAAACCTACTGGAAAAGAGAAAAATGGATCTAGTTTCAACGGATCCTTGGATGGCTCGAAGTTCTTGAAGCAGAATCATGACACGAAAACAAGTTCAAGTAAGATCATCACTTGAAATAAGATTGTTATAGTTATAGAAATTGAACCAAAGTTTGAATATGATTATTACCTTATATTAGAATGATAACCTACTGCAAGAAACAAAGATTTCTTGAGGTTGGATGATCACCTTACAAGATTGGAAGTGAGCTAGCAAACTTGAAAGTATTCTTGATTTTATGTAACTAGAACTTGTAAAATATATGAAGAACACTTAGAACTTGAAGATAGAACTTGAGAGAGATCAATTAGATGAAGAAAATTGAAGAATGAAAGTGTTTGTAGGTGTTTTTGGTCGTTGGTGTATGGATTAGATATAAAGGATATGTAATTTTGTTTTCATGTAAATAAGTCATGAATGATTACTCATATTTTTGTAATTTTATGAGATATTTCATGCTAGTTGCCAAATGATGGTTCCCACATGTGTTAGGTGACTCACATGGGCTGCTAAGAGCTGATCATTGGAGCGTATATACCAATAGTACATACATCTAAAAGCTTTGTATTGTACGAGTACGAATACGGGTGCATACGAGTAGAATTGTTATTGAAACTGAACGAGGATGTAATTGTAAGCATTTTTGTTAAGTAGAAGCATTTTGATAAGTGTATTGAAGTCTTTCAAAAGTGTATGAATACATATTAAAACACTACATGTATATACATTTTAACTGAGTCGTTAAGTCATCGTTAGTCGTTACATGTAAATGTTGTTTTGAAACCTTTAGGTTAACGATCTTGTTGAATGTTGTTAACCCATTGTTTATTATAACAAATGAGATGTTAAATTGTTATATTATCATGATATTATGATATATAATATATCTTAGTATGATGTATATACAGTTAATGTCGTTACAACGATAATCGTTACATATATGTCTCGTTTCGAAATCATTAAGTTAGTAGTCTTATTTTTACATATGTATTTCATTGTTAATACACTTAATAATATATTTACTTATTATTTAACATAATTAACCAAGTGTATCAATATCTTAATATGATTCATATGTACCTAGTAAGACGTTGTTATAACGATAATAGTTATATATATCATTTTTGAGTTTCTTAAATTAATAGTCTCATTTTTATGTATATAACTCATTATTAAAATACCTAATGAGATACATACTTATAATAAAAACATGTTAACTATATATATAACCATATATATGTCATCGTATAGTTTTTACAAGTTTTAACGTTCGTGAATCACCGGTCAACTTGGGTGGTCAATTATCTATATGAAACATATTTCAATTAATCAAGTCTTAACAAGTTTGATTGCTTAACATGTTGGAAACATTTAATCATGTAAATATCAATCTCAATTAATATATATAAACATGGAAAAGTTCGGGTCACTACAAATGTAATCAACTGTTGCGAATCGTTTATAATCGATATGGACTTCATCCGGATGGATTAGGACGGGTCCTTTCAGTTGGTATCAGAGCAGAGGTCTTAGCGAACCAGGTCTGCATTATTGTGTCTAACTGATAAGTTGTTAGGAGTCATTAGTGAGTCTGGACTTCGACCGTGTCTGCATGTCATAAGTTTTGCTTATCATTTCTAGTCGGAAGTCATTTGCCTATCATCCTTAGTAAATTACCTGCTCATTATTCTTAGTCTAGACACATCTTATTGCATTGACTGCATGAAAAGTGTATAGACAAAAAATCATATCTTAGCGTATCTACTAATTCATATCTTAGCGTATCTGTTATTGTTATCTTTGCCTGACAACTTCCGTAGATTCCTCCATTACTTATGAGATTTTAGTATTATATATGTATATGTAAATTATGTATTGCAGGATACTAATCTACATCCTATAATCTATTTCTTATCAAAAATCCTTCATCTGATCGTACGAGATGAATCCCTCAACTAGATCGAGTCCCTCGGATTCTGACAGCTATTCCGATAGTTATCCCGACAGTTATTCAGAATGGATAGTCATCTAAGCTCCGGAAGCAACGACACCAGAATGAATCAACCAATCATCCATCCCCAATTCATCTGATAGATTCATAGTCGACTTGATCAATGGAGACGCGCAGAAGGCGATTCCATCCACTAACCGAATTCACCTTTTGGCAAAGAACCTGAAGCACTTACCGGTGAACCTGTTCGTAACACCATTTCACCCTCATTTCCTAAATATCTTGCCACGACTATATCATAACTCAGATTCCAAACCTTATTCATCCGCTCGTTCCGACCGACAATCATCCCGGGGTAATCGAAGAAGTCAACGAGGTTCGTGCTCGAGTAATCAATTTGGAGAACATGGTGCAAAACTTACCAGCTTCAGCAACATCACCGGCATCAATAGAACCATCAGTAACCACACCAGTACCATCAACAATCCACGCCTCGACACCTCATTCTGTATCTTGAATATAATTATTGTTCTACGAATCGTTCTACATCATTTATCTTCGTTCGACATGGTGATTATGTAATCTCTAATATGTTAGAGATATATATATTCTTGTTCTAATGATAAATCAAATGAGTTTAATATCATATTGACTCATTAAATCCATGATTACATCTGAAGAAAATATATATGTATATATGTTTTCAAAAAGATTGTAATTAAAAATTCTTTTGTACAAACTGTTAATGGTGAAAATATTTTAACGGGTAGGTAATACCCGAGGAATATTTAAATTTCACATTAATAAGTTACACTGTATATTCTTCGAATCTGATTCAATAGTTATTCACTATCCTATTTACAACCACCGAGATACATATCCGTTCACCAAAGAATAACTATTTTCATTCAAATTCAATTTCATATTTGGATTTTGACCTATCAGAATCCAACAAGTGGCATAATGAAGAAATAATGGACACAATAAAAATTGATTAGAAACAGACTAATTAAAAATATTAAGAAACCACGCTAACAAAATCCTAGCTAGCTGTTCCTAGCTAACTGTTAATTTCGTATTACATTTTAGTTATCGCAATTTAATTATCGCAATTTATATTCTCGCAATTTTATTTATTGTCATTTAATTTCTGTTATTTACTTTACGCACTTTATTTATCGTCATTTAATTTCTGTTATTTATTTTACACACTTTAAATATCGGGACACGTATACAAGGTTTTGACATATCATATCGACACATCTATATATATTATTTGGAATCACCATAGACACTCTATATGCAGTAATGATCGAGTTCTCTATATAGGGTTGAGGTTGATTCTATAATAATATATATACTTTTAGTTGTGATCGAGTCTGAGACATGTACACGGGTCACGATACGTATTAATTAATTCAAATATTATATATTAAACTATATATGAATTATTGGAATATTATTAGTGGACTATCAATATTAGACAATTAAAATGAATTAAAATATTGATTATAACTTATGAAACTAAACAATTCTTCAAGTTGCCACTTGATTTCATCTTAAACCTTAATTGTACCTTGACGATTGCAATCTGCATTCAAACTTTCATAATTCTTGAAAACACCTCAATCGATAGGATGAACCAACCGCACTTCATTTACGGAAGAAAAGATTGATACATATAGTTATACACCTGAAAAAAACTCGGAACCTGAGTAAACGTTTAACACGTATATGTGCTAGCTTTTTTGGCGTTGTTATTACCGAAAATAACTTTGCAATCCCTTTCCAAAATTAGTCAATTTTGTCACAGCTCCAGCAAGTCAACTTCGATTTTCATTCGGACTAACCTTATTATAATCTTGATATATATGCGTGCTCTTTTGTTATTACCGGGGAACCTTTTATATTCCACCATATTACCGTCAGCGTTTAATCATCTAAAAACAAAATTCTCTTGAAATCACCTCAGATCGATAACTAATGATTCAAATATGGTAGCAGTAAATGTAGAGGAATTGGCAATCAATACTTTGAAAACTCACCGCATATCTACATCAACAGTTATATGCATAACATTTATCTCTTAGAATTATGATCCTTCATTCTGAAATTCTGAAAAGCACTCAGTCTGCAATTCAATACTCTGAATGTTGAAAAAGCTGAATGAAGCAGCAGTAACCGTAGACAACCGTAAACGACCTTAAACATCAGAAGTTTTGATGGTAAATAATAGTATGTTGGAAAAGCTCAGAAAAGTTGGAAACTGGAAAACGGATTGAGCTAACCACGAAGGAAACCAAGGACAAATACAAGGACCAAACCCTGTATTCAAAGAATTCAGGTAATTCTGGATCCGATGAAACCTTCAACGAATATCTAGCTTCGTACTCATGTTAAAATATTGCGGAAAATCTTTCTTAATCAACCATCGAACTTAGAAATTTCAAAATATCATCATCAATATCTTCGATATTTCTGAGGATATTTTCATAAATATTCTCGTCCGAAATATATACCTCTTCGTGCTTCCTGTGTATCATTATATTGAAAACATTCAATAGAAAATTTAGTATCGAAAAGCAGATTATGCGAAACTATGAAGAAAGCTGTGGACAAACCACAAAGAATAAGTTTGACTTCAAAGAATCCAAATAATTCAGTGTCTGCTGAAGTCTTTAGTGAATATCTTGCTCCTTACTCTAAACCCTTGCAGGCACTAGTTTCTATCATCCGCTGATCTTAGATATTCCGAGATATTATCGTATCTTTCATTATAAATATCCTCCATATTTCTGGAGATATTTTTATAACTATTCTTATCTGAAATCATTAATCTCTTCATGCTATCAGTATTACATCATAAAGAAACTGTTAGTTTCTATATTCTGTAAACTTTAGAGCTTAAAATATGAATGTTATTGAAGTAATGTTGGGAACTGATGCATGAGTTAGTATAATATAATAATGACACTTGATCAACGTGATTATATTACAGTAAGTCATGCTGAGTTTCTAATGGGACATGATGATTCACAGTCCATAACATCATCGCGCGCCATGTTACATAACTCTTTCATTCTGATTAACTTCTGAACATATCAAGAAAATATATTCTTGATAGTTCTGTTCTCAGTGATTCTGGTAATTTGACAAATCAAATCGTGCGATTTTGTTCTTTCTCGTTTAGAACATTAAGTCCATTCGGAACTCCACACCTATGAATTCTGGACCGTTACTCACTTTACTAGAGGTCGGGAGGATAATAAAAAGGCAGAGAGCTCCAAAATATAAGAGAAAATATAAAGCCCAATAACAACACGGAGGTTACAAACCATGGATATTAATACGAATGGTAACATAAAGACACGGTATAATTAAGAATAGTATTCCCCCCAAGGCACTAGTAGAAGTAAACAGATCTTCTGGTGGAAGATTGAAAAGAAGGATGATAGATACATAGATAGGAAAATATCAAGAATTAAAACTGGTTGGAGCATTTCCACAATATTTTAGAAGTAGGAATAGAGGAAGAAAGTATAAGAATGGTGAAAGTAATGGAATGGAAGGAGTTCATTTATAGTGAAAATACCAGACAAAGAAATCAAGGCAGATTTCCGCATTAATTATAGAGATCTTAATTTTCTTATTCGCCGAAGAATCAAATCTTTTAGATTTCGAAGAATTTCTTTAAATCCTCTGAATTCCGGAATTCAACCATGACTAGTGAAAAGTTATGATGAAACTTGTCTATCTCATTTTACTATTTAGTGATAGCTTCATTCGTACGCTTCGAGTGATTAAATTGTTTTATCTATATTATTCAATAATGATAAAACTCTATTTATCAATTAATATTCGTCATGAAAACATTCTTATTGTTAGTTATGATGACCCCACTCAAATTTCGGGACTAAATTTCCTTAACGGGTAGGTACTGTGACGACCCGAAAATTTCTAATCAAATTTAAACTTAATCTTTATATGATTTCGACACGATAAACAAAGTCTGTAATATTGAGTCTCAAAACTTTTGAACTATTCTCATATATTCAATTAACCCTAGACCATTTTTCAATGATTCACGAACCACTATTTGTAAATAGATACATATATATTTTAAATATATGAATATATAATAATAATTTAAAATATAAATTAAAATATTATATGAGTTAATTAATTATGTAAAACAAAATAAAAATATAATGTTATAATAATTATTATTTAAAAGTATATCTATAAAGTATATTAAAAATAAATATTAAATATTATTATAATATTATTAATATTATTACATTATAATCTCCTTGATTGAATATAATGGAATGTATAACCGAATTGAAATTATTGAATTAAAGTTCATGTTACTCATTACATATGAATTCGTTGAATTAATATTACAAGTACTATTTGGTAGCTGTACCTAATTATTAAACTTTGAACATTACTATGTATGGTACTGTGTTTATTTGACTACTGTTTTTTTGTTTTTCCTGACAACCCACTAGTTATGTTACATTCGATTATTTTATAATTATATTTATATATGTATATAACCCTTAAACATAAGGTGGATATAGATCACAACCATTATCAATCTTTCCCATTGTCTCTTTAATTCTGTTGAACAAACAAACCCCACCAGTTTTGTATTCTTTACTTTCTGTTACATGTTTCTATCACCCATTTAAATCTACTGAATGTATCAAACAACCACACACCTACTTTAATTATTTGACATCAATCATTACCTTTTATTTGTTTGAGCTGTACAATTGATTAATACTTCGATCACTATTTTACTTTTCCTATCCATCTAAATTTAACTCTATTATACATATAGATTATATATACACATATATGATAGATAGATATATCCATCATGCTCTATATATAATCTATACATATACGTACATAAGGAGAAAATCACCTTGGTCACCCAATCTTTGCTTATTCCTATTTTGTTTTGTATTCAAACCATCATTTATGGTTTCTCTTAACATCCGAAACCCATCTTTAAATACTCATCATAACTGCTACTTGCTTATTGCTATCTTCAGTTTCGTTTTACAGCCCAACAAGAAGCACCAAAACCGCCACCATGAAAGACTGCTGATGCAGCACGTTTGTTTCTGTTTCTGTTTCTAGTTTGCTTCAAACGTAACCCAAACATACCCAAACAAGTGCTGCTACTCGTCTCTTCTATTTGAAGTTCAAACCTCCACATGATGCTATTTCATTTTCTTGTTTAAACCGAGACCCAACACCACCTATGATCTTTTGTTTTCCGTTTCCTAATTCGATCAAACAACCATCGAACACCTCTATGGATGCTACTGCACAACTACTATTACCATCTTCATTTATATTATTCACACAAAACAATTCACAAACCGTTACCATGTTTCGTTATTTATTGCTGCTACACTTTGTTTCTTGTTTCTTTCGTTGCAAACCACTACAGAGATTGAGCCACGATGCTACTGCAGTTTATTTACTAACACTTCCGTTTTTATCATAAGTTGTACCACAACCACTTACACCAAATCGTACACCCTTGTTTCTTCTTCATTAAACTTAAACCATTCTATAAATTACTACTAGTTTATGTCCTCTATTGAACCACAACTATCATCAATTCTCAAACGAAACCCACCTGCAACTACTGCATAAATTATCGATTTTATTGCTTTGAAATTTCTGTTTCTATCACCTTTTACTGCTGCTGCTACAGATCCTATTTCTTTTTCTTTCCATTACAGTAACAATTACATATGATGAAGATTGAAGAAGAATAAAGATAATGATGAGGTGATAGTTGATGTGGACTGCTTATTTGTTTTCTACTTCCACTTCTATTACCAGCTATAGATGGCTCCCACTTTTACCCTGGCCGACAATTTGCAAACCCCACTTATGATTAATTAAATACGATGGCTAAACTACACTCAAACTCTTTAGTCGTTCAGAGTATTTACTTGCTTGGATCGATTAATACTAACTTATTTTGTTTAGGCCTGCAAGTGGACTAGTACCATGAATTTGGGTCACTAATTGGGTTTAGATAATTTAAATCTCTTTTGGGCCATCGAAATTTTTTTTAAACAAACTGTGACGTTCTTGGATTGTTCCTGCTAATCGAACAGTAGGATCTACTACTGTGTTTCTGTTTTTAATTCTAGCTAAAACCCACTGTAAAGATGAACAAAGATAACGAAGCTTGATGATTAACTTATGATCCGAAGGGTGATATAAATCGTGATCCGTGATGATCATGATTGAATCAAGATGATTTAATGATGATGACGGTTAGAAGAATTATGATGATAGAGATGTGATGATACCGTAAAGATTATGCCTTAATCGTTACTTATTCTTTCTTTCTGATCGAGAAAACCCAAAACCCTATCACCCCTTTGTAAAACTGTCGCTTCATGAATCTGCAAGAACGAGCTTTTATTGTTTGATGTAATGGGCTGCTTAATGGATCTAGTTACAAAACAAATGGACTATTATAATGGGTTCCTCTTAAATATTAATAGACTTGTCATGTTGGGCTTCTAGGCTCATGAGTTAATTATCATAATAAACAAGTGAAGATGTTGGGCCATGGACTTGTTTTGGTTATTAGACGGGCTCGCTAGACTTGTTCATTCGTTTAGCCGAAGGTATAAACTTTAAACCTAAACTAATCAATTTGATCGTAATATGAAAATATTTTTATGTATTAACAAATCCAAACCGAACTAATAATATGAATATGTGTATGGTTATGAATTTAGTTAAGATAATTGTGTATGTATATCCAAGAAGAAAAATTATAAGTATAACTATGATTACGATAATATAAATTATGATTTGAATGAATTATTAATAAGTATTATTATTAGTATTATTACTCTCATTATTTTTATTATCATTATTATTATTATTATTATTATTATTATTATTATTATTATTATTATTATTATTATTATTATTATTATTATTATTATTATTATTATTATTATTATTATTAGAATTGCCATTATTTTTATCATTATTATTATTATTATTATTTTTACATTAATATTATTATTATTATTAATATTATTATTATTATTATTATTATTATTATTATTATTATTATTATTATTATTATTATTATTATCATAAAAAGATACAACTTCTTACGTATTATTTATTTTTTATTATTTTATCAAATAACTATTAGTTATATAAAACTATACCTAATACATAAAACATAATTATATTTTATTAAAATATATAAAATGAATATATTTATGAAACATATAAGTTAGCAATATGAAAATGTTATCACTAATAATATATTAATTCGTTTGATTACCATTATATGTGTTAATATATATATAAATGATATAGGTTCGTGAATCTGAGGCCAACCCTGCATTGATCAGTTGTTCAATGCAGTCATATGTATTTTTACTACAAAATACAGTATTGTGAGTTTTCATTACTCCCTTTTTAGATGCTTTTGCAATATATATATTTTTGGGACTGAGAATACATGCGCTGCCTTTATAACTGTTTTACGAAATAGACACAAGTATCTAAAATTACATTCTATGGTTGAATTATCGAATCGAATATGCCTCTTTTTATTAAGTCTGGTAATCTAAGAATTAGGGAACAGACACCCTAATTGACGCGAATCCTAAAGATAGATCTATCGGGCCCAACAAGCCCCATCCAAAGTACCGGATGTTTTAGTACTTTGAAATTTATATCATGTCCGAAGGAGGATCCCGGAATGATGGGGATATTCTTATATGCATATTGTTAATGTCGATTACCAGGTGTTCAATCCATATGAATGATATTTTTGTCTCTATGCATGGGACGTATGATTATGAGAAATGGAAGTATGAAATCTTGTGGTCTATTAAAATTATGAAATGATTATTTATGTTAAACTAATGAACTCACCAACCTTTTGGTTGATACTTTAAAGCATGTTTATTCTCAGGTACGAAAGAAATCTTTCGCTGTGCATTTGATCATTTTAAAGATATTACGTGGAGTCATTCATGACATATTTCAAAAGACGATGCATTCGAGTCATTGAGTTTATCAAGATCATTATTTTGTCAATTATAGTTGGATATATTATGAAATGATATGCATGTCTGTCAACTTTAGATGTAATGAAAGATTGTCTTTTCAAAACGAATGCAATGTTGTAAAATGTATCATATAGAGGTCAAGTACCTCGCAATGTAATCAACTGTTACGAATCATTTATAATCGATATGGACTTCGTCCGGATGGATTAGGATGGGTCCTTTCAGTATGTGGACCCTTTAAGCCCATGACTAGGAAAGGTGAAAGATACTTCGTCACTTTCATTGATGACTTTAGTCATTTTGGATATGTCTACTTATTAAGACATAAGGACGAAACTTTTGAAGCATTCAAGGAATATCAAAACGAAGTACAAAATCAACTCAATAAGATAATCAAGGTACTTCGTACCGATAGAGGAGGTGAATACCTAAGCGATGCTTTCCAAGATCATCTTAAAAGTTGTGAGATTATCTCACAACTCACTCCTCCTGGAACACCCTAACTTAATGGAGTTTCCGAAAGGAGGAATCGAACCCTAATGGATATGGTTCGATCTATGATGGCTAGAAGCTCGTATTCTATATATGGCCCCGACCAAGAAAGTGGAACGAACTCCTCATGAGATGTGGTTTGGAAAACCTCCATCTCTATCATACTTAAAGGTATGGGGATGTGAAGCATACCCTAAGCGTTACGTCCCTAATAAGTTGAATGCTCGATCCACGAAGTGTATCTTCATAGGATATCCCAAGGATGATATGGGATATTATTTCTATGATCCATCCGAGTAGAATATATTTGTTGCTCGAAAGGCTGAATTCCTTGAAACTAAGTTCCTAATGGAAGGAAATAGTGAAAGGAAGATAGATCTTGAAGAGGTTCAAGATCAAGCAGATGATACACAATTGGTTAACACTAGCACTCAACATGAAAATGTTGAGAATGATCAAATGGATGATCAAAGTATACAAGACGTTCACATGTCTGGTAGGATTAGTAATCCTCCTGAGAGATATGGGTTTCTCATGGATGGTTGCTATGTGGTTGATTTGGATGAACCAACAAACTACCAAGATGCCTTATCAAGGATAGATAAGGATAAATGGCAGGAAGCCATGAACGCTGAGATGCAATCCATGTATGACAACCAAGTTTGGGGACTTGTTGAACAACCTACTGGCTCAAGGCAAGTTGATTGTAAATGGCTTTTCAAAATGAAAACCGACATACATGGAAACTTGGATACATATAAAGCTAGACTTGTAGCAAAAGGTTTCACTCAAACTCAAGGGGTTGACTATGATGAAACTTTTTCGCCTGTGGCAATGCTAAAGTCTATTAGGATATTACTTGCCATTGTTGCTCATTACGATTATGAAATATGGCAAATGGATGTCAAGACCGCATTCCTAAATGGACATCTTGAGGAAGATGTCTATATGGTTCAGCCTGAAGGTTTTGTTGATCCGAAATATCCTAAAAAGGTATGCAAGTTAAAGAAGTCAATCTACGGATTGAAACAAGCATCTAGAATGTGGAATCATCGATTTAATGAGGAGGCCAAGAAATTTGGCTTCATTAAAAATGGTGATGAGGCCTGTGTATACAAGAAAGCTAGTGGGAGCACCATCATGTTCCTTATACTATATGTCGATGATATATTGTTATTTGGAAATGATATTCTGGCAATGCAAGGTGTTAAAACATGGCTAAGTAAATGCTTCTCCATTAAGGATCTTGGAGAAGCATAATACGTTTTGGGGATTGCAATCTACAGGGATAGATCCAAGAAACTGATAGGTTTGAATCAAAGTGCATACATTGAAAAGATCTTGAAAAGGTTCAAGATGGACAACTCTAAGAAAGGTTTGGTACCTATTCAAAAAGGAACGCTTCTCAGTTCATCTCAGTGTCCTACCACGAAAGATGAACAAGAGAGAATGAAGAAAGTCCCGTACGCATTTGCTATTGGGTCAATCATGTATGCAATGATATGCACTAGATCGGATGTGTCATGCGCTCTTAGCCTGACAAGCAGATACCATAATAACCCAGGAAACAGTCATTGGATTGCTGTCAAAAGTATATTGAAATACCTTAGAAGGACTAAGGATATGTTTCTGATATATGGGTCTGGTGAGGAGGAACTCGCTGTAAAAGGTTACGTGGATGCGAGTTTCCAAACTGATCGAGATGATTCTCGATCACAATCCGGTTATGTCTTCACGTTAAATGGAGGTGCAGTCTCTTGGAAGAGTTCAAAACAGGATGTTGTTGCTTTTTCCACTACAGAGTCGGAGTATATCGCCGCATCATTGGCAGCTCAGGAAGCTGCATGGATGAAGAAATTCATCGACGACTTAGGAGTAGTTCCTTCCATTCAGGACCCTCTTGAGATCATTTGTGACAACGAGGGTGCGATTGCTCAAATCAAGGAACCTCGTGCTCATCAAAAGACCCGTCACATTGAGCGGAGATTCAACTACATAAGGGATGAAGTTGAAAAGGGAAAGATATGTATTCGCAAAGTTCACACACATCTTAATATAGCGGATCCTCTCATGAAGCTCTTACATGGAGCAAAACATGCATGACATGTTTGTGCATTAGGGCTTCGATATTCTAGTGATTGGTCATGATCTGTGTTAAGTATTGTAACGGAACGAAATTTGTTCAAACTCATTAATAGAATTATGGTATTAATTTATTAATCTTGAGTCATGTTCCTATTTTGCATATTTTATCCATGAATAAGCAATTATTCTAAATTCCGTAGTCGATTACATTTGTGGGAACAAGTGCGAGGTTTAGACTATTATGAACTTGGATTGGTATACATTCACGGGATGAATGTGGGGCAAGGTTGCAACCAAGGTTCATAGATATTTGTGGGATACAAATATTGGAAGACCCGCTCTCAAGATTTACTAAATGGAGCCTTTGTGGTTGATCACACGTAATCTTGAGTAAAGGCGAATATCATTGTATCCTCTGACCTGAGATACATATTGGGTTTGGATATTTACCAAGTATTGTGCCTTGATTCTTTCCTTCGCTATTCTGAAATATGGTAGTTCATAAGGAAGAGCTCAGGTATAATGCAAGGTATATATTTAGGACGTATGTAGTCAAGATGGAATTTGTCCCTCTTATTCGTTGAGAGTCAGATGTCTAAGGCCTGATAAAGTTAAATCTATAAGAGAGTGATCACTCTGTATCTCTTGGATTTAACATGACATCTAGGATGAAAGGATTAATGAAAGATTCACCTATTCATATTCGAGATGGGAACTTGAAAGGGATGATGTTATTGAATGGCACATAGTCATAACATATTGGGGGTGATGGACGGTCGTTAGGTGGTATCCGTCACTTGCATTAATCTCTTATGTTTCTCGTGCAAGTGGGAGATTGAAGGTTTTTTGTATGCCCGAGAGACATATTTAATAAATGTGGCTAATATGTTATGATCCAAGTCGGGTCATACCCAATAACAAGCTTACCAACACTTTATATGTATTTATTTTAATGGTTAGATTGTTAAATAAATACGCGACACTTGAACTTTAGAAAATCGGTTTTCTAAATTATAATCACTTGAGATAAATTATTTGGATAATTTATATATGATGTGAATTTAATTATTTATAGGTTTAAATAATTATGTAGTGTTATATTTTATAAAATGGTTTATAAAATTATTGCAAGTAACAAATACATGTTTATTTTATACAAGTTTTATAAAATTATTCCAAGTTTTATAAAAGAAAATCTTGTCATAAAATATAAAATGATGGGCAGTTTTTGGGACTCCTAGGACTCCCATGTTTGCTTGGTTTTGTTACTTTTAAGACTACACAAGTCCTTAAGTGCATGTGCAACTCTTGCACCAAGGTTTGAATGATTCTCTCAAGTGTAACTACAACTTTAACTTGAAAAAAAACTGCACAATTAGCTCCTGCAGAAGCTGCTGGCCGTGAGCTTTTTGGGGACTCAAGGGAGTTCTAAATTTTTTTTTTCAAGCCCATATTTATTGTCAAACAAATCCTAACTAATTACATAGGTGTTGGGGTTATTGCTTGTGGGTATTACACACTTGAGGCTTCAAGTTAGAGGCTTTCTTACTAATGGTGTATCCTATTGTATACAGACATAAAAAGCATAACGGTTGCATGAAAGTAGCATCAGGAAGGCTGGAAACAACAGTTTTGTGGAGTTGTCCATCTAGCGTTCTCCGTTGTACAGGCTGCTCCGTCATGCGTAAGCCCTGAAGGCCGTCTAGCGCGTAAGCCCTGGCCGGAGAACGCCACCTTCAGCGTAAATTACGGATCACGAATAACAGAACGTATCATCATCTAACACGTGTCCCCGAGCAATCTGGTGGATCTGACACTATAAATAGACCCCTTGGGTCGTCATTTTACACAGTTCAGTTATTCTGACAACTTTGAGAGTTGAGACTTCACTTCTCTTTCTCTCTCTACTTTCTCTCACTAGAAGTCATCCGGCTAGCACTTTTACGCTCTACGGACGACAGATTGATTAAGCCACCCCAAAAGTTTCTACACTTGTGAACCGGGTCTGCAGGGATTTTTTCTCGAGGGTAAAAATCAATCGGCAACATTCTGCCCTCCTAAAGCTAGATTACTTCTAGTATCTTGTTGGCACACTAAGCCTTACCTCATAAGGAAATAGGTGTTAACAATGGCGCCATCCATTATTAAGACGAATCATCTCAACAACACTAATAAAGACGGCGAAGATAACGAATTCATACCCATAGACGTGGGCATGATACACCCATGGAAAGCTGGACAACAGAAGAAGGCAGAAGTATTAGAAGATTGGGAAGAGCAATTAATATCCTTTCCTTCTATGTGTAACACAAATCCATCCGATGGTCCAGTAATTATAGAAGCGCGAGTTGCTAATTGCTTAATACGCAACATTTACACTGACACAGGAGCTGGAGCAGACATTATGTATGAACATTGCTTCATACAGCTACCCAAAGATGTACAAGAAAAAATGAAGGAAACATATGTGCCGTTGGCAAGTTTTACAAGTGAGCCGTCCTGGTCTGAAGGAAGTATTTTGCTTGAAGTAACCTTGGGCAAGCCACCCCTAAGACGCACAACCAACATCGAGTTCTTGGTGGTTAAAGCAAATTCACAGTACAACATAATTTTGGGAGGTTGAATCATTGGCAGGATATTGATTCAAATGTTTCCTAGATGCTGCTAAGGGATATCATCAAATCCCAATGGCTTTAAAAGATGAAGACAAAACGGCTTTTCACACGACGGAAGGCATATTCTGTTACATGAAAATGCCTTTTGGTTTGAAGAATGCAGGAGCAACATATCAACGACTTATTGATATAGCATTTAAAGATCATATTGGGCGAAACTTAGAAGCTTATGTTGATTACATTGTCATCAAAAGTCATACTGAAGAAAAGATGTTACGAGATATACAGGAAACTTTTGCATCTCTACGAAAAATTAACATGAAATTAAATCCCAAGAAGTGCACGTTTGGTGTGGAAGAGGGAAAATTATTAGGTCATATTGTAACAGAACGTGGAATTAAAGCTAATCCTAAGAAAATTCAAGCAATTGAAGATATGAAGTCACCAACTTGCAAAAAGGATGTTCAACGGCTACATGGATGTTTAGCAGCATTAACATGATTCTTGTCCAGAGCAGCTGAAAAGTCACTTCCATTCATGAAGGTGTTAAAAGGCTGTTTAAATAAAAAAGATTTTGTGTGGACGGCGGAAGCCGAAAATGCATTCCAAGAGATCAAGCAGTTGTTAAAAACATTACCTAAATTAACTGCACCAAAAGAGGGGGAAACCCTAATTTTATACTTAGCTGTCTCAAAGGAAGCAATAAGTTCTGTCCTAATTGCAGAACGGAACGGCGTGCAAATGCCTATATATTTTTTTAGCAAGGTGTTGCAGCTTAGTGAAACAAATTATCCACCACTTCACCGCATGGTTTATGCCCTTGTGCATACTGCACGACGTTTACGAAGATATTTTCAAGGTCATCCCATCTTAGTGTTAACAGATCAACCATTGAAGCAAATACTCCGGCGTCCAGAATCATCTGGCCGTTTAGCCAAATGGGCCATCGAGTTGGGGGAGTATGAAATCAATTTTGCTCCCCGAAATGCAGTTAAAGGACAAATTTTGGCAGATTTCCTCTTGGAGACAAATGAAAAAGTAGAGTATGACAACAAAGTGGAACCATCACAGCATGAGTGGGAGTTACACACTGATGGGGCAAGCAGTGAAGAGGGAACAGGTGCATGGCTAGTTTTAACAAGTCCAGACGGTGAAGAGTAAACTTATGCATTGAAACTCTGTTTTTATGCTTCAAACAATGAAGCAGAGTATGAGGCATTACTCTCCGGCCTCCGCATAGCGGTAGAAATGGGGATAACAAATTTACGAGCATACATTGATTCTCAAATTGTCGCCCAGCAGGTTAATGGAATGTTCGATGCAAGGGATACATCCATGAGGCAATATGTAAAGTTGGTGGAAGCAATTTCAAAGAAATTTGATAACCTTGAAGTCGTGCAAATCCCTCGAAATAAGAACAAGAAAGCTAACGTCTTGAGCAAGTTAGCTACTTTAACCTTTGATCATTTGCACAAACGAGTGTTGGTTGAAGAACTTAAGGAGAAATCAATACATGGAAAACCAATTATTGCAATAGTTGAAGAAGCTAAGGAAACTTGGATGACTCCGTATTTGAGATATTTGCATGACGGATGGTTACCTGTTGATAAGGCGAAAGCAAGAAGAATAAGAATAACTGCACCAATGTATGAGATTGTTAGTGGTGTCCTTTATCGAAAGTCATACAATGGTCCATTGTTAAGATGTTTAACCAATGATGAAGCGATAAAAGTAGTCAAAGAAATGCATGAAGGAGTTTGTTCTCAACACTCCGATTTCCGTACTGTGGCATCACGGATCATGCGACAAGGGTATTTTTGGCCTTCCCTTTATCGAGATGTCGCAGAAATCATAAAAACATGTGAGAATTGTCAGAGGCATGGTACAATTCAGCGTCTTCCAAAGTATGATTTGATACCAGTGTCATCCGCTTGGCCGTTCTGTAAATGAGCTATTGATATTGTGGGGCCATTCAACAGGAGCACTGGTAATGCTAAGTTCTTGGTGGTAGCGATCGATTTTTTCACAAAATGGGTTGAAGCAAAGGCTTTAGCAAAAATCACAGGAGAAAATGTCAAAAAGTTTGTTTGGCATGATATTGTATGCCGTTATGGGGTGCCAAATGAAATAGTCAGCGATAACGGCAAGCAATTTGCAGAAAATCCATTTCGGAGTTGGTGTGAAGAGCTAGGCATAAAGCAAAACTTTACATCTGTTGCTCATCCTCAAGCGAACGGACAAGTGGATGTTACCAACAAGGAAATCGTTGCTGGCATTAAGGCACGGTTGGGGCTAAGTCAAACTGGATGGGTGGATGAGCTGCCAAATGTATTGTGGGCACACCGGACGATGCCAAAGCGGAGCACGGGTGAAACACCTTTTAGTCTGGTGTATGGAACAGAGGCAGTGATACCGGCTGAAATATGTGTGCCAACACAACGCATTATGGCATTTGATGTTGAGGCTAATTCTGAGGCGATAAGGGAGAATCTCAACTTGTTGGAGGAAAGAAAGTTGATGGCCGCCATCCGGCAAGCAGATCACAAGCATAAAATGGAAAAATATTATAACAAGAAAGTACAGCATGTGCAGTTTGAAGTAGGTGATTTAGTACTACGTGATAATGAGGCAAGCAGGCAAATCAAATTTAGAAAGCTAGCCCCAAAATGGGAAGGACCTTATAAGGTCGCGAAAGTAAATCAGAATGGATCATACATGCTTGCTGCGCCTTCCGGCGAGCAATATGAAAGAGCTTGGAATGCAATGAATTTAAAGAAATTTTATACGTAGCACTATATGCATGGACAGCTTGATCAACTGTCAAATGCATGAGATATAGTCATAAATGTAAAAGTTTCTTTAAGAATATGAATAATAGCAATTATTCTTATGGCAATATTTTTCACAAATTTTATCCGGCCAAGGATTATTTAGCCCAGGTGTCACATAGCTGTGTGTCATCCCTACCCGCAGAAAGAAAGAAAGCCTTTCGGTGGTAGAAGTACAATCATACTCAAAATGGTTGTATCGATAGTGATACATGTAGAACTCACTAAAGCATCGAAGCGATGAAACGAATCTACAAAAAAATGTCATGACACAATTTACACAAAATGCAGAGCACAACGGAAAATGGATCTTAGTATCCAGCAAAATATTTAAAGGCGAAAGTAATTCATAACTTTTCTTCATGAGTTTCATGAAAGAAGGCGTATGACGGAGAATATGATTTTGATATTCATAACTATGATGATTGCAAAGTACAATCTCAATATCTTGAGCATTGTTCATTACAACAATCTTTCTAAGTTACAGCATATATTTCTAATATACATAACCAAGTGCAATATTAAGTATTATGTAAAAGTAGATGTATAACAACATAGTGTTTCATTCATCCTGTGGAGTATAATTCAATACATCATCTATTGTTACATCTGGCCTTTTACAAAGATTTTCAAGATCAGAAAACCTCATATTTTCTATTGAGGCACCGGCTGCATCAGCTTCTAAATCAGCATTTTCATTAATCTTTGATGTGATTACCTCAGGCAGAGGATTTGGAAGTTCTGGTAGTTTTCTTTTCATAAAATTGAAAAACTTTAACCGTTCAACAGATTTGGCAAGGCGGACAAACTCACGGATTCTGTGAGATAGTGCCTGACAGTTAAAGATATGCTCTACAAGCGCAGGAATGCCAGTTATCATTCGTCTTTCATTCTCTTCTTTGGCTTTAAGCTATTCTTTCAACATGTTATTTTGCTCAAGCATTTTTTCGTTCTCCTTTACTAGTTCATCAATTTTGCTTAGATGCCATTTTTCTATGAAAGATAGTTCTTTGATGTGCTCCTTATACTCTGCCCTCTGACTGTTGCAATTTTCATAGTGCCTCTTCATTGTCTAGTATTCCCTCTTTATCTCTGTGGCTATTCGTTCAGTCTTGGCTACTTTCTCCTTTTCAGCAGAAAGCTCCTTATTTGTAGTGACTTCACTGTTTTGCAAGTCAGATAGGCGTTGAAGGTCATTCAAACCAGAAGCACTGTTCAGAATAATACTTTGTGCCTTAACCTTCTTGGCATCTGCATCAGATAAATTGCTGAAGAATTGGGCTAGTGAAGGACACACCATGGCATTCAAAAAAGTCACGAAATCTTCGTACGAGTGTGGTGGTCCTTTTAAAAGGGAGGAAAGCATGTTTGTGTCAAGATTGGGAAGTGTAATTTGTTGTTGAGAAGAACTAGGGCCAGCTCCTTGTTGAGCGGATGACGGAGGAATTTGACCAGTTCTTCTCCTCTTGGCGGAAGGCGGGAGAGTTGTTAATGTAGTATCTTGATGTGCTGCACTAGCTGTTAGAGGTAAAGAAAAATTGTTATTTATAAAAGAGTCCCAATATGCTTCACAACATTTCAAAGGTGGCATAAAATATAAGGAAGGGTTTGGATTATAAAATCCACCAGTATTGGGTATGCAAGAAAACAAGTACAGGTTTTGGTATGGAATTTTGTATAATTCAGTGTCGTCATTTTCATTACCCGAGGTACGACGTTCTCTAGAGGCAACTCGATTCATACCTATGTCTTCTTCTTCTTCTTCTTCTTCATTTTCCTCCTCCCTCATTACATCTATTTTGGGGGTATCATCAATAATTTTCTCGGTAGTAAAGGTAAGCTGCGAATAAACCGATGACCACATGGCGGTAAGCGGAGTAATTTCTGCAAAAATTAAAAAGTCACAGTGATTAAATGAATAAATAAAGAAGAACATTTTATTTAAGCATATGTAGCAAAAGTAAGTGCTTACTCTTTTTCCCAGCAAGAATACAGGCGTAGCCTTGGGAGATATCCCAATCTTAGCTCATGGATGTCAGCGAAAGCATGTGTTCACCATATTTAATGTCATTGATTTCTTCAGCTTTAATCCTTTTAAACAAAAGGTTTTCTTTGGTGACGAGTTTTGGAAAGGTAACAGATACGGTATGCGAGTATTTACGCCATACTCGAGTAGCTGAGTATTGTTTATCAATTGCATCTTCATTAATAAAGATAAATGAAGCATACCAGTTGTCGCCAGGATGATCAAGTGCAGGTTTCAGAAACCCATGAACTTTATTGAAAGTGAACCAACCATTTTCATGGCGTGCTATACGTACCAAATGGCAAAATATCCGAATTGATGGTTCAATATTCCTTGCGTGACAATACATTTAAAAAATCAAGATCTTTCGAATTGATGCTGGTTCGAATTGACCAACAGCAACACCGTAAAATTTGCAAACTTCTAAGAAGAAGGGTGTAAATGGCAGACGTAAGTAAAATTTGAAGAATGAATGGCCATAAATAGAAACCTTGCCAGGGGGTGGTGAGCAGGCTCTGGCATTAATTGAAGGAATCACTGGTTCAACACCAGCTAGTCTAGGAAAATGTTGCAGTAGCTCGCTTAAATATCTCTCATTTACTCTGATAGGAATAGCTGCAACATCCTTTATGGCTGCCATTAATGATCTAATGAAACAGGAGGTAACGAAGGTATTGATGGAAGAAGATGAATACTGTAGAAGAAAGCTGTAAAAGTAAATGATCGGTTAGGGTTTATGGTGGTTAAAAAGCAAAAGATATAACAGCTGTAATCGGTGGTGATTTTGGGGGTTTTGTTTTCAGCCACACACGTGTAAGGACAAGATAAAAAGGTGAGTACATCGAAAAGTCTTTTTACAGCTAGAGGCGTGTGCGATATAAGCAATCATCATAATGTCAGTAAAAATCGCCTATCATTTAATGCATGTGATGTGCTTCCCAATGCAAAAAGGAAAATGTGAAGACTTGGTTGGCATGCGTTATTCTAAGTTTAACAACTTAATCAATTTTCAAATGCTTAAGTCATTAAACTGGGGGGACTTAATGGTGTATCATATTATATACACACATAAAACGCATAACGGTTGCATGAAAGTAGCATCAGGAAGGCTGGAAACAACAGTTTTGTGGAGTTGTCCGTCTAGCGTTCTCCGTTGTACAGGCTGCTCTGTCATGCGTAAGCCCTGAAGGCCGCCTAGTGCGTAAGCCCTGGCCGGAGAACGCCACCTTCAGCGTAAATTACGGATCACGAATAACAGAACGTATCAACATCTGACACGTGTCCCCGAGCAATCTGGTGGATCTGACACTATAAATAGAACCCTTGGGTCGTCATTTTACTCAGTTCAGTTATTCTGACAACTTTGAGAGTTGAGACTTCACTTCTCTTTCTCTCTCTACTTTCTCTCACTAGAAGTCATCCGGCTAGCACTTTTACGCTCTACGGATGACAGATTGATTAAGCCACCCCACAAGTTTCTACACTTGTGAACCGGGTCTGCAGGGATTATTTCCCAAGGGTAAAAATCAATCGGCAACATTCTGCCCTCCTAAAGCTAGATTACTTCTAGTATCTTGTTGGCACACTAAGCCTTACCTCATAAGGAAATAGGTGTTAACACTTACCATCATCTTTATCATCATCTTGCACTTTTGTTAACTACCCTCAACTAGCTTGAGGAGGTATGAATCTTCTCTACTTGTTCTTATTTGTAAGCATATATTCAAGACTTGATATTATCATGGAATTTAACTTACTATCTTAACATGTTAACATGAACTTTACATAATGCTTCTGCTTGTTTTAACTACATTAATTGGTTTAATGATCAAGTTAATTAGAAGAACATGTTATTTATGAAACTTGTTAAATTCCATCAGATGAAGGTGGTCACGGATGATGAGACCATAGAAGAAAGAATTCCCAAGGAAGAGGAATCATTTAAAGATATCAAAAATAAAGATAGATTCCGTATAAAGAATTCCTTGGAAGAACCACCCGTACTAGAGCTTAAAGAGCTACCCAAACACTTGGAGTATGCTTATCTCGAAGGTACATCTCAATTACCGGTAATTATTGCTTCACATCTTTCCAGTAACAAGAAGGATAGGTTAATCTCTGTTTTGAAAACCCATAAAAAGGCTATAGCCTGGAAAATGACCGACATTCCAGGGATAAACCCGTCTTATTGTACACATAAAATTCTCCTTGAGAATGACTTCAAACTAGTAGTATAAAGACAACGTAGGCTAAATCCCAACATGAAAGAGGTTGTTAAAAAGGAGGTAGTCAAGCTTCTTGATGCCAAGTTAATCTACCCCATCTCCGATAGTCCTTGGGTTAGTCCAGTACAAGGAGTACCCAAAATGGGGGTACAACCGTTATTGTAAATGAAAAAGATGAACTCGTTCCAACTAGAACGGTTACAGGCTGGAGAGTCTGTATTGATTACAGATGTCTCAATGATGCCACTAGAAAGGATCATTTCTCGTTGAGTTTTATTGATCAAATGATTGAACGATTAGCGGGGAAAGAATATTATTGCTTTCTAGATGGTTTCTCCGGTTACTTCCAAATTCCAATTGATCCCAACGACCAAGAAAAGACCACATTCACTTGTCCTTTCGGTACCTTTGCCTATCGCCGCATGCCATTTGGTTTATGCAATGCACCCGGAACCTTTCAAAGGTGAATGATGGCAATTTTTGATGATATGGTAGAGGATTGTATGGAAGTCTTCATGGATGACTTTTTCGTGTTTGGAGACTCCTTTGAAATTTGTCTTTTTAACCTTGAACGTATGCTTATTCAATGTGAGAAAGAAAACTTGGTCCTAAATTGGGAAAAATGCCACTTCATGGTGAAGGAGGGCATTGTACTTGGCCACAAGATATCTTGTGGGGGAATAGAGGTAGATAAAGCTAAAATTAAGGTTATTTCTAAGCTACCTATACCGTCGAATGTGAAGTCCATTAGAAGCTTTCTTGGTCACGCGGGATTCTATAGACGATTTATCAAAGTTTTTCTAAAATTGCCCGCCCAATGACCAAACTTTCTGAAAAGTACGCTTCATTTGAGTTTGATTCTAATTGCGTGAACACATTCTCCATTCTAAAGTCAAAACTCACACAAGCTCCCATTATCGTATCTCCGGATTGGAGTATGCCATTTGAGCTAATGAGTGACACGAGCGACTATGCCTTAGGTGCTGTTTTAGGACAATGCCCCGATAATCATTTTCGTCCAATTTATTATGCGAGCAAAACTCTAACGGGAGCTCAAATTAATTATACCACCACGGAAAATGAGCTCCTGGTGGTTGTTTATGCATTTGATAAATTTTGGTCATATTTGGTGTTGTCCAAAACCATTATTTACACGGACCATTCGGCCCTTAGGTACTTATTCTCGAAACTAGATGCAAAGCATCGTCTCATACGTTGGGTTCTTTTACTTCAAGAATTTGAAATTGAGATATGTGACAAGAAAGGAGCCGAGAATCTAGCTGCCGATCATCTATCCCGACTTGAAAACTCTGAATTAGATAAACTCGATGATACAATCATCAAGGACACATTTCCCGACGAATCTCTAATGAGGGTTGACAAGGAATCTGAAATCCCATGGTTTGCCCATTTTGCAAACTATCTTGCTTCAGGCATTCTTCAAAAAGGACTTTCTTATCAACAAAAGAAAAAATTCTTTGCGGATTTGAAGTCCTATTTCTGAGAACACCCCGACCTATTTCGTGTTGGTGTGGATCAAGTGATTCGCCGTTGTGTGTACGGAAAAGAGGCTCAAAAAATTCTTGAGCATTGCCATCAAGGGCCCACCGGTGGTCATTTCAGACCAAACCACACCGCAAGAAAAATCCTTGACTCGAGCTTTTAGTGGCTCACGATCTTTAAAGATGCCCATAACTTCGTTCGGACTTGTAATGCATGCCAATGAACGGGAAACATCACGAAAAAGGATGAGATGCCTCAAACCGGCATCCAAGTTTGTGAAATCTTTGATATTTGGGGAATCGATTTTATGGGACCATTTCCAAGTTCTCATAAGTGCAAGTACATCTTAGTAGCCATTGACTATGTGTCCAAATGGGCTGAAGCGAAAGCTTTGCCTATAAATGATGCTAGGGTGGTGGTAAACTTCTTGAAAAATCTCTTCTCGCGCTTTGGAATTCCAAAGGCGCTCATATCCGATCGAGGAACACATTTTGCCAACAACCTTCTTGAAAAGGTGTTGAAGAAGTATGGCGTAACTCATCGTTTGTGACGACCCGGGAATTTCCGACCAAATTTAAACTTTAATCTTTATATTATTCAGACACGATAAGCAAAGTTTGTTAAGTTAAATCTCAAGAATTTTAAACTGTGTTCATACATTCATTATAACCTCGACCAAATTCCGACGATTCACGAACCATTATATATAAATAGATATGTATATGTATATATATATATTATAACTTGAGAATATTAATAAAGTATTAAACGTATAATACTTTACACGAACGTATTTGTTTCAATATGATTTTCGACGAAAAAAAATATATTAAATGATTGAATTATCAGAAACATTGAATTATGATTACAAGTCTCTGTTGAGAGGTCCACTATGATTTGAGAAAATCTATTCCTTTTAACGATATTCAGAATAATTTGTAAAGCTATTTATAAATAAAAACAAAAAGTGTCATTTACGAAAGTTAGACAAAAGTTAGTGGAGAATTGGTTTCCATAATATTCAATTAATCTATTTTCAAACGTACAAAGACGTTTTCAGTTTAAAAAGAACTTTATTATTAAAACGTATATAACTTTTATAAATATCTAGAATCACTTTTGACAACTCATTACTTAACCAGTATAATAAATATAACGATATTTATATTTTATTTCATTAAATATATATAACGATTTAAATTAATATTATATATATTTATACGCGTATTATACATACATAGTTTTTTATACTTTTACTATACTTTAACTTTACCTTTACTTTACTTTTACTTTACTTTAACTTTAATAATTCATACTTTAATAATTCACTTTAATAATTCATACTTTAATAATTCACTTTAATAATTCATACTTTAATAATTTACTTTAATAATTCATACTTTAATAATTCAATTTTATAATTCAAAAATCTATTATAAATAGAATTCAATAGGTTTCATTATTTCATAGAAACTTGAAAATATATTTCTCTAAACTCTCTCAATCGAATTACATATATATATATATTTTCTTTGTATTATTTCATGATATTATTAGTATACATAAAATACTACGGCGGAGTTATACTCAGACGATTTCAAAATAAGTTTTCAAATGGGATAAAGCTAAGGAAATTATGGGTTATAGCTATGGAGGTTATGGGTATTGATCGAGAGTATTGCTCGTGAGTCAAACTAGTGTTTATCATCTTCGTTGCGTCTACGTACTTTTTCTGCAATATTGAATCTCAATATTGATACGTTCGTGAATCCTAGGCCAACATTGCACTTGTTCAATGACGTCATATGTATTTTTACTACAAAATACAGTATAGTGAGTTTCATTACTCCCCTTTTATATATATTTTTGGGCTGAGAATACATGCGCTGTTTTATAAATGTTTTACGAAATAGGCACAAGTACTAAAACTAATTCTATGTGGGTTTAAACCAGAAATATACCCTTAGCTTGGTAACATTAAACTACCTGTCTATGTACGGTAGGCGCGAATCCTAAAGATAGATCTATTGGGCCTGACAACCCTATCCTGACTATGGGATGCTTTAGTACTTCGAGGCTATTTTAAATACACCTGATCTGGTGTACTTCAGAGGGTAAAACATGAACGTTAAGGCTTGTTACCGGGTGCCTACAACTTATAGAATACTTTTATACACTTGCGAGTGTACATATATTTATAAACGGAAATCTTGTGATCTATTAATATATTGAAATGATTGTTATGATAAACCTGTGAACTCACCAACCTTTTGGTTGACACTTTAAAGCATGTTTATTCTCAGGTATTAAAGAAATCTTCCGTTGTGCATTAGCTCATTTTAAGGATATTACTTGGAGTCATTCATGGCATATTTTGAAAGACGTTGCATTCGAGTCATTGAGTTCATCAAGATTATTATTAAGCCAATTATAGTTGGATGTATTATGAAATGGTGTGCATGCCGTCAACTTTCGTTGTAAAGAAAGTTTGTCTTTTAAAAACGAATGCGATGTTTGTAAAATGTATCATATAGAGGTCAAATACCTCGCGATGTAATCAACTATTGTGAATCGTTTATAATGTATATGAACGGGTCATTTCAGTTGGTATCAGAGCGGTGGTCTTAGCGAACCAGGTCTGCATTAGTGTGTCTAACTGATAGTCGTTAGGATGCATTAGTGAGTCTGGACTTCGACCGTGTCTGCATTTCAAAAGTTTTGCTCATCATTCTTGTCGGAAATTACCTGCTTATCATTCTTAGTCTAGACACATCTTATTGCATTGATTGCATTAATAGTGTATAGAAAAAATTCATATCTTAGCGTATCTGCTAATTCATATCTTAGCGTATCTGTTACTGTAAACTTTGCCTGACATATTCCGTAAATTCCTCCGTAATCTACGAAACCTTTTGCTCTATATAATTAGAATACCACCCGATAGCCGGAAAATCATTTCATATCGAAAAATTCTTTATTCAATCGTACGAAATGGAATTCGTCATTAGTTCAAGTCCCTCGGATTCCGAAATGGAATCCCACTCAAGTTCCGAAAGCAGTGTGACCGGAATGGATCAACCAATTAGTCACATCTATTCTGGATGAATTAGGGATGGGTTCGTAGCCTCCTTATTCATTGGAGACAAGAAGAAGGTGATCCCTTCCATCCACCACATTGCCCTCTTGGCGAAGAACCTGAAGCACTTACCGGCGAACCTATCCGAAACACCATTTTCTCTCTTATTTCTAGAGTATCTCGTCACGATTACATACTACACCAAATTCTAGATTTTATTTATCCACTCGTCCGAACCGACAATCACCCTGGTGTAATAGAAGAAGTCAACGAGCTTCGCGTTCGGGTAGTGGCTTTGGAGAATATGGTGCAAAGGTTACAAACACCAGCAGCAGCACCAGCAGCATAAACAGTACCACCATCAGAAACACCAACAGTACCATCACCACCACCAACAACAACATCCACATCCCACACCGCAACATCACAATATGTATCTCAAACATCAACGTCATACGCCCTGTAAATATCCAGGAATATCAACAACAACAAACGATGAAGTATTAATTCATAAACTTCATTGAAGAGATATCTCTGCGGCAGTTATGTAATCTCCAAAATCTTAGAGATTATTTAATTCTGACCGTAAATCGGATGAGTGAACGGAGATGGTAGAGTAGAAACTTTGATCGAAAATGGTGTACGATTTACAAGCTAGAATTGTTTTACCAACAGCATCAACAGGACCGTAGCATCATCAACACAGTCAGTGCCGTCAGTATCGTCAGAATCAACAGCACCTGTAACATCACAAACTCTGTCAGTTCAAGAATCATTGTGGACATCATTACGAATCAACAACAAATATATTGTATCAACGAGTTATGAAGTATTAACTCATTTCCAATCGAAAGATTTATATGTATATTTTATATGTATAAATTTTTAAACCATAATAAATCTTCCCGTACTAAGCTATTATGTGTAAATCTTAACTACTCAGTTAATTCATATTACAAATATGCAATGATGTACGTCCTTCGTCCGCAACTTAACCATCGTTAATTACAATCTCTGTCTCAATTCAATAAAAAAATCCAATTTATAATAAATCAAGTGTATTATTCGAATATATGTTTGATTTTACGCTTTCATCATCGATGTACTCGAAACTTTTCAAATAACATCATTCGTACCTTGCGAAGTTCACAAGAATTTCACGAAAACCAACAAATAACAAAGTAATGATTCATAATTTCAATATTATTGAAGAAATACTTATGCAATTTATAAAGTTTTAGGGATTACTCAATTCTAGTTCCAACCATAAAACAAATGAGTTTAATTTAATATTAACTCATTAAATCTATATTACATCTAAAGAAAATATACACATATATTTTCATAAAGACTGTAATAAACTTCTTTTGTACAAAATATTAATTGTGAAAATTTTTTTAACGGGTAGGTAATACCCGAGAGATATATAAATTCACAATTAATATATTACATTTTTCGAAACTGATTCAGCAATCATCAACTATACTCCCTACTTTCACAACAATATCCATTCTTTCATATAAATCAAACAATCATACTCATTCAAATTCAATTACATATTCTGATTTTGAAATCGCATAATTCAATTCGAAATATAACCAGTATCATCACTCTTAGATTCCTATATCTTTCAAAGCTATACTTTGACTTCAAAACTGTGTTAGAACATCATATGTATTAACGATTACAATATGTGCTCAAACCCTTCGAAATTCCTGAAGACACTTCAACTAAGGAACAATCGAGATGATGATCCAACCACATGTTACCCACAGTTATACACCTGAAAAACTCTCAAAACCCAAGTCATAGTTCGACACGTATCCGTGTTAGACCCTTTGGCATTTACTAGCTAAAATAACTTTTCAATTCCGTTTCAAAATAGACAGTTTTGTCACAGCTCCAGCAAGTCATCTTCGACTTCTCAATCAAAACAGTCTTATTATAACCTCGATAGACACGTTGCCCTTTTGCCAACGTTACCGGGGAATCGTTTATATTCACCACATTAGCAATAAACTTACCAACAACTTCATTGATCTTTGACTTTCGAAAAAAAAATCATTATAATTATCGAAACCCTATCATATACTCATTCGTACCTTATAACAAGAATTGCCATACCAATTATTGAGAATCAGCAATCAGTATTTTGAAACCTCGCAGCATGTCTACATCAACAATTACATATACACACAACGTCTACCTCCAAGACTTACATTCTTTGAATGAGAAATTTCTGAAAAACACCCTAAACTGCGAACCAGTTCTCGAAATTTTGAAAAATGCTGATGAAGCAGCAAAAACTGTAAACGACCTTAACAGTAAAAAGTTGGATGATAAAGGATAGTATATTGGCAAAGCTCAGAAAAAGAGAAGCTTTGGAACTGGAAAACGGATTGAGCAAAGTATGAATGAGGATGTGGACAAATCACAAAGGCTGAACCTGCCTTCAAAGAATCCAAATGATTTAGTACTTGCTGAAGTCATTAACGAATACCTTGCTCCTGACTCTAAACCCTTGCGGACAATATCCTTCATCATCCTCTGATATTAGACATTCTAAGATATCATCGTATCTTTCATTATAAATATCATCCATACTTCTGAAGATATTTTTATAATTATTCTTATCTGAAATCATTTACCTCTTCGCGCTATCTGTATTATATCATAAAAGAAACTATTTTAGTTTCTAAATTCTGAAACATTCGAGTTTAAAATAGGAATATTCTTGAAGAAGTGTTGGGAGCTGAAGCATGAGTTAGTATAATATAATGACACTTGATCAACGTGATTATATTACAGTAATTCATGCTGAGTTTCTAAATGAAACATGATGATTCACAGATCATAACGTCATCATGTGCTATGTTACACGACTCTTGTATTCTCTTTGATCTCTAAATATCAAGAAAATATTTCTTGATGATTCGGCCTTTTTCGAGGTATTCTGGTAATTTGACAAGTCAAGATCGTGTCATTACAATTTCCTTCCTAGAACATTAACAATGTTCATTCCGAAATTTATATCTGCGAATTCTGGACCATTACAAGCGGTGCTTAATCGCAAGAAGAAGAAACGGAAGGACAAAGCTCCGAACTAGAAATGGGAGTATAAATCATAGCAAATAGAAGAGAGCATTAACTGTGGATGACAATGATTATAGAAGAAGCAAGGACTTTGAAATATAAGGGAAGATATAAAACCCAACAACAACCCAGAAATCACAAACCGTATATATCAATGCATATAGCAATATAAAGACACGAGAGAACTAAAAACACTATAAAACCAAGAGTATAGTAGAAGTAAATAGATTCTTCCGGAGGCAGATGAAAAAGAAGAGCGACAGATATGAAAGTGAGGAGTATATCAAGAATCAGCACTGGATGAAGCATATTGACAAATACTTTAAAATATGAGTTGAGAAGGTGTGAGTTGTAAGAAAACAAATGAGGTGGATTTATAGTGAAATATCCGACAGAGAAATCAAAATGGATTATCGCATTAATTCGAAGAGGATCATAATTTCCTTAATCGTCGAATAATCAAATCCAATATAGATTACAAAGATTTTCTTTTCGGAGATCAATCGTGATGACGTCAAAAGATACGACGAATCACTATTATCTTATTTCATTCATTTACGATAACTTCACTCATACGCTTCGAGTAATCAAATTATTTTATCCATTCTTCTTGAACATGATAAAACTCTATAATCGTTATAATAACATTCTCATTGTTAGTCATGACGACCTCTATCAAATTTCGGGGACGAAATTTCTTTAACGGGTAGGTACTGTGACGACCCGGAAATTTCCGACCAAATTTAAACTTTAATCTTTATATTATTCAGACACGATAAGCAAAGTTTGTTAAGTTAAATCTCAAGAATTTTAAACTGTGTTCATATATTCATTATAACCTCGACCAAATTCCGACGATTCACGAACCGTTATATATAAATAGATATGTATATGTATATATATATTATAACTTGAGAATATTAATAAAGTATTAAACGTATAATACTTTACACGAACGTATTTGTTTCAATATGATTTTCGACGAAAAAAAATATATTAAATGATTGAATTATCAGAAACATTGAATTATGATTACAAGTCTCTGTTGAGAGGTCCACTATGATTTGAGAAAATCTATTCCTTTTAACGATATTCAGAATAATTTGTAAAGCTATTTATAAATAAAAACAAAAAGTGTCATTTACGAAAGTTAGACAAAAGTTAGTGGAGAATTGGTTTCCATAATATTCAATTAATCTATTTTCAAACGTACAAAGACGTTTTCAGTTTAAAAAGAACTTTATTATTAAAACGTATATAACTTTTATAAATATCTAGAATCACTTTTGACAACTCATTACTTAACCAGTATAATAAATATAACGATATTTATATGTTATTTCATTAAATATATATAACGATTTAAATTAATATTATATATATTTATACCCGTATTATACATACATAGTTTTTTATACTTTTACTATACTTTAACTTTACCTTTACTTTACTTTTACTTTACTTTAACTTTAATAATTCATACTTTAATAATTCACTTTAATAATTCATACTTTAATAATTCACTTTAATAATTCATACTTTAATAATTCATACTTTAATAATTCACTTTAATAATTCATACTTTAATAATTCACTTTTATAATTCAAAAATCTATTATAAATAGAATTCAATAGGTTTCATTATTTTATAGAAACTTGAAAATATATTTCTCTAAACTCTCTCAATCGAATTACATATATATATTTTCTTTGTATTATTTCATGATATTATTAGTATACATAAAATACTACGGCGGAGTTATACTCAGACGATTTCAAAATAAGTTTTCAAACGGGATAAAGCTAAGGAAATTATGGGTTATAGCTATGGAGGTTATGGGTATTGATCGAGAGTATTGCTCGTAAGTCAAACTAGTGTTTATCATCTTCGTTGCGTCTACGTACTTTTTCTGCAATATTGAATCTCAATATTGATACGTTCGTGAATCCAAGGCCAACATTGCACTTGTTCAATGACGTCATATGTATTTTTACTACAAAATACAGTATAGTGAGTTTCATTACTCCCCTTTTATATATATTTTTGGGCTGAGAATACATGCGCTGTTTTATAAATGTTTTACGAAATAGGCACAAGTACTAAAACTAATTCTATGTGGGTTTAAACCAGAAATATACCCTTAGCTTGGTAACATTAAACTCCCTGTCTATGTACGGTAGGCGCGAATCTTAAAGATAGATCTATTGGGCCTGACAACCCTATCCTGACTATGGGATGCTTTAGTACTTCGAGGCTATTTTAAACACACCTGATCTGGTGTACTTCAGAGGGTAAAACATGAACGTTAAGGCTTGTTACCGGGTGCCTACAACTTATAGAATACTTTTATACACTTGCGAGTGTACATATATTTATTAACGGAAATCTTGTGGTCTATTAATATATTGAAATGATTGTTATGATAAACCTGTGAACTCACCAACCTTTTGGTTGACACTTTAAAGCATGTTTATTCTCAGGTATTAAAGAAATCTTCCGCTGTGCATTAGCTCATTTTAAGGATATTACTTGGAGTCATTCATGGCATATTTTGAAAGACGTTGCATTCGAGTCATTGAGTTCATCAAGATTATTATTAAGCCAATTATAGTTGGATGTATTATGAAATGGTGTGCATGCCGTCAACTTTCGTTGTAAAGAAAGTTTGTCTTTTAAAAACGAATGCGATGTTTGTAAAATGTATCATATAGAGGTCAAATACCTCGCGATGTAATCAACTATTGTGAATCGTTTAAAATGTATATGAACGGGTCATTTCATCGTTTCTCTACTTCGTACCACCCGCAAACGAGTGGTCAAGTGGAGAACACGAATCATGCCTTAAAACGTATACTTGAGAAGACGGTTGATAACAACCCTAAGATTTGGCAACGCAAGTTAGATGATGCATTGTGGGCTTTTAGGACTGCGTTTAAAACACCAATCGGTACCACACCATTCAGACTTGTATATGGTAAAGCGTGCCATCTTCCGGTTGAAGTGGAACATAGAGCATACTGGGCTTTGAAGCTTTGTAATTTGGATATGGAAAAGGCCGGTGAAAACCGATTCCTACAAAAGCATGAATTGGAAGAATTAAGATTGGAAGCATACGAGAATTCAAGCTCGTATAAGGAGAAAACAAAAGGATGGCATGATGCCCGACTAAAAGGAGTGAAAGAGTTTGAAACCGGTGACAAGGTTTTGGTTTTTAAGTCACGATTTAAATTTTCTCAAGGAAAGTTGAAATCCCGATGGACGGGACCTAATTTGGTGAAACAAGCATTCCCATCGAGATATGTTGAATTGTTTGGAGACGGGAACACTTTTAAAGTGAATGGTCATGGATTGAAACTCTATTTTGATAGAGTTGACACCACGGTTCAAGATGACATCACTTTCTTCCCCAAGGCTAATTAGCTTGGGAAGGAGTCGCGTGAACGACTCGCTAATAAACTTCACAAATTGTAAATAGTCCCATTCGAATGTCTCGTTTCTTAGGATGAATTATTTTGAGGGATTTTTCGAGCTTTAGTACGAACCAAGTTGTTTAGGAACCTTCTGTAATGTTTAAAACGCAGAAAAACATCGAAAACTGGTGAAACAGGGCCAGATGCGCCGCATCTATGATGGATGCGCCGCATCTGAAGACAAGAAAAATCCCGAAGTTTTAAATGCGCCGAGTTTGGGTCATGCCCTGCTTTTGTCCAATAGATGCGTCGCATCTGCTTCAGACGCGCCGCATCTGAGCTAGATGCACCGCATCTGCTCCAGATGCGCCGCATCTGTGTCAGAATGTTGGAATCTGCCTATTTTGAAAACACAAATACGGGATTTTATCCATTTTTCTCATTTTGTCACCTACAACTCCGACTCCCATCTCATTTTCTCTCAAAACTTCCATCTCTAAACACTAAATCAACCAATTAATCCCATCTCTGAGCATCTAATCCGTCTAACAACATGAGAAAGGTAAGATTAATCTTCATTTCTTCATGATTCTTGTGTTCTTCATTCTCAAATTCGGATTTAGCTTGTTCTAAGTGTGGGGATGTTTGAATCTTCATGTTTTTGGTCATTATATGCTTATATTGTTGTTACTAATCCTTATTCATGCTCGAATTTCATGATTGATTGCTCAAATCTTTACTTTAGAAATTAGGGTTCTTCATGAATTTACGGGTTTCGAATTTTTGACCATTAATTGATTAAATTCAGATGTTTTGAAGTTTAATTACTAGCATACACTAGCAATTTGCCTTGAACCCTTGTTAAAACACATGATTTTGAATAAATTGAGAATTAGGGTTTTTGAATTGGGGATTTTGACTTTTGTTGACTCGTAAGTGTTCTAAGTGGAATTAAAGCAATTCATTGATTATGCTAAACTCATATATGCCTTAACTTAGTGTTTGTTCGAATTAAAAGTATTATTTGTGAAAGTTAAGGATTGTATGCTTAGGCTTTTTGATGAAATTGTTGACTTGAGTTGACTTTAATGTGCTAAATGAATGAAAACCATTGATTGCATATTGGTTGACATGCTTATTGATGAATTCTAATGGTTCCATATATTTGTTTTGTGAAACTAATTATGCTAGATATGATTGAACTTATGAAGTGATATAGAGTCATGCTAGAAATATTTGTTGAGAATGAAACTAGTTCATACCATGTTAGGATATTGTTTAACATAAACTTTGAGATTTAATTTGAACTTAAAATATAACATATCTACATGGTTTTCGCTTGTGCAATATGAAAGATGTTTTGAATTTCTTTAACGCTAATCAACTTGGTTTGTTATTTTGTTTGTTTGGTTTTGTTGTTTTTTTATGTAGACTAGAGCATCATCATCAAACCCAAGATCAAAAAAACAAAAGGGCTCGGCAGTTAGAGATCCGGACACAAGTGAGGAAGAAAATGCTGTTGAAGAAGAAGAAATGGTCATAGACAACCAACAACTAAATGTTCGTGGATTAACCACTCCTGATCCATGGATCAACGTGGTTTTGAGGCATCTAGAATATCATGAACGGATGAAGACACTTTTGCACAAAGATGTATATCTGGGTATATATATTGATTGGTCACCGTTGGAAGAAGCCGGCGAATTGCAAAATTTTCGTAACCTTTTTCGGGTAACATATCAAGGCCATCGAATACATGCATGGGAAAACTTGTTCTGAATGGAAGAAAAAGTGTACCCACTCTTAACCAAGGAATTCATTGGTTCACTAAGGGTTGATTATTCTTCGACAATATTAAATACCTTTATGAGATTTCAGCTTGGAGGACAAGACCGGACATTAACACTGCTACAATTTGTAAAGGCACTGGATATCTACGAAGGTTTGCCAAACCAATTGATGCAAACTTACTTTAATCAATGTATAGTCTATGTTTCCTCTTTTAATCATCAAGAAGCATGGGTGAATATGAGCCATAGCGCATCTAATGCCGGCAAGCAGACTTGTAGCAAGCTACTTACTTACAAGCATCGATGCGTCCAAAGATTCATTTCAAGTATGATAAACTTTTGAAAAGACAGTAGCGAAAAAGTTACAAACTTGGATATCTGGTACATCCACACAATAATGAATCACACCCATGTTCATATTCTATGAATGATTCTAACTTTCCTTCTCGAAGATAGGAAAAAGATTACACCAATTATGGGAGGGCAATATGTAACCAAAATTGCTGAACATTTTTGTATAAATACAAGTGGGTTAGAAGAGAAATGCATGATTGCCTTTGATAAGTAAGTTATACAAGGTCAAATATCATGATGAGGGGGTCGAACGGCCTTCTAACTAGGTATGTGGATCCCGAGTACAGGCAACCACAACAACCACAACTGCAACCAGATCCACAGCCCCAAGTTGGTAGTAGTTCAGGTCCAGGAAATGATTGGGAAGCATACATAGAGCGTCAATTTTTAGTATTGCATCTCCATCAAGATCAAAATGCTCAGAAGGTAATGGACTATTATGATGCAGGTAACCGGGATATACGACATCACATTGATGTGGGGAATGATAGAACTTGGTACACTCAAGCTGGGCAGTAAAATCAGCTGTAACGACCCAAAAATATTTTGAGAAAACACAAGGAGCGCTTCTCCCATGTTCAGGAGCGCCGCTCCTGGACGGGAAAATGAAATGGGTCTTTTATTTAAATTGTAAAAAAGTGAAGGGCACTTTGGTCTTTTCATATGTGGGTGTATATAAACATGTGACCAGATCTAGATCTCATTTTCTCACTTCATCTTTCACCTACAAACATTCTCATCCACTTTTAGAGAGAGAAACCCATTTTGGGAGAGAGAAAGCTATCAAGGAAGAAGAAGTTGATTTCGGGTCAAATTGTGTGTATTAAAGTTGTTCATCTAGCTTTTAGCTACGTTTTGGTGGTAGTGGTATGTTCTAACCTTGATTTCCTTACTTTGTTTTATGTATGGTTTAGGATTTGGGTTAGTGAAAAACATAAAACCCATTTGTTAAGCGATTTGGGCGTTCTTGGGTAATATTGGGTCATGAGGACCCAAGGATGACTAACCTAGGGTTTTGGAAATGTTAAAGGGACTTATGAGTCATAATGGGTTAGCTAATTACTATCACACCTAGTTATTAAGTAAATGGGTGTTATGTGGGTTTGTGGATGACCCGAAATGGGTGTGTTGACCTCAAAATGGTCAAATGGGTAATAATTGACCTAGTTGAGAAAGATGGGTATGAAATGCCCTAATTGTGTAATAGTTAGGATTGTTGAACCTAAGTCACTAGCTTTTAGTGGTTCGTGATGACCTTGACCTTAAATGGACGGTTTGGAGTAAGTGGGGCATTTAATGCATTTAAGTCATTAAATGCACATGAGTGAATGGTTGGTGTTTAGTCCAACTAGTTTGTGTGTTGATTGTGTACTTATTGTATTAGGTACTTTGCCTTGAAGCTTGTGGAAGTATAAAACATTCACCGAAGGTGTTAAGGTGAGTGGAATGATTATATGCGTATGTATATAATGTATTTATTTGTATGCTATGGTATGAACCAAAGAGCCGGTAGTGCCATAGTATGTACGATTGTGCTATGATGTGAACCAAAGAGCCGGTAGCGTCATTGTACGTGTGTTGTAGTGTGAACCAAAGAGCCGGTAGCACTACGGCACGAGTTTTTAGAGTGTGAACCAAAGAGCCGGTAGCACTTTAATGCGAGTATGACTCGGGTTGTGATGTGAACCAAAGAGCCGGTAACATAATAACCGATGCGTATGGTGTGAACGAAAGAGCCGGTAGCACCATGACGCGAGAATAGTTAACCATGGTTGTGTTTTGTTTTGTAGCATATTGTATTATGTCGATTATATGTTATTGATTACGATAGATGTGGTTATTGGAGATTATTAACTTTGTACATGTGATGGTATGCTAATTGTATTGCTAGCGTGTATGCAGTATATGTGTAAGTGATTGCAAGTAGGTATATATATATATATATATATATATATATATATATATATATATATATATATATATATATATATATATATAACTATTGCATTCACTAAGCGTTAGCTTACCCTCTCGTTGTTTACCTTTTTAGGCTCCAGCATGGATAAAGGCAAGGATATTCGTTTAGACTAGAGATCTCACACTTTCGTTATGTTAGTGGACACTTTTGGAATTTGTCCTAAGTGTGGGGTAGTTTAGTCCCAAACACCATGCCCGTCAAATATTTGGAAATTAAACTATTTGGGTCGAAATCTCTACTTTAATCTATTTAACGGGTCGATGTAGTCCAGAGGGTCGCTGAGTCCATTTTGTTGTATAAACACTTTTAATATATAATCGAATGTATTTTGGGCGCTTGGATTGGGATGATACTTATAAAAATTGAAACAGTTTTCCCAAGGTACAGGAGCGCCGCTCTTGTAGTGAAAGCGCCGCTCCTGGTCAGATTTCAGTGTAGTTTTTCAACAGGTAGTAGAAGGGCCGCTTTTGGGCTTCAAAAGCGCCGCTCTTGGTTCTATAAAAGCGTCGCACCTAGGCGTGGTGCGCCGCTCTTGTCTTTATAAAAAAAATATCTTTGCCGGTTTTAATTAAACGGTTTTTGAGATGCTTCAAGTGGTATCAGAGCATGGTCTAAGGGATTTCGGTGACTTGAGATAGGTGCCTAGACTTAGATTTAATGTGTATGCATTTAATGCGGGACTTGTAGGAGACGGGGCGGACCGGGAGTTGATTAGTGCTTAGGTTTTTGTGAACTAATCTTGTGCTAATTGTTTTGTGTTGTGTTATCAATCATCAAGCGAGATAGACGTTGTACTAGCAAGTTAATGCGACGTACTCGCGTAACAATGATTAGCTACCATTGTTACGGGTTCAAATCGTGTCAAACAAGCAATGTACGATGATTGTTGAGCAAGATGGGGGTAGTGTGGTGTATATGTATATACATATGTGTTAAGTCCTTTCGTTTCGTTGCTTAATATTTTCCGTATTATAGTATGAAGATGAGAAACGGACCCGAGAACAATGAAGGGGGTACGAGCGAGGATCTCGAGTTTATGGCCAAGGTTGAGGCCATTATGCAAAGGCATCATGCGGCCTTCTTGGAGGATGTTAAGAAGATGTTCTTGGATTCGATTGATGAACAAGTAGTCAATCTAGTCAAGGAACAAGTTAAGATTGTTCTTAAAGAGGATAACGCTGGAAGGCGAGATATCCACTATAAAAACTTCAAAGATGCTCAACCTCCCACCTTTGAAGGTGAACGAGACCCACTCAAGAGTGCTCGATGGATCTCCGATATGGAGGGGGCCTTTCGTGCTAGTGAGTGCCCTCTCGATAAAAAGACGAGGTTTGGTAGTAGCATGATGAGGGGTGATGCCAAATTGTGGTGGGACGCGAAAATTCGACTTTATGGCGAAGAACAAAGTATGAGTTTAACGTGGGAGGAGTTTAAAGAAGAATTTTTCAAGGAGTACCGAACTTCGGCCGATCTTTCAAAACTTAAGGACGAGTTACTTACTTTAAGGCAAGGGTCAATGGATTTGAACACTCTCAAGTCCACTTTCTTATCAAAGACCCAATTTTGCCCGGAGTATGACGGGAATGATCATATGTTGAAAGAAGATTTCTACCGAACCTTGAATGATAACTATCAAGAAAGGATTAGTAGAAATTCGGCGAAGACTTTTGATGAATTGTTTGATATCGCTAAGGGTTTTGAGTCGCTTGCTCCAAGAAAGAGTGACTTCACCTTTGGCAAACGAAAATTTGAAGCTACTAGCCACTCGAACAAGAAGAGCAAGGGTGTGACCGAGAGCGTCGGTAGTGTGAAAAAGGGGGCTTCTAAGAGTTTTGGGCCCACGTGCTACAATTGTGGTCAATAAGGGCACTTAGCCCGTGATTGCACGAACTCATCTTCCAACAAAATCGTTTGTTTTAATTGTAATAAAGAGGGGCACAAGAGGCCGGAGTGTCCCGATTTGCGCAACGATAATGTTAAGCGGCTAGAGAAGGCGGCGGGTACGGCTAGGGGTCGCAATTATTTGATGACCAATGAGGAAGCCAAACAATCTAACGAAGTTGTCTCAGGTACTTTCATGGTTAATTCTAATCCGGCAAGGATACTCTTTGATAGTCGTGCAAACTTGTCATTTATGTCACCAAAATTTGTGCCTAAACTTAATAAACCGTTAGCTAAGTTAAGTCATCCGATAGAAGTTGAAATAGTGGATGGCAAGACGGTGCTAGTGGTTGATGTGTGTAAAAATTGTAATGTTGTTTTTGGCAACGAAAACTTTAAAATTGATCTCATTCCGATGACTTTGGGCAATTTTGATATCGTTGTTGGTATAGATTGGCTCGATCATAATAGAGCCAATATTGCATGCCATGAAAAATCTATTCGTGTGAAAACCCCTAGTGGGGGAGAGTTAATTACTCATGGCGATAAGCGAAGAAGACTTGTGCCGATATGCACTTTTTCACAGACACGTCGTTTCCTTGTTAGTGGTGGCATGGCTTTTCTTGCCCATGTTATGGATACCTGTGATGAGCCACCACCCATTCGTGAAATTCTGGTGGTTAGTGAATTCGAAGACGTTTTTCTGGACGAGTTACCGGGTGTTCCGGTGGAAAGACAAGTTGAATTTCGCATTGAGTTGGTTCCGGGGAGCTACTCCCATTGCTAAAACTCCTTATCGTTTAGCGCCGACAGAAATGCAAGAGTTGTTAAATCAAACCCAAGAGTTGATTGAGAAGGGTTTCATTCGATCGAGTGCTTCGCCATGGAGCGCTCAGGGTTTATTCGTAAAGAAGAAGGATGGTAGTATGTGGATGTGCATCGATTATCGGGAGTTGAACAAAGTGACTATAAAGAATCGTTATCCATTACCTCGGATTGACGATTTGTTTGACCAACTCCAAGGTGTAACGTATTTCTCTAAAATCGACCTACGGTCCGGCTATCACCAAATGCGGTAATGCCTTTTGGTCTTACGAATGCACCGACGGCATTCATGGATCTTATGAACCGAGTGTGCCAACCTATGTTGGACAAGTCGGTAATTGTGTTCATTGAAGACATACTTCTCTATTCGAAGAGTATGAAGGAACATGAACATCATTTGCGAAGTGTGTTAAAGACGTTGCGGAAGGAGAAGTTGTATGCCAAATTCTCCAAATGTGAATTTTGGTTAAGGGAAGTTCAATTCCTTGGCCACATTGTGAACAAAGATGGTATTCAAGTAGATCCGGGGAAGATAGAGACGGTGAAGAGTTGGGGACGACCGACTACGCCTACGGAAATCCGAAGTTTTCTCGGATTGGCCGGTTATTGTCGTCGGTTTATCCAAGACTTTTCTAAGATCGCTTCTCCATTGACGAAATTGACGAGAAAGAACACGAGATTTAATTGGGAGAACGATCAAGAAATTTCTTTTCAATTGTTAAAAGAGAAGTTATGTCAAGCTCCGGTGTTAGTATTGCTGGAAGGGGTGGAAGACATGACATTTTATTGTGATGCTTCTCTAAATGGGCTTGGGTGTGTTCTAATGCAAAGGGGTAAAGTCATCGCTTATGCCTCTCGACAATTAAAGGAACACGAAACGAGATATCCGACTCATGATCTTGAGTTGGCGGCGGTTGTGCATGCTTTGAAAATTTGGCTCCATTACTTGTATGGTGTCAAGTGTACGATTTATTCACAAGAGTTTGAAACATCTTTTTGATCAAAGAGATTTGAATTATCGTCAACGTAAATGGATGGATGTGGAGAAAGACTATGATTGTGAAATACTTTATCATCCGGGTAAGGCGAATGTAGTCACGGATGCGTTAAGTCGAAAGAATCAACATCCGGCGATACGAGTAGGATCGTTACGCATGATTATTACTAACGATTTTCTTGTAAAGCTTGGCAAGACTTAAATCGAAGCTTTTGTTAACAATAAGCATGAGGAACGAATCGTGGGACAAACGAAGTTTATTACCTTAGGTCCGCATGGTTTGTTATCTTTTCAAGGAAGAGTGTGGGTGCCTAAAATGGGTGATCATCGATGAGTGCTACTTGATGAAGCACATAAGTCAAAGTATTCTATTCATCCGGGCACGACGAAAACGTATCTTGATTTGAGGAAAGGGTATTGGTGTCCGGACATGAAACGTGATGTTGTTAAGTATGTTGAACAATGCGTCACATGTTTGCAAGTGAAAGCCAAACAACAAAAGCCGTATGGTAAGTTACAACCGTTAGAAATCCCGAAGTGGAAATGGGAGCACATTACCATGGATTTTATTACAAAATTACCAAAGACGGCGAGAACCCAATTTGATTCGATTTGGGTGATAGTTGATCGATTGACGAAAAGTGCCTTGTTTCTTCCCATTCGGGAAGCTATATCGTCGGAGACCTTGGCAAAGTTGTTCATCAAGGAAGTGATATCGAGACACGGGGTTCCTATATCTATTATTTCGGATCGAGATACCCGTTTCACATCTCGGTTTTGGGAGAAGTTTCATGAAGATATGGGTACACAATTGAAATTGAGCACGGCATATCATCCTCAAATGGATGGTCAAACCGAACATACGAATCAAACATTAGAGGATATGTTACGGGCGTGTATTATTGATTTCGATGGTAGTTGGGATGAGCACTTACCTTTGGTGGAATTCTCGTACAATAATAGTTACCATACTAGTATCGGGATGCCACCATATGAGATGCTCTATTGGCGTAGGTGTCGAACCCCGATTTGTTGGGGTGAAGTGGGTCAAAGAGAAATTGGGAGTACCGATTTGGTTTTAGAGACGAATAGCAAGATTGATTTGATTCGGGCTCATTTGAAAAAGGCTCAAGATCGACAAAAAGCGTATGCCGACAAACGAAGGTGACTGATTGAGTTTCACGAGGGTGACATGGTGATGCTTAAAGTTTCGCCATGGAAAGGTGTCATTCGATTTCGAAAACAGGGAAAGTTAGCTCCTCAGTTTATTGGCCCATTTAAAATTTTAGCTCGGGTTGGTGAAGTTGCGTATCGTTTGGAGTTACCCGAAGAGCGTGCGGGAATCCATAATACATTTCATGTTTCCCATCTCTGTAAGTGTCTTGCGAACGATTCTTCATGGGTGCCTTTAGACGAGATTGAGCTAAATAATAGGTTAGAGTATATTGAGGAGCCGATTGCTATACTCGATGAGAAGGTCAAGAGGTTGAGAAATAAAGAGGTGAGGACTTTTAAGGTCCAATGGCGTCGTAGTAAAGGTTCTGAGTTTACGTGGGAACCCGAGGAATTCGTTTTGGTGTATCTTCCCGCTTGTCATGCGGCTTGGATTGCGAGGACGCAATCTGATCCAAGTGGGGGAGAGTTGTAACGACCCAAAAATATTTTGAGAAAACACAAGGAGCGCTACTCCCATGTTCAGGAGCGCCGCTCCTGGACGGGAAAATGAAATGGGTCTTTTATTTAAATTTTAAAAAGGTGAAGGGCACTTTGGTCTTTTCATATGTGGGTGTATATAAACATGTGACCAGATCTAGATCTCATTTTCTCACTTCATCTTTCACCTACAAACACTCTCATCCACTTTTAGAGAGAGAAACCCATTTTGGGAGAGAGAAAGCTTGAATCAAGGAAGAAGAAGTTGATTTCGGGTCAAATTGCGTGTATTAAAGTTGTTCATCTAGCTTTTAGCTACGTTTTGGTGGTAGTGGTATGTTCTAACCTTGATTTCCTTACTTTGATTTATGTATGTTTTAGGGTTTGGGTTAGTGAAAAACATAAAATCCATTTGTTAAGCGATTTGGGCGTTCTTGGGTAATATTAGGTCATGAGGACCCAAGGATGACTAACCTAGGGTTTTGGAAATATTAAAGGGACTTATGAGTCATAATGGGTAAGCTAATTACTATCACACCTAGTTATTAAGTAAATGGGTGTTATGTGGGTTTGTGGATGACCCGAAATGGGTGTGTTGACCTCAAAATGGTTAAATGGGTAATAATTGACCTAGTTGAGAAAGATGGGTATGAAATGCCCTAATTGTGTAATAGTTAGGATTGTTGAACCTAAATCACTAGCTTTTAGTGGTTCGTGATGACCTTGACCTTAAATGGACGGTTTGGAGTAAGTGGGGTATTTAATGCATTTAAGTCATTAAATGCACATGAGTGAATGATTAGTGTTTAGTCCAACTAGTTTGTGTGTTGATTGAGTACTTATTGTATTAGGTACTTTGCCTTGAAGCTTGCGGAAGTATAAAGCATTCACCGAAGGCATTAAGGTGAGTGGAATGATTATATGCGTATGTTTATAATGTATTTATTTGTATGCTATGGTATGAACCAAAGAGCCGGTAGTGCCATAGTATGTGCGATTGTGCTATGATGTGAACCAAAGAGTCGGTAGCGTCATAGTACGTGTGTTGTAGTGTGAACCAAAGAGCCAGTAGCACTACGGCACGAGTTGTTAGAGTGTGAACCAAAGAGCTGGTAGCACTTTAACGCGAGTATGACTCGGGTTGTGATGTGAACCAAAGAGCCGGTGGCATCATAACCGGTGCGTATGGTGTGAACCAAAGAGCCGGTAGCACCATGACGCGAGAATGGTTAACCATGGTTGTGTTTTGTTTTGTAGCATATTGTATTATGTCGATTATATGTTATTGATTACGCTAGATGCGGTTATTAGAGATTATTAACTTTGTACATGTGATGGTATGCTAATTGTATTGCTAGCGTGTATGCGGTATATGTGTAAGTGATTGCAAGTAGGTATATTATATATATATATATATATATATATATATATATATATATATATATATATATATATATATATATATATATATATATATATATATATATATGGGTATAGCTATTGCATTCACTAAGCGTTAGCTTACCCTCTCGTTGTTTACCTTTTTAGACTCCGGCGTGGACAAAGGCAAGGGTATTCGTTTGGACTAGAGATCTCCCACTTTCGTTATGTTAGTGGACACTTTTGTAATTTGGCCTAAGTGTGGGGTAGTTTAGCCCCAAACACCATGATCGTCAAATGTTTGGAAATTAAATTATTTGGGTCGAAATCGCTACTTTAATGTATTTAACGGGTCGATGTAGTCCGAGGGTCGTTGAGCCCGTTTTGTTGTATAAACACTTTTAATATATAATCGAATGTATTTTGGTGGCTTTTGCACTTGCGTTTTGGGCGTTTGGATTGGGATGATACTTATAAAAATTGAAACTGTTTTCCCCAGCTATAGGAGCGCCGCTCTTGTAGTGAAAGCGCCGCTCCTGGTCAGATTTCAGTGTATTTTTTCAACAGGTAGTAGAAGCGCCGCTTTGGGGCATCAAAAGCACCGCTCTTGGTTCTATAAAAGCGCCGCACCTAGGCGTGGTGCTCGGCTCCTGTCTTTATAAAAAAAAATCTTTGCCGGTTTTAATTAAACGGTTTTTGAGATGTTTCATCAGCTTAAGTGGATGCATGAACAAACTGTGTCATACGCTGCAGATCCCGCTAACTACTCCCCCTCTCCTTGGCCTGCATACGACCCATGGGTTCGAATGGGTGATCCATATCCTCCTCCTTATCGTCCAGCATACCCCCTCCTAATCAAGAAACTGCTATCATCCCTGCCAATCCAACTTATCAGGAGCACCATACCTCATTTTTCAGCATGACGACTCGGCAGACCAAAACCAGGAAGAAGTTGGGCAGAGCAACTCTTTTTGGGGACTTTTCTCTAGTTGACGGGATGGTTCGCGAAGTTGTTAAAGGTTTGATTGATGTTGGTTTGTTTTAAAAACAATTTATTTCATGTTTGGTGTGTAATAACTTGATGATATTTTGGATGTTTGTAATTTGAATAATTTCGTTAATTAAGTATGGGGTTTTTGATACATGGAGTACCAACCCATGTGTTTGTGTGAGATATTTGTTTGGATTGTGACAGCTGAGCATTGTGCTAATTGCTGCAAATTTTCAAAGACTGGCAGTAAGTTCAGCACATACTTGATTAATGAATGAATTGTGGTAGCAAGAAGAGGATGATGTTCTTATACTGGCATTCAGTTCAGCGCCATCATCCCGTACACTTCGGTTTTAAACCTAGAAAGTAATATCTCTCTTATACACTATTTAACCCTCTTGAATTTAATTTTTCTAATTTCATGTAACGAGGGCGATACATGAACTCAAGTGTGGGGAGGAAGTTATAAATTCTTTCGGGTTTTGATTTTGGTTAAATTGGCTTAAAATGGTGAAAATTTTTGAACTTTTATCCTCATAAATTCAAAATTTTGTTTAAAATTTTTAGATTTTAAAACTAGGTGTATAAAGCGAAATTATTATCATAAAACAAATTAAGAAACAACCAAAAGATTGAGTTTATTTTGTTAAAAATCATAAATCTAGTAGTCATATAAAAGAGATAATCATCATGCTATACCACATTTTAATGAAAAGAATCATCAAATACTTTGTTGTTCTAACAATCTAATCCAATGCTCATCTATATAATGATTGTGAAGGAAGTCAAGTCTTCCAAAATGACACATTTGCTAACTTATGTTAGAAGATGTAGTCCAGAACAGCTGTAGGTTGACGAAAAATCTTGAAAATTCATCCCTATAATCGGCTGGAAATCCACCTAACCTCAACATCAAACAGGGTTTTTGGTGGTCAGACTAATCTTAACCATGAGATGGGATCTGTCTCGTACAATGGGGGGGGGCACATTGCAAATTAGATTTTAAGACTAATGAATCTAATCCACAGATGGATGATCTCCGTAAAGATCAAGTGTATCTATGTTAACCGCGGTCAACATACATATGTCATAACAAATTGAGGTGTGCAAACTCATGGCTCACCGATGATATTTGGACATGATATAGTTTCTTCTAAAACTTATACTATTTTATGAACTATATTGTGTAAAACCATTTTTAGGACATCCGGTTTCAAGTTCCATGATACTTCAATCATGGGGGCGAGTAGCTTGCTAAGCGCCAACTGAGGCTTCGGTTTTCAGTTACCCTCAACTGGACTTTGAGGTTAAAACCGGAAAACTTGATTAGTGTAAAAAACTAACATGACTAATTTTCAAAACATAAAAGGTTTTCCGCAAAGATCCTAATTTCCCTAAGGATCCAAATTTTCAAGAAATGTGGACTTTAAAACCCACCTTTCAACTTTGGTGTGATTTCAATTCGCGTGAGTACTCCAAAGGTGTGTGCATAATCAAAACGCGTGCGTGTGTTACTTTGTGAAATAAATAAAAAAATGTATGTGTGATCCAAGTGTGTGTTTCATATAGCATGAGTTTTTGTGTGCCAAAATAACTTGTGTACTATATCGTGTGAGTGTGATTCCCATTTTTGTGTTCTCAATTAAATAAGTGTGTTTAATGTAGTAAATTTTGATTTCTTGTAAGTCTTGCTTGAGGACAAGCAAGGTTTAACTGAGGGGATATTGATAACGCCAAAATCATACATGTTTATTGTCGTTATTTCGATCTAATTCTGTATCTATTTGTATGTATTTGTTGTACTTAAGCATTGTAATTCATGTACATTTGTAAAAGTTCATTGTGATTGAATAAATGAAGACTAACAGCGAAAACAAAGTTAAAACGAAGACTGAACGCGTAAAACAGCCTGAAACGACTGAAACAGGTCCAAATGCGGTGCATCTATCTTAGATGCGGTGCATCTATTCACAAAATAAATCCCAACAGTTTCAGATGCAGAGCATTAGGAATTCTTGACCAAAATAGCAGCAGATGCGGCGTATTTAAGATGGATGTGGCGCATCCAAGCCAGATGCGGCGCATTTGTCCCCCTGTCGACAATTTTGAGTGCCAAAATGAGCTGGATTACACTAGCCTTAAAGGGATGCGGCGCATCCTAAAGAGATGCGGCGCATCTGGTCACTTTCTGGCCAAAATACCTAACTTTTGAGCCTATTTAAAGAAGGATTTGGTTACATATTGAATACACCTTCACTATTACATTCTCTCTCAGTTCTAGTATGATTTTCAAGGCTCAAGGAAGTTTATACGGTCAATCTCCATTCTTTCAACATCAAGATTAAGCTAGGATTATTCATCGCAATTGGTATTATCGTTTTATATCTTTTATACATGAATTCAAATTGTATTTACTGTTTCATTAGTTCCACTATGATTATGTTTGGCTAAAAGCCTTGTGTGTTTACTTCAATGTAAGATTTATGGCTTGGGATTGTTCTATATTTCGATGTTATGATAGTCACATATATGTTTGATTGATTAAATTACCTAGTCCAACCAAAAAAACCATAGTTATGATTGTTAGTTTTTCACTTCAATTACCTAAATAGTAAACCAATTAATGTAAGTTAACTTGGTGAACAATTTATTCTTCAATACACCTAGTAATCTAGACGGTTAGATACATAAGCTTAAGTGATTTCGTTATGTGTTTAATCCGGTAATTGAACAAGTTTCAAAGCAACATAGTCATGAAATTACCTCAAGTGATTGTTGTAGTTTAGGTTTTACGTGAGTTTAACCGGTTTGGGTCTAGTTAGTTAAATCAATCTAAATCACCATGTTCTTTCGATAAATCCATTGTTGTAACCATCTTTATATCCTAGTTCAATTATACGAGTTGTGACTTGATTTATGTGAGTTTATCATTGGCTATAACTTGTACTTCAACACCTAGTGATCTAGTCACCTATATGTGAGTATAGGATGATAATTGAATGATATTTAGGTTTTACAATCGTGTAATCAACTTAGAGTGATCTTAGTAAACTGGGTTTTATGTGAATTTAACCAAGAAAGAATCCTGTTGATTAAACATAGTTCTTAAGTTTATAGAAATTGTGAAATTAATATAAACTCCTCTATTGTAACTATCACATAACAGTTTTAATTATAAAAGAACAATCCTTTTCGTTTATCAAGCATAGAAGTAAACACCGCATTCTCATTCTTGTTATTCATTATATTTATTTACTATTTCGTTAAACAAAAATACAACTTCAAATACAAACCCCCCTTTTAGAATAATTAATCGTGGTAAAGTCATTAAAATAAACTTCTCCCTGTGGATCAAACTGGTCAATTTACTTGCTAGTTACTACATGATCGGGTTTAGTTGCCTGTATTATGTGTTAATTATTGAGCATATTGTCTACATTTTAAAGGTTACGTCTTGACACATCAAAGTTCAAACTATTTTACTTCTTTCTTATGATCTATAACAACAGCTTTATTCTTCTTTCTAATGGATATTATTAATTCTTTTAACCATCGAATCAATCAAGAGATCATTAATATATCCAATTAAATTCAAGTGTTACTTCCATAAGAACTTAGAGCCAAATTTACACTCCCCGGTTTCATGAAACAAAAGATATGAGTTTCAATAAGTTGTTGCTCATATAACCCTCATAGATCACACAACATGTATACAAAACTAATGAAAAACTCAACATTAAGTTCAAATTTATGATACAATATGAAGTGCATAATGATTTACTCAGATAACTAAATGAAACATGCACACCTAAAAGGTTATGTATAGAAAGATATTTATTAATTTATGGATGAATTCTACAAATTAAATACCAATTAAAAGGATTATTAGTCTTAAAATTATTATTTTTTATTTGATTACTAAAAGGCTTAATGATGCTCATTTATTGACATTGGAAGTCACTTTTTAGTTATGTGTAGATAAATATAGATTAGTGGAGATTAAATAGTGAAATTTAAATTCAAAAAATTAGCTTTGAATCTATATATGATTTATCTCATAAATTGGCAGATATTGACTTTTTTATACTCCGTAAATATAGATAGATATAGATAGTAATTGAAATAAAATTAGAATGAAATTTTATACTTAAATAAAATCATCATTAAATGCACACGTGTTAAGCCGTCGATTCAGTATCACCAAAAATCAACTTTAAATGGCAGAAAGCAAGTTGCATATTTATTCTGTGTTGTATTTTCCCATCATCTTCATCTACAGAAACCTCTCTCTCAAGTACACCAAACATAAAAAATTTTCATCCTTTTTATCTTTTAGTTAAAAAAAAGGAAGTTACTCAAGCGAACATTCTCGAAACTCTTCCACAAGATATGCTTGTGGAAATTTTATCTCGAGTTGGTCAGAATTCATCCGACCAATTGTTCATACTTAAGTCGGTTTACAAAAGCTTTATGAAGCTTTTCGAAGATCCTTTGGTATTAAAAAGGCTTTCCTTAGATCGGTGGAGACTCTCACCTTGGGAAAACCCTAAATTGATTTATCTTTTCAATCTTTGTACGGTTTTTGGAAACCCTAACTCAATTTTTCGCTTGGGTTTGATAGGTTATTTTGACGCTAAATACACCGAGTTAGGGCTTAATTTTTTAAAACGAGCTGCGAACAGCCGTTTAGGGTTTAGGGTTTAGAGTTTAGGGACTTAAAGAGGTTGTTTATGTTTATGGTTGGATTATGTTTGCCTCTCACCAAATAGAGGCAAAGCATGTCAGTTTACAAATTTTGAATGAAACATTCCCACCAGTGCCGGAGTTGGTAGTGGCAGTGAGAATAAAGGTTTTTGATTTGCTGCGTCAATTATGGTTATTTAACCGCCACCTTTTGATGATGTGGCAACATCGTGCCCTATCTCCGACCACGATGGTTATTTACCACAATTCCATGGGTTTGAAATCGCGATACCAGAATGTATGTCGTGTTTTTGGGCCTATGAGTTGGGTGTTTTTGCAAACCAATTTGCCTTTAACTAGATTTATGTTAGTATTTTTTAGATTTTGTATAAAGTTTACTCATTTAATGTAAATATTAGTAGTAATTTCTATTAATCATATGATCAGTTTATTTACGTCCATTTTTCCATCGTATTAGCTGGATTGCTTCCATTTTGCTTAGGGTTTATCATCACAACATAGTTTTTAATTAGTACATTTTAAAATGAACCAATCAATGGATCTGCATGAATCTATGTTCTTTATGTTAACAGAAAAAAAAGAACACCCAAAAAGGTGATTCCTTTTTAACGTTTGTTGTTGACTAGCTTCTCTTTTACTTGTATGTTGGTCTTTAATTTGCTGTTGACTTGTTGCTTAAAACTGTCACCGACCATTAGTCCATTTGTTTTGTTTGTTCTATACTTGGAGATGATGGAGAACACTTTATTCTGATCCAAAGTTTAACTACCATAAAAGCAGGGATTCCATTTGTTTTGTTTGTTTATGTTTTGTCTACGTACTGCAGAATTCAATTCAGTGTAGAATTGAATTCAACTACTCGTATTCTTTTATTTTCTTAAGCAATACTGTTTGGGTGAATTCAACATCATTTAATACATCCTTAACTATTATTTTTTTGTGATTTACTTTGCAATCATGTTGTAGTGACCCGAACTTTTCCATATTTATATATATTAAATGAAATTGATATTTACATGATTAAGTGTTTCCAATATGTTAAGCAATCAAACTTGTTAAGACTTGATTAATTGAAATAGGTTTCATATAGACAATTGACCACCCAAGTTGACCGGTGATTCACGAACGTTAAAACTTGTAAAAACTATATGATGACATATATATGATTATATATAAATAGTTAACATGATATTATGATAAGTAAGTATCTCATTAGGTATTTTAACAATGAGTTATATACATAAAATTGTGTTTATTGAATTAAGAAACTCGAAACGATATATATAACGATTATCGTTATAACAACGTCTTACTAATTACATATGAATCATATTAAGATATTGTTACACTATGTTTAATCATGATAAATGATAAGTAAACATGTCATTATGTATATTAACAATGAACTACATATGTAAAAACAAGACTACTAACTTAAGGATTTCGAAACGAGACATATATGTAACGATTATCATTGTAACGACATTTAAATGTATATATATCATATTAAGATATATTAATATATCATAATATCATGATAATATAATAATTTAACATCTCATTAGATATAATAAACATTGGGTTAACAACATTTAACAAGATCGTTAACTTAAAGGTTTCAAATCAACATTTACATGTAACGACTAACGATGACTTAACGACTCAGTTAAAATGTATATACATGTAGTGTTTTAATATGTATTCATACACTTTTGAAAGGCTTCAATACACTTATTAAAATACTTCTACTTAACAAAAATGCTTACAATTACATCCTCGTTCAGTTTCATTAACAATTCTACTCGTATGCACCTGTATTCGTACTCGTACAATACACAGCTTTTAGATGTATGTACTATTGGTATATACACTCCAATGATCAGCTCTTAGCAGCCCATGTGAGTCACCTAACACATGTGGGAACCATCATTTGACAACTAGCATGAAATATCTCATAAAATTACAAAAATATTAGTAATCATTCATGACTTATTTACATGTAAACAAAATTACACATCCTTTATATCTAATCCATATACCAACGACCAAAAAAACCTACAAACACTTTCATTCTTCAATTTTATTCATCTAATTGATCTGTCTCAAGTTCTATCTTTAAGTTCTAAGTGTTCTTCATAAATTCTATAAGTTCTAGTTTCATAAAATCAAGAATACTTCCACGTTTGCTAGCTTACTTCCAATCTTGTAAAATGATCATCCAACCTCAAGAAATCTTTCTTATTTACAGTAAGATATCTTTCTAATATAAGGTAATACTCATATTCAAACTTTGATTCAATTTCTATAACTATAACAATCTTATTTCGAGTGAAAATCTTACTTGAACTTGTTTTCGTGTGATGATTCTGCTTCAAGAACTTTCAAGCCATCCATGGATCCTTTGAAGCTAGATCTATTTTTCTCATTTCCAGTAGGTTTATCCACAAAACCTGAGGTAGTAATGATGTTCATAACCTCATTCGATTCATATATATAAAACTACCTTATTTGAAGGTTTAAACTTGAAATCACTAGAACATAGTTTAGTTAATTCTAAACTTGTTCGCAAACAAAAGTTAATCCTTCTAACTTGACTTTTAAAATCAACTAAACACATGTTCTATATCTATATGATATGCTAACTTAATGATTTAAAACCAGAAAACACGAAAAACACCGTAAAACCGGATATACGCCGTCGTAGTAACACCGCGGGCTGTTTTGGGTTAGTTAATTAAAAACTATGATAAACTTTGATTTAAAAGTTGTTCTTCAATATGAAACCATAGCATCTTGAAACACTCAAAACGGATTTAAAACGAAGAAGTTATGGGTAAAACAAGATTGGATATTTTTGCTTGTTGTAGCTACGTGAAAATTGGTAACAAATTTATATTATTCATATCCTAGCTAACTTATATTGTATTATACATGTATTCTAATATATTATGTAATCTTGGGATACCATTGACACGTATGCATATGTTTTGACATATCATATCGACCCATCTATATATATTATTTGGAACAACCATAGACACTCTATATGCAGTAATGTTGGAGTTAGCTATACAGTGTTGAGGTTGATTCTAAAAATATATATACTTTGAGTTGTGATCTAGCCTGAGACGTGTATACACTGGGTCGTGGATTGATTCAAGATAATATATATCGATTTATTTCTGTACATCTAATTGTGGACAACTAGTTGTAGGTTACTAACGAGGACAGCTGACTTAATAAACTTAAAACATTAAAACGTATTAAAAATGTTGTAAATATATTTTGAACATACTTTGATATATATGTACATATTTGTTATAGGTTCGTGAATCGACCAGTGGCCAAGTCTTACTTCCCGACGAAGTAAAAATCTGTGAAAGTGAGTTATAGTCCCACTTTTAAAATCTAATATTTTGGGATGAGAATACATGCAGTTTTATAAATGTTTTACGAAATAGACACAAGTAATTGAAACTATATTATATGGGTGAATGATCGAAGCCGAATATGACCCTTTTGCTTGGTAACCTAAGAATTAGTAAACCGATCTACTAATTGACGCGAATCCTAAAGATAGATCTATTGGGCCTAACGAACCCCATCTAAAGTACCGGATGCTTTAGTACTTCAAATTTGTTTTTATCATGTCCGAAGAATTTCCCGGAATCATAGGGGATATTCATATATGCATCTTGTTAATGTCAGTTACCAGGTGTTCACCATATGAATGAATTTTATCCCTATGTATGGGATGTATATTGAAATATAAAATCTTGTGGTCTATTATTATGATTTGATAATATATAGGTTAAACCTATAACTCACCAACATTTTTGTTGACGTTTTAAGAATGTTTATTCTCAGGTGATTATTAAGAGCTTCCGCTGTTGCATACTAGAATAAGGACAAGATTTGGAGTCCATGCTTGTATGATATTATGTAAAAACTGCATTCAAGAAACTTATTTTTGATGTAATATATTCTTATTGTAAACCATTATGTAATGGTCGTGTGTAAACGGTATATTTTAGATTATCATTATTTGATAATCTACGTAATGCTTTTTAAACCTTTATCTATAAAATAAAGGTTATGGTTGTTTTAAAAATGAATGCAGTCTTTGAAAAACATCTCATATAGAAGTCAAAACTTCGCGACGAAATCAATTAATATGGAACGTTTATAATCAATATGAACGGGACATTTCAGTTGGTATCTGAGCGTTAGTCTTAGAGAACTAGAAAATTGTATTAGTGTGTCTTACCGAGTTTGTTAGGATGCATTAGTGAGTTTGGACTTCGACCGTGTTTTTCTTCAAAAACGATTTCTTAACATTTTTTTGTTGGAAACTATATATTATTAACATGTAAATATTATGTGATATATTAATCTCTTAACGTGTTTGATATTGTGTGATAGATGTCTACCTCTAGTACAAATCCCATTGATTCACCTAATAATAATGAAGAGTTGAATATATTTAGGGAAGATTCACAAATTCCCGAAGAGGAACCGGAAGAGGAGGAATCGGAAGAGGAGGAACCGGAAGAAGAGGAACCAGAAGAGGAGGAATCGGAAGAGGAGGAACCAGAAGAAGAAGAAGTTCCGGAGGAAGAAATATTGATACCTATAGTAAATTTATTAAATAAAAGAAAATCCTCAACCAACGGACCAAAGTTAATAATGGTCAATGGTGTTTCCACCGAGGAAGCAAAATATTAGGAAGATTACCAATTTTCCGATGAATTGGATCCCGATGAGGATTCCGATGATGTTATAGAAATTACCTCGACCCAATTTAATAAAGCAAAAGAAAATAATAAGGGAAAAGGTATAAAAATAGAGAAACCCGATTCCAACCCCGATGAACTTTATATGTATCGACAACATCCGTATTTCCTAAAATGTAACAATGACTCGGGAATCTCTAATCCACCAGGTTTTTCTAAACCATTATGGAAAACGACGGCTCGTATTAGAGGAACACCATATATTCCTAGAAAATTAGGAAAACGAACCAAGTCCGAAGAAGAAGAAGAAACCAGTGATTCAGATTAGAGGGTTGTAATCATGTTGTGTATTATATGTATTGTAGTGTGCTTGTACTTTTATGTTCTATGTAAAAATTGCTTGTATTGTTTGTTAATTATCTTTTACGAATCTAATCCTTGTCTATTTTACAGTATAAAAACAAAATGGACGTTAAGGGTAGACAACCGAATATTTTAGAAGACCTACCAGAGGATATGATTGAGGAAATCTTGTCTAGAGTCGGTCAGAATTCATCAGCACATTTAGTTATGGCGAAATTAACTTGTCAAACATTTGAAAGACTTTCCATAAATGCTTTAATTTATAAAAGGCTTTCCTTTGATAGGTGGGGTATATCACATTGGGAAGACCGTAAGTTACGCCGTGTTTTCTTTAAAGCATTAAATGCGGGAACCCAAATGCAATTTTACGCTACGGGTTAAGAACCTATTTTGACTCAACATATCCCAACATAGGATTTCGTGAATTAGAAAGAGCTTCTAACATGAAATATAAAGAAGCATGTTATGCTTACGGGTTAGTGATGTTCGCTTCTTACCAAAGTGAGAAAAAAAAACAACGGATTGCAACTTTTAAATAAAACCTTCCCACAAGTGCCGGATTCAGTAGTTGGGGTGAGAAACAAGGTTTTTAGATTATTACGGGGCTATTGGACATTACAAAACCCTCGTCCTTTTGACGACATTACAACATGCTGCCTAGCCAATGGTCATAACGGTTATTTTCCACAAGACCAAGGATGGAAAGTCGTCTTAGTAAAACCAGAATGCATGACTTGATTCTGGACTTATGAATTACGTGTCTTTATTTCCTTTGCTGAACAACTTGCGTATTAACTAGATTTATCTTCAAAACTGTCTTGTATCATAGTGTACTATATTTCATGTTATATGTAATATAGCGAAGTTGTAAGTTTGAAGAATATTTGTATGTGATATATTATTATAATCAGTTTTTTCATATGGAATTGTAGTAGTTGAATTGTATATTAGCTACTAAGTATGAACTTAACGGGTAGGTAGTACGCGAATTTAAACTTATAAAACGCTAATATGAAGAAAAAGCTTTTATAAATGAGTTCATATTATGCTACGAAATACTATTGACTACTCTTAATATTCTGTATGATTAACTCGATTCAGTTGGCTATTTTAAAGGAAATGGCACCGACTACTCGACACACCATGAATATGAGCGAAGAGGAATTTCGTCCTTTCTTGCTGCAAACATAGCCGCAGTACAAGTTGCGCTACATACCAACAATAACTCTGAATCTAGCAATGCAGCTAACGGCGCAAGAAATCGTGTAGGATGCTCCTACAAAGAATTCACTGCCTGCAAACCTTTGGAATTTGATGGATCGAAGGACCAATTGGATTGAAACGGTGGACCGAGAAAGTCGAATCGGTGTTTTCCATAAGTAAGTGTACTGAAGAGGACAAAGTTAAGTACGCTATGCATACCTTCACAGGTACTGCGTTAATGTTGTACACCTATCTTGAACAGGTAGGACAAAATGCTGCTTACGCACTACCGTGGTCGGCATTCAAGCAATTGATGAACGAGCAGTACCGTCCTAGAAACGAAGTCAATAAACTCAAGGCAGAACTTAGAGAGTTACGAACACAAGGGTTCGACGTTACCACATATGAACGACGATTCACAGAGTTGTGCCTATTGTGTCCGGGAGCATTCGAAGATGAAGAAGAGAAGATCGACGCGTTTATAAAAGGGTTACCAGTAAGGATTCAAGAAGATGTGAGTTCACACGAGCCCGCTTCTATACAGAAGGCAAGTCAAATGGCTCATAAACTCATAAATCAGATTGAGGGAAGAATTAAAGAGCAGGTAGCTGAAGAAGCCAACACGAAACAACTCAAAAGGAAGTGGGAGGAAAACGGTGACAAGAGTCACCAGTACAACAACAACAACAATTACAACCACAATCGCAACAACTATCCCAACAACCGCAACAACAATCGCAATAATAACCGCAATCCTAACAATAACTACAACAAACATTCCAACAACAACAACAACTACAACAACAGTTTCAACAACAATAACAATCCCAACAACAACCTCAATAACAACAACGGCAACAAAAACCAAAAACAGCCATGTCATAGGTGTGAAGAAAATCATCAGGGGTTTTGCACGACATTTTGCAACAAGTGTAAAAGAAATGGTCATAGCGCGACAAAGTGTGAGGTCTACGGACCAAAGTTTAACAGAACTAAGGGAACAAATAATGTCGGAACAAGTAATGCCGAAACGCATAGTGTCGGAGAAAGTAATACCAACGCTGTTTATTATAAATGTGGAAAACCGGGCCACATTATTAGAAATTGCCCGAATCAGGGGAATACTAATGGGCAGGGCCATGGAAGAGTTTTCAATATTAATGCAGCAGAAGCACATGAAGACCCGGAGCTTGTTACGGGTACGTTTCTTATTGATGATAAATCTGCTTATGTTTTATTTGATTCGGGTGCGGATAGAAGCTATATGAGTAGAGAATTTTGTACTAAATTAAGTTGCCCATTGTCGCCTTTGGATAGTAAATTTTTACTCGAATTAGCAAACGGTAAATTAATTTCAGCAGATAATATATGTCGGGAGAGAGAAATTAAACTGGGGGATGAAACGTTTAAAATTGATTTAATACCAGTCGAGTTAGGGAGTTTTGATGTAATAATTAGCATGGACTGGTTGAAAAAGGTGAGAGCAGAGATCGTTTGTTACAAAAATGCGATTCGCATTATGCGTGAAAAAGGAAAACCTTTAATGGTGTACGGAGAAAAGAACAATGCAAAATTAAATCTTATTAGTAGTTTGAAGACACAAAAACTAATAAGAAAAGGTTGTTACGTCATTCTAGCACACATCGAGGAAGTTAAACCTGAAGAAAAGAACATCAGTGATGTTCCCGTAGCAAAAGAATTTCCTGATGTATTTCTGAAAGAATTACCGGGATTACCCCCACATCGATCCTTGAATTTCAAATAGACCTTGTACCAGGAGCTGCAACAATAGCTCGTGCTCCATACAGACTCGCACGCAGCGAAATGAAAGAATTACAAAGTCAGTTACAGGAACTTTTAGAGCGTGATTTCATTCGACCAAGCACATCACCATGGGGAGCTCCTGTTTTGTTTGTCAAGAAGAAAGATGGTACATTCAGGTTGTGTATCAACTACCGAGAGTTGAATAAACTTACCATCAAGAACAGCTACCCACTACCGAGAATCGACGACTTATTTGATCAACTACAAGGCTCGTCTGTTTTTTCGAAGATCGATTTACGTTCTGGATGAAATGTCCCGTTCTTATTGATTAAAAACGTTCCATATTAATTGATTTCGTTGCGAGGTTTTAACCTCTATATGAGACGTTTTTCAAAGACTGCATTCATTTTAAAACAAACCATAACCTTTATTTCATCAATAAAGGTTTAAAAAGCTTTACGCAGATTATCAAATAATGATAATCTAAAATATCCTGTTTATACACGACCATTTCATAATGGTTTACAATACAAATATGTTACAACAAAATAAGTTTCTTGAATGCAGTTTTTACACAATATCATACAAGCATGGACTCCAAATCTCGTCCTTATTTAAGTATGCGACAGCGGAAGCTCTTAATAATCACCTGAGAATAAACATGCTTAAAACGTCAACAAAAATGTTGGTGAGTTATAGGTTTAACCTATATATATCAAATCATAATAATAGACCACAAGATTTCATATTTCAATACACATCCCATACATAGAGATAAAAATCATTCATATGGTGAACACCTGGTAACCGACATTAACAAGATGCATATATAAGAATATCCCCATCATTCCGGGACACCCTTCGGATATGATATAAATTTCGAAGTACTAAAGCATCCGGTACTTTGGATGGGGTTTGTTAGGCCCAATAGATCTATCTTTAGGATTCGCGTCAATTAGGGTGTCTGTTCCCTAATTCTTAGATTACCAGACTTAATAAAAAGGGGCATATTCGATTTCGATAATTCAACCATAGAATGTAGTTTCACGTACTTGTGTCTATTTTGTAAATCATTTATAAAACCTGCATGTATTCTCATCCCATATATATTAGATTTTAAAAGTGGGACTATAACTCACTTTCACAGATTTTTACTTCGTCGGGAAGTAAGACTTGGCCACTGGTTGATTCACGAACCTATAACAATATATACATATATATATCAAAGTATGTTCAAAATATATTTACAACACTTTTAATATATTTTGATGTTTTAAATTTATTAAGTCAGCTGTCCTCGTTACTAACCTACAACTAGTTGTCCACAGTTAGATGTACAGAAATAAATCGATAAATATTATCTTGAATCAATCCATGACCCAGTGTATACGTATCTCAGTATTGATCACAACTCAAACTATATATATTTTGGAATCAACCTCAATCCTGTATAGCTAACTCCAACATTCACATATAGAGTGTCTATGGTTGTTCCGAAATATATATAGATGTGTCGACATGATAGGTCGAAACATTGTATACGTGTCTATGGTATCTCAAGATTACATAATATACAATACAAGTTGATTAAGTTATGGTTGGAATAGATTTGTTACCAATTTTCATGTAGCTAAAATGAGAAAAATTATCCAATCTTGTTTTACCCATAACTTCTTCATTTTAAATCCGTTTTGAGTGAATAAAATTTCTATGGTTTCATATTGAACTCTATTTTATGAATCAAAACAGAAAAGGTATAGGTTTATAGTCGGAAAAATAAGTTACAAGTCGTTTTTGTAAAGGTAGTCATTTCAGTCGAAAGAACGACGTCTAGATGACCATTTTAGAAAACATACTTCCACTTTGAGTTTAACCATAATTTTTGGATATAGTTTAATGTTCATAATAAAAATCATTTTCTCAGAATAACAACTTTTAAATCAAAGTTTATCATAGTTTTTAATTAACTAACCCAAAACAGCCCGCGGTGTTACTACGACGGCGTAAATCCGGTTTTACGGTGTTTTTCGTGTTTCCAGGTTTTAAATCATTAAGTTAGCATATCATATAGATATAGAACATGTGTTTAGTTGATTTTAAAAGTCAAGTTAGAAGGATTAACTTTTGTTTGCGAAAAAGTTTAGAATTAACTAAACTATGTTCTAGTGATTATAAGTTTAAACCTTCGAATAAGATAGCTTTATATATATGAATCGAATGATGTTATGAACATCATTACTACCTTAAGTTCCTTGGATAAACCTACTGGAAAAGAGAAAAATGGATCTAGCTTCAACGGATTCTTGGATGGCTCGAAGTTCTTGAAGCAGAATCATGACACGAAAACAAGTTCAAGTAAGATCATCACTTGAAATAAGATTGTTATAGTTATAGAAATTGAACCAAAGTTTGAATATGATTATTACCTTGTATTAGAATGATAACCTACTATAAGAAACAAAGATTTCTTGAGGTTGGATGATCACCTTACAAGATTGGAAGTGAGATAGCAAACTTGAAAGTATTCTTGATTTTATGTAACTAGAACTTGTAGAATATATGAAGAACACTTAGAACATGAAGATAGAACTTGAGAGAGATCAATTAGATAAAGAAAATTGAAGAATGAAAGTGTTTGTAGGTGTTTTTGGTCGTTGGTGTATGGATTAGATATAAAGGATATGTAATTTTGTTTTCATGTAAATAAGTCATGAATGATTACTCATATTTTTGTAATTTTATGAGATATTTCATGCTAGTTGCCAAATGATGGTTCCCACATGTGTTAGGTGACTCACATGGGCTGCTAAGAGCTGATCATTGGAGTGTATATACCAATAGTACATACATCTAAAAGCTGTGTATTTTACGAGTACGAATACGGGTGCATACGAGTAGAATTGTTGATGAAACTGAACGAGGATGTAATTGTAAGCATTTTTTTTAAGTAGAAGTATTTTGATAAGTGTATTGAAGTCTTTCAAAAGTGTATAAATACATATTAAAACACTACATGTATATACATTTTAACTGAGTCGTTAAGTCATCGTTAGTCGTTACATGTAAGTGTTGTTTTGAAACCTTTAGGTTAACGATCTTGTTAAATGTTGTTAACCCAATGTTTATAATATCAAATGAGATTTTAAATTATTATATTATCATGATATTATCATTTATGAATAACTCTTAATATGATATATATACATTAAATGTCTTTACAACGATAATCGTTACATATATGTCTCGTTTAAAAATCATTAAGTTAGTAGTCTTGTTTTTACATATGTAGTTCATTGTTAATATACTTAATGATATGTTTACTTATCATGGTATCATGTTAAGTATATATATATATCCATATATATGCCATCATATAGTTTTTACAAGTTTTAACGTTCGTGAATCACCGATCAACTTGGCTGGTCAATTGTCTATATGAAACATATTTCAATTAATCAAGTCTTAACTAGTTTGATTGCTTAACATGTTGGAAACATTTAATCATGTAAATATCAATCTCAATTAATATATATAAACATGGAAAAGTTCGGGTCACTACAGTACCTACCCGTTAAATAAATTTCGTCCCGAAATTTTAAGCTGTTGAAGGTGTTGATGAATCTTCTGGAAATAGATGCGGGTATTTCTTCTTCATCTGATCTTCACGCTCCCAGGTGAACTCGGGTCCTCTACGAGCATTCCATCGAACCTTAACAATTGGTATCTTGTTTTGCTTAAGTCTTTTAACCTCACGATCCATTATTTCGACGGGTTCTTCGATGAATTGAAGTTTTTCGTTGATTTGGATTTCATCTAACGGAATAGTGAGATCTTCTTTAGCAAAACATTTCTTCAAATTCGAGACGTGGAAAGTGTTATGTACAGCCGCGAGTTGTTGAGGTAACTCAAGTCGGTAAGCTACTGGTCCGACACGATCAATAATCTTGAATGGTCCAATATACCTTGGATTTAATTTCCCTCGTTTACCAAATCGAACAACGCCTTTCCAAGGTGCAACTTTAAGCATGACCATCTCTCCAATTTCAAATTCTATATCTTTTCTTTTAATGTCAGCGTAGCTCTTTTGTCGACTTTGGGCGGTTTTCAACCGTTGTTGAATTTGGATGATCTTCTCGGTAGTTTCTTGTATAATCTTCGGACCCGTAATCTGTCTATCCCCCACTTCACTTCAACAAATCGGAGACCTGCACTTTCTACCATAAAGTGCTTCAAACGGCGTCATCTCAATGCTTGAATGGTAGCTGTTGTTGTAGGAAAATTCTGCTAACGGTAGATGTCGATCCCAGCTGTTTCCGAAATCAATAACACATGCTCGTAGCATGTCTTCAAGTGTTTGTATCGTCCTTTTGCTCTACCCATCAGTTTGTGGATGATAGGCAGTACTAATGTCTAGACGAATTCCTAATGCTTGTTGTAATGTCTGCCAGAATCTTGAAATAAATCTGCCATCCCTATCAGAGATAATAGAGATTGGTATTCCATGTCTGGAGACGACTTCCTTCAAATACAGTCGTGCTAACTTCTCCATCTTGTCATCTTCTCTTATTGGCAGGAAGTGTGCTGATTTGGTGAGACGATCAACTATTACCCAAATAGTATCAAAACCACTTGCAGTCCTTGGCAATTTAGTGATGAAATCCATGGTAATGTTTTCCCATTTCCATTCCGGGATTTCGGGTTGTTGAAGTAGACCTGATGGTTTCTGATGCTCAGCTTTGACCTTAGAACACGTCAAACATTCTCCTACGTATTTAGCAACATCGGCTTTCATACCCGGCCACCAAAAATGTTTCTTGAGATCCTTGTACATCTTCCCCGTTCCAGGATGTATTGAGTATCTGGTTTTATGAGCTTCTCTAAGTACCATTTCTCTCATATCTCCAAATTTTGGTACCCAAATCCTTTCAGCCCTATACCGGGTTCCGTCTTCCCGAATATTAAGATGCTTCTCCGATCCTTTGGGTATTTCATCCTTTAAATTTCCCTCTTTTAAAACTCCTTGTTGCGCCTCCTTTATTTGAGTAGTAAGGTTATTATGAATCATTATATTCATAGATTTTACTCGAATGGTTTCTCTGTCCTTCCTGCTCAAGGCATCGGCTACCACATTTGCCTTCCCCGGGTGGTAATGAATCTCAAAGTCGTAATCATTCAATAATTCAATCCACCTACGCTGCCTCATATTCAGTTGTTTCTGATTAAATATGTGTTGAAGACTTTTGTGGTCGGTATATATAATACTTTTGACCCCATATAAGTAGTGCATCCAAGTATTTAATGCAAAAACAACCGCGCCTAATTCCAAATCATGCGTCGTATAATTTTGTTCGTGAATCTTCAATTGTCTAGACGCATAAGCAATCACCTTCGTTCGTTGCATTAATACACAACCGAGACCTTGCTTTGATGCGTCACAATAAATCACAAAATCATCATTCCCTTCAGGCAATGACAATATAGGTGCCGTAGTTAGCTTTTTCTTCAATAACTGAAACGCTTTCTCTTGTTCATCATTCCATTCAAATTTCTTCCCTTTATGCGTTAATGCAGTCAAGGGTTTTGCTATTCTGGAAAAGTCTTGGATGAACCTTCTGTAGTAACCAGCTAGTCCTAAAAACTGGCGTATGTGTTTCGGAGTTTTCGGGGTTTCCCACTTTTCAACAGTTTCTATCTTTGCCGAATCCACCTTAATACCTTCTTTGTTCACTATGTGACAGAGGAATTGAACTTCTTCCAACCAAAATGCACACTTTGAAAACTTAGCGTACAATTCTTCCTTCCTCAATACTTCTAACACCTTTCTCAAATGTTCACCGTGTTCTTGGTCATTCTTTGAGTAAATAAGTATGTCATCAATGAAAACAATGACAAACTTGTCAAGGTATGGTCCACACACTCGGTTCATAAGGTCCATGAACACAGCTGGTGCATTAGTTAAACCAAACAGCATGACCATAAACTCGTAATGACCGTAACGTGTTCTGAAAGCAGTCTTTGGAATATCATCTTCTTTCACCCGCATTTGATGATACCCGGAACGAAAGTCAATCTTTGAATAAACAGACGAGCCTTGTAGTTGATCAAATAAGTCGTCGATTCTCGGTAGTGGGTAGCGGTTCTTGATGGTAAGTTTGTTCAACTCTCGGTAGTCGATACACAACCTGAATGTACCATCTTTCTTCTTGACAAACAAAACAGGAGCTCCCCACAGTGATGTGCTTGGTCGAATGAAACCACGCTCTAAAAGTTCTTGTAATTGGCTTTGCAGTTCTTTCATCTCGCTGGGTGCGAGTCTGTAAGGAGCACGAGCTATTGGTGCAGCTCCTGGTACAAGATCTATTTGAAATTCAACAGATCGATGTGGGGGTAATCCCGGTAATTCTTTTGGAAATACATCGGTAAATTCTTTTGCATTGGGAACATCATTGATGCTCTTTTCTTCCGTTTGTACTTTCTCGACGTGTGCTAGAACAGCATAGCAACCTTTTCTTATTAGTTTTTGTGCCTTCAAATTACTAATAAGATGTAGCTTCGTGTTGCCCTTTTCTCCGTACACCATTAAGGGTTTTCCTTTTTCTCGTATAATGCGAATTGCATTTTTGTAACAAATGATCTCTGCTTTCACTTCTTTCAACCAGTCCATACCGATTATCACATCAAAACTCCCTAACTCTACTGGTATCAAATCAATCTTAAATGTTTCGCTAACCAGTTTAATTTCTCGATTCCGACATATATTATCTGCTGAAATTAATTTACCATTTGCTAATTCGAGTAAAAATTTACTATCCAAAGGCGTCAATGGACAACTTAATTTAGCACAAAAATCTCTACTCATATAGCTTCTATCCGCACCCGAATCAAATAAAACGTAAGCAGATTTATTGTCAATAAGAAACGTACTCGTAACAAGCTCCGGGTCTTCCTGTGCCTCTGCCGCATTAATATTAAAAACTCTTCCGCGGCCTTGTCCATTCGTGTTCTCCTGGTTCGGGCAATTTCTAATAATGTGGCCCGGTTTTCCACATTTATAACAAACTACATTGGCATAACTTGCTCCGACACTACTTGCTCCACCATTACTCGTTCCGACACCATTTTTTCCTTTCGTTCTATTAACCCCTGGTCCGTAGACCTCACACTTTGCCGCGCTATGACCATTTCTTTTACACTTGTTGCAAAATTTGGTGCAGAACCCTGAGTGATACTTTTCACACCTTTGGCATAGCTGCTTCTGATTGTTGTTGTTGTTGCGGTTATTATTGTTGTTGGGATGATTGTTGTAGTTGCTGTTGTTGTTGTTGTTGTTGTTGTTGTTGTTGTTGTTGGGCCGTTTGTTGTATTTGCGATTGATGTTGCGATTGTTGGGATAATTGTTGCGATTATTGTTGTAATTGCTGCTGTTGTTGTATTGGTGATTCTTATCACCGTTTTCCTCCCACTTTCTTTTGACTTGCTTCACATTGGCCTCTTCAGCAGTCTGTTCTTTAATTCTTTCTTCAATCTGGTTCACTAGTTTGTGAGCCATTCTACATGCCTGTTGTATGGAGGCGGGCTCGTGTGAACTTATATCTTCTTGGATTCTTTACGATAATCCTTTCACAAACGCGTCGATCTTCTCTTCCTCATCTTCGAATGCTCCCGGACACAATAGGCGCAATTCTGTGAATCGTCTTTAATACGTGGTAATATCAAATCCTTGGGTTCGTAACCCTCTAAGTTCTGTCTTGAGCTTATTGACCTCGGTTCTGGGACGGTACTTCTCGTTCATCAAGTGCTTGAATGTTGACCACGATAGTGCGTACGCATCGTCTTGTCCCACTTGCTCTAGATAGGTATTCCACCATGTTAACGCAGAACCTGTGAAGGTATGTGTAGCGTACTTCACTTTGTCCTCTTCAGTACACTTACTTATGGCAAACACCGATTCGACCTTCTCGGTCCACCGTTTCAATCCGATCTGTCCTTCGTTTCCATCAAATTCCAAAGGTTTGCAGGCAGTGAATTCTTTGTAGGTGCATCCTACACGATTTCCTGTGCTGCTAGATCCAAGGTTATTGTTGGTATGTAGCGCAGCCTGTACTGCGGCTATGTTTGAAGCTAGAAAAGTACGGAATTCCTCTTCATTCATATTCACGGTGTGTCGAGTAGTCGGTGCCATTTCCTTCAAAATAGTCAAATGGAACAAGTTAATCATACAGAATATTAAGAGTAGTTAATAGTATTTCGTAGCATAATATGAACTCATTTATAAAAGCTTTTTCTTCATATTAGCGTTTTATAAGTTTAAATTCGGGTAGTACCTACCCGTTAAGTTCATACTTAGTAGCTAATATACAATTCAACAACTACAATTCTATATGAAAAACTGATTATAATAATATTTCGCATTCAAACTTTTACACAATATTTTACAAACTTACAATACCGCTTATTTTACATATAACATGAAATATAGCACACAATAAATTTGATACAACATGGTTGTGAAGATAATTCTAGCTAGTACACAAGTCGTTCAGCAAAGGCAATAATGACACGTAATTCATACGTCCAGAAACAAGTCATGCATTCTGGTTTTACTAGGATTACTTCCCATCCTTGGTCTTGTGGAACATAACCGTTATGGCCGTTGATAAGACAGCGTGTTTTAACGTCGTCAAAGGGACGAGGGTTACGTAATGTCCAACAGTCCCGTAACAATCTAAAAACCTCATTTCTTACCCCAATTACTGACTCCATCACTTGTGGGAATGTTTTGTTTAATAGTTGTAGCCCGATGTTCTTGTTCTCACTTTGGTGAGAAGCGAACATTACTAATCCGTAAGCATAACATGCTTCTTTATGTTGCATGTTAGCCACTTTTTCTAAATCACGAAGTCCAATATTCAGATATATTGAGTCAAAATAATTTATTAACCCATTGCGTAAAATAGCATTTGGGTTCCCCGCAATATATGCGTCAAAGTAAACACATCGTAACTTATGGATTTCCCAATGTGATATCCCCCATCTTTCGAACGAAAGCCTTTTATAAACCAAGGCATTCTTGGAACGTTCTTCGAATGTCTTACAAACTGATCTCGCCTTAAATAGTTGTGCCGAAGAATTCTGACCGACTCTAGACAAGATTTCATCAATCATGTCTCCGGGTAGGTCTCTTAAAATATTGGGTTGTCTATCCATTTTGTGTTTTTATACTGTAAAATAGACAAGAGTTAGATTCATAAAAAAAAAACTTATTAATACAAGCAATTTTTACATATATCATAAAGCATAAGCACACTATATTACATATATTACACCACACGAATACAACTATCTTATTCCGACTCGCTTGTTTCTTCTTCTTCGGTTTTGGTTCATTTTGCGAAGTTTCTAGGGATATATGATGTTCCCCTAATACGAGCCATCGTTTTCCACATTGGTTTAGAAAAACCTGGTGGTTTAGAGGTTCCCGGGTCATTGTTACAACTTAAGGACTTCGGGGGTTGACGATACATATAAAGTTCATCGGGGTTGGAATTAGATTTCTCTATTTTTATGCCCTTTCCCTTATTATTTTCTTTTGCCTTTTTAAATTCAGTTGGGGTAATTTCTATAACATCTTCGGAATTCTCATCGGAATCCGATTCATCGGAGAATTGGTAATCCTCCCAATATTTTGCTTCCTTGGCGGAAACACCATTGACCATAATTAACCTTGGTCGGTTGGTTGAGGATTTTCTTTTACTTAACCGTTTTATTATTTTCCCCACCGGTTCTATTTCTTCATCCAGTTCCGATTCTTCTTCCGGTTCCGATTCTTCTTCCGGTTCCGACTCTTCTTCCGGTTCCTCTTCGGGAACTTGTGAATGAGTCCACGAATCATTCCAATTTACATTTGACTCTTCATTATTATTAGGTGAGTCAATGGGACTTGTTCTATAGGTAGACATCTATCACATAATATTTAACGCGTTAAGAGATTAATATATCACATAATATTCACATGTTAAAAATATATAGTTTCCAACAAAATTTGTTAAGCAATCATTTTTCAAGTAAACACGGTCGAAGTCCAGACTCACTAATGCATCCTAACAAACTCGATAAGACACACTAATACAAAATTCTGGTTCTCTAAGACCAACGCTCGGATACCAACTGAAATGTCCCGTTCTTATTGATTAAAAACGTTCCATATTAATTGATTTCGTTGCGAGGTTTTGACCTCTATATGAGACGTTTTTCAAAGACTGCATTCATTTTAAAACAAACCATAACCTTTATTTCATCAATAAAGGTTTAAAAAGCTTTACGTAGATTATCAAATAATGATAATCTAAAATATCCTGTTTATAAACGACCATTACATAATGGTTTACAATACAAATATGTTACAACAAAATAAGTTTCTTGAATGCAGTTTTTACACAATATCATACAAGCATGGACTCCAAATCTCGTCCTTATTTAAGTATGCGACAGCGGAAGCTCTTAATAATCCCCTGAGAATAAACATGCTTAAAACGTCAACAAAATTGTTGCTGAGTTATAGGTTTAACCTATATATATCAAATCATAATAATAGACCACAAGATTTCATATTTCAATACACATCCCATACATAGAGATAAAAATCATTCATATGGTGAACACCTGGTAACCGACATTAACAAGATGCATATATAAGAATATCCCCATCATTTCGGGACACCCTTCGGATATGATATAAATTTCGAAGTACTAAAGCATCCGGTACTTTGGATGGGGTTTGTTAGACCCAATAGATCTATCTTTAGGATTCGCGTCAATTAGGGTGTCTGTTCCCTAATTCTTAGATTACCAGACTTAATAAAAAGGGGCATATTCGATTTCGATAATTCAACCATAGAATGTAGTTTCACGTACTTGTGTCTATTTTGTAAATCATTTATAAAACCTGCATGTATTCTCATCCCAAAAATATTAGATTTTAGAAGTGGGACTATAACTCACTTTCACAGATTTTTACTTCGTCGGGAAGTAAGACTTGGCCACTGGTTGATTCACGAACCTATAACAATATATACATATATATATATCAAAGTATGTTCAAAATATATTTACAACACTTTTAATATATTTTGATGTTTTAAGTTTATTAAGTCAGCTGTCCTCGTTAGTAACCTACAACTAGTTGTCCACAGTTAGATGTACAGAAATAAATCGATAAATATTATCTTGAATCAATCCACGACCCAGTGTATACGTATCTCAGTATTGATCATAACTCAAACTATATATATTTTGGAATCAACCTCAACCCTGTATAGCTAACTCCAACATTCACATATAGAGTGTCTATGGTTGTTCCGAAATATATATAGATGTGTCGACATGATAGGTCGAAACATTGTATACGTGTCTATGGTATCTCAAGATTACATAATATACAATACAAGTTGATTAAGTTATGGTTGGAATAGATTTGTTACCAATTTTCACGTAGCTAAAATGAGAAAAATTATCCAATCTTGTTTTACCCATAACTTCTTCATTTTAAATCCGTTTTGAGTGAATCAAATTGCTATGATTTCATATTGAACTCTATTTTATGAATCTAAACAGAAAATGTATAGGTTTATAGTCGGAAAAATAAGTTACAAGTCGTTTTTGTAATGGTAGTCATTTCAGTCGAAAGAACGACGTCTAGATGACCATTTTAGAAAACATACTTTCACTTTGAGTTTAACCATAATTTTTGGATATAGTTTCATGTTCATAATAAAAATCATTTTCTCAGAATAACAACTTTTAAATCAAAGTTTATCATAGTTTTTAATTAACTAACCCAAAACAGCCCGCGGTGTTACTACGAAGGCGTAAATCCGGTTTTACGGTGTTTTTCGTGTTTCCAGGTTTTAAATCATTAAGTTAGCATATCATATAGATATAGAATATGTGTTTAGTTGATTTTAAAAGTCAATTTAGAAGGATTAACTTTTGTTTGCGAACAAGTTTAGAATTAACTAAACTATGTTCTAGTGATTATAAGTTTAAACCTTCGAATAAGATAGCTTTATATGTATGAATCGAATGATGTTATGAACATCATTACTACCTTAAGTTCCTTGGATAAACCTACTGGAAAATAGAAAAATGGATCTAGCTTCAACGGATTCTTGGATGGCTCGAAGTTCTTGAAGCAGAATCATGACACGAAAACAAGTTCAAGTAAGATCATCACTTGAAATAAGATTGTTATAGTTATAGAAATTGAACCAAAGTTTGAATATGATTATTACCTTGTATTAGAATGATAACCTACTGTAAGAAACAAAGATTTCTTGAGGTTGGATGATCACCTTACAAGATTGGAAGTGAGCTAGCAAACTTGAAAGTATTCTTGATTTTATGTAACTAGAACTTGTAGAATATATGAAGAACACTTAGAACTTGAAGATAGAACTTGAGAGAGATCAATTAGATGAAGAAAATTGAAGAATTAAAGTGTTTGTAGGTGTTTTTGGTCGTTGGTGTATGGATTAGATATAAAGGATATGTAATTTTGTTTTCATGTAAATAAGTCATGAATGATTACTCATATTTTTGTAATTTTATGAGATATTTCATGCTAGTTGCCAAATGATGGTTCCCACATGTGTTAGGTGACTCACATGGGCTGCTAAGAGCTGATCATTGGAGTGTATATACCAATAGTACATACATCTAAAAGCTGTGTATTGTACGAGTACGAATACGGGTGCATACGAGTAGAATTGTTGATGAAACTGAACGAGGATGTAATTGTAAGCATTTTTGTTAAGTAGAAGTATTTTGATAAGTGTATTGAAGTCTTTCAAAAGTGTATAAATACATATTAAAACATTACATGTATATACATTTTAACTGAGTCGTTAAGTCATCGTTAGTCGTTACATGTAAGTGTTGTTTTGAAACCTTTAGGTTAACGATCTTGTTAAATGTTGTTAACCCAATGTTTATAATATCAAATGAGATTTTAAATTATTATATTATCATGATATTATCATGTATGAATAACTCTTAATATGATATATATACATTAAATGTCTTTACAACGATAATCGTTACATATATGTCTCGTTTAAAAATCATTAAGTTAGTAGTCTTGTTTTTACATATGTAGTTCATTGTTAATATACTTAATGATATGTTTACTTATCATAGTATCATGTTAAGTATATATATATCCATATATATGTCATCATATAGTTTTTACAAGTTTTAACGTTCGTGAATCACCGGTCAACTTGGGTGGTCAATTGTCTATATGAAACATATTTCAATTAATCAAGTCTTAACAAGTTTGATTGCTTAACATGTTGGAAACATTTAATCATGTAAATATCAATCTCAATTAATATATATAAACATGGAAAAGTTCGGGTCACTACACTGGATATCATCAAATGCGGGTGAAGGAGGATGATATTCCAAAAACTGCTTTTAGGACGCATTACGGTCATTACGAGTTTATGGTTATGCCGTTTGGATTGACTAACGTACCAGTTGTGTTCATGGACCTCATGAACCGAGTGTGTGGGCCATATCTTGACAAGTTTGTCATTGTTTTCATCGATGACATACTTATTTACTCGAAGAATGATCAAGAGCACGAAGAACATTTGAGAAAAGTGCTAGAGTTGCTGAGAAAAGAAAAACTGTACGCTAAGTTTTCAAAGTGTGCATTTTGGTTGGAAGAAGTTCAATTCCTCGGTCACATAGTGAACAAAGAAGGTATTCAGGTGGATCCAGCAAAGATTGAAACCATTGAAAAGTGGGAAACCCCGAAATCTCGTAAACACATACGCCAGTTTTTAGGACTAGCTGGTTACTACAGAAGGTTCATCCAAGATTTTTCCAGAATAGCAAAACCCTTGACTGCATTAACGCATAAAGGGAAGAAATTTGAATGGAAAGATGAACAAGAGAAAGCGTTTCAATTGTTAAAGAAAAAGGTAACTACGGCACCTATATTGTCATTACCTGAAGGGAATGATGATTTTGTGATATATTGTGACGCCTCAAAGCAAGGTCTCGGTTGTGTATCAATGCAACGAACGAAAGTAATTTCTTATGCGTCTAGACAATTGAAGATTCACGAACAGAATTATACGACACATGATTTGGAATTAGGCGCGGTTGTTTTTGCATTAAAGACTTGGAGGCACTACTTATATGGGGTAAAAAGTATTATATATACCGACCACAAAAGTCTTCAACACATATTTAATCAGAAACAACTGAATATGAGGCAGCGTAGGTGGATTGAATTGTTGAATGATTATGATTTTGAGATTCGTTACCACCCGGGGAAGGCAAATGTGGTAGCCGATGCCTTGAGCAGAAAGGACAGAGAACCCATTCGAGTAAAAGCTATGAATATAATGATTCACACTAACCTTACTACTCAAATAAAGGAGACGCAACCAGGAGTTTTAAAAGAGGGAAATTTAAAGGATGAAATACCCAAAGGATCGGAGAAGCATCTTAATATTCGGGAAGACGGAACCCAGTATAGGGCGGAAAGAATTTGGGTACCAAAATTTGGAGATATGAGAGAAATGGTACTTATAGAAGCTCATAAAACCAGATACTCAATACATCCTGAAACGGGGAAGATGTACAAGGATCTCAAGAAACATTGTTGGTGGCCAGGTATGAAAGACGATGTTGCTAAATACGTAGGGGAATGTTTGACGTGTTCTAAGGTCAAAGCGAAGCATCAGAAACCATCAGGTCTACTTCAACAACCGGAAATCCCGGAATGGAAATGGGAAAACATTACCATGGATTTTATCACTAAATTGCAAAGGATTACAAGTGGTTTTGATACTATTTGGGTAATAGTTAATCGTCTCACCAAATCAGCACACTTCCTGCCAATAAGAGAAGATGACAAGATGGAGAAGTTAGCACAATTGTATTTGAAGAAAGTCGTCTCCAGACATGGAATACCAATCTCTATTATATCTGATAGGGATGGCAGATTTAATTCAAGATTCTGGCAGACATTACAGCAAGCATTAGAAACTCGTCTAGACATGAGTACTACATATCATCCACAAACTGATGGGCAGAGCGAAAGGACGATACAAACGCTTGAAGACATGCTACGAGCATGTGTTATTGATTTCGGAAACAGTTGGGATCGACATTTACCATTAACAGAATTTTCCTATAACAACAGCTACCATTCAAGCATTGAGATGGCGCCGTTTGAAGCACTTTATTGTAGAAAGTGCAGGTCTCCGATTTGTTGGAGTGAAGTGGGGGATAGACAGATTACGGGTCCGGAGATAATACAAGAAGCTACCGAGAAGATCATCCAAATTCAACAACGGTTGAAAACCGCCCAAAGTCGACAAAAGAGCTATGCCGATATAGAATTTGAAATTGGAGAGATGGTCAAGCTTAAGGTTGCACCTTGGAAAGGCGTTGTTCGATTTGGTAAACAAGGGAAATTAAATCCAAGGTATATTGGACCATTCAAGATTATTGATCATGTCGGACCAGTAGCTTACCGACTTGAGTTACCTCAACAACTCGCGGCTGTACATAACACTTTCCACGTCTCGAATTTGAAGAAATATTTTGCTAAAGAAGATCTCACTATTCCGTTAGACGAAATCCAAATCAACGAAAAACTTCAATTCATCGAAGAACCCGTCGAAATAATGGATCGTGAGGTTAAAAGACTTAAACAAAACAAGATACCAATTGTTAAGGTTCGATGGAATGCTCGTAGAGGACCCGAGTTCACCTGGGAACGAGAAGATCAGATGAAGAAGAAATACCGGCACTTATTTCCAGAAGATACATCAACACCTCCAACTGCTTAAAATTTCGGGACGAAATTTATTTAACGGGTAGGTACTGTAGTGACCCGAACTTTTCCATGTTTATATATATTAAATGAAATTGATATTTACATGATTAAGTGTTTCCAACATGTTAAGCAATCAAACTTGTTAAGACTTGATTAATTGAAATAGGTTTCATATAGAAAATTGACCACCCAAGTTGACCGGTGATTCACGAACATTAAAACTTGTAAAAACTATATGATGGCATATATTGTTGGGATTTAACAAGTTACAAAATGTTCAAAACCTTTTAAGAATCAAATTAAAGCGGAAGCAAGTAATTACCATTTTATAACATTGTATATCTTTAATCAATTAAAGTTAAATCCCAATTAGGATCAAGTTGTGAAACATACTTACAAACTACAAGCAAGAAAAGAGTTTATACCTACTCCAAGCTTGTTGATGAGTGATGAAGATGATGATGATGATGATGAAGGGAGCTCCAAAAGTATGAAACCTCAAGTTGTTATACCCCAAACTTTGCACCAACACCCTAGCTTTTGGTTAGGATTTAATGATACTTGAAATTCACTTGCAAAATCAACTCAAGAACACCCTTTTGTTCTTCAAAACTCACGGCCAAGACAGCAGGTTTTTAGAGTCTTTGTGCAGTTTTTTTTATATGTATTTTGATGTGTGTTGCATGTGTATGTTCAAGTGTTTAAGTAACACTTTAAAAGCTAGTCAAAATGGCATGCTTGTGAAACTCCAATGCCACTTCTAAATTTGTATTATAAAATAAGTTTTATAAATGAATTAAATTTTATAAAACCATTTTATAAACTTCCATATTTATTTATGTACATTTTATTATATAAAACCCATTTATATAAAATGTAACATAAATTTATTAATTATTTAACCTATAAATAATTAAATCCAAATTATATAAATTATTCCTTAATTTATATATATATACACATCAAGTAATATTTAAGAAAACCATTTTTCTTAAAGTTCAATTGTTGCGTATTTAATCAATGATCCAATCGCTAAGATCAAATACGAATAAGGTATCGGTAAGCTTGTTATTGGGTATGACCCGACTTGGATCAAAGCACATTAGCCACATTAATTTAATATGTCTCTCGGGCATACGAAATACCTTCATATATATGATTATATATAGTTAACATGATATTATGATAAGTAAGTATCTCATTAGGTATTTTAACAATGAGTTATATACATAAAATTGTGTTTATTGAATTAAGAAACTCAAAACGATATATATAACGATTATCGTTATAACAACGTCTTACTAATTACATATGAATCATATTAAGATATTGTTACACTATGTTTAATCATGATAAATGATAAGTAAACATGTCATTATGGATATTAACAATGAACTACATATGTAAAAACAAGACTACTAACTTAAGGATTTCGAAACAAGACATATATGTAACGATTATCGTTGTAACGACATTCAAATGTATATATATCATATTAAGATATATTAATATATCATAATATCATGATAATATAATAATTTAACATCTCATTAGATATAATAAACATTGGGTTAACAACATTTAACAAGATCGTTAACTTAAAGGTTTCAAATCAACATTTACATGTAACGACTAACGATGACTTAACGACTCAGTTAAAATGTATATACATGTAGTGTTTTAATATGTATTCATACACTTTTGAAAGACTTCAAGACACTTATCAAAATACTTCTACTTAACAAAAATGCTTATAATTACATCCTCGTTCAGTTTCATAAACAATTCTACTCATATGCACCCGTATTCGTACTCGTACAATACACAGCTATTAGATGTATGTACTATTGGTATATAAACTCCAATGATCAGCTCTTAGAAGCCCATGTGAGTCACCTAACACATGTGGGAACCATTATTTTGCAACTAGCATGAAATATCTCATAAAATTACAAAAATATTAGTAATCATTCATGACTTATTTACATGTAAACAAAATTACACATCCTTTATATCTAATCCATATACCAATGACCAAAAACACCTACAAACACTTTAATTCTTCAATTTTATTCATATAATTGATCTCTCTCAAGTTCTATCTTCAATTTCTAAGTGTTCTTCATAAATTCTATAAGTTCTAGTTTCATAAAATCAAGAATACTTCCAAGTTTGCTAGCTTACTTCCAATCTTGTAAAGTGATCATCCAACCTCAAGAAATCTTTCTTATTTACAGTAAGATATCTTTCTAATACAAGGTAATACTCATATTCAAACTTTGATTCAATTTCTATAACTATTACAATCTTATTTCGAGTGAAAATCTTACTTGAACTTGTTTTCGTGTCATGATTCTGCTTCAAGAACTTTCAAGCCATCCAAGGATCCTTTGAAGTTAGATCTATTTTTCTCATTTCCAGTAGGTTTATCCACAAAACTTGAGGTAGTAATGATGTTCATAACATCATTTGATTCATATATATAAAACTACCTTATTTGAAGGTTTAAACTTGAAATCACTAGAACATAGTTTAGTTAATTCTAAACTTGTTCGCAAAAAAAAAGTTAATCCTTCTAAATTGACTTTTAAAATCAACTAAACACATGTTCTATATCTATATGATATGCTAACTTAATGATTTAAAATCGGGAAACACGAAAAACACCGTAAAACCGGATATACGCCGTCGTAGTAACACCGCGGGCTGTTTTGTGTTAGTTAATTAAAAACTATGATAAACTTTGATTTAAAAGTTGTTCTTATGAGAAAATGATTTTTCTTATGAACATGAAACTATATCCAAAAATCATGGTTAAACTCAAAGTGGAAGTATGTTTTCCAAAATGGTCATCTAGACGTCGTTCTTTCGACTGAAATGACTACCTTTACAAAAACGAATTGTAACCTATAATTCTGACTTTAAACTTATATTTTTTCTGTTTAGATTCATAAACTTAAGTTCAATATCCAACCATAGCAACTTGAAACACTCAAAACGGATTTAAAACGAAGAAGTTATGGGTAAAACAAGATTGGATATTTTTGCTTGTTGTAGCTACGTGAAAATTGGTAACAAATTTATATTATTCATATCCTAGCTAACTTATATTGTATTATACATGTATTCTAATATATTATGTAATCTTGGGATACCATAGACACGTATGCAAATGTTTTGACATATCATATCGACCCATCTATATATATTATTTGGAACAACCATAGACACTCTATATGCAATAATGTTGGAGTTAGCTATATAGGGTTGAGGTTGATTCCAAAAATATATATACTTTGAGTTGTGATCTAGCCTGATACGTGTATACACTGGGTCGTGGATTGATTTAAGATAATATATATCGATTTATTTATGTACATCTAATTGTGGACAACTAGTTGTAGGTTACTAACGAGGACATCTGACTTAATAAACTTAAAACATTAAAACGTATTAAAAATATTGTAAATATATTTTGAACATACTTTGATATATATGTACATATTTGTTATAGGTTAGTGAATCGACCAGTGGCCAAATCTTACTTCCCGACGAAGTAAAAATCTGTGAAAATGAGTTATAGTCCCACTTTTAAAATCTAATATTTTGGGATGAGAATACATGCAGTTTTATAAATGTTTTACGAAATAGACACAAGTAATTGAAACTACATTATATGGGTGAATGATCGAAGCCGAATATGCCCCTTTTGCTTGGTAACCTAAGAATTAGTAAATCGATCTACTAATTGACGTGAATCCTAAAAATAGATCTATTAGGCCTAACGAACCCCATCCAAAGTACCGGATGCTTTAGTACTTTGAATTCGTTTTTATCATGTCCGAAGGATTTCCCGGAATGATAGGGGATATTCATATATGCATCTTGTTAATGTTGGTTACCAGGTGTTCACCATATGAATGAATTTTATCCCTATGTATGGGATGTATATTGAAATATGAAATCTTGTGGTCTATTACTATGATTTGATAATATATAGGTTAAACCTATAACTCACCAACATTTTTGTTGACGTTTTAATCATGTTTATTCTCAGGTGATTATTAAGAGCTTCCGCTGTTGCATACTAGAATAAGGACAAGATTTGGAGTCCATGCTTGTATGATATTATGTAAAAACTGCATTCAAGAAACTTATTTTTGATGTAATATATTCTTATTGTAAACCATTATGTAATGGTCGTGTGTAAATGGTATATTTTAGATTATCATTATTTGATAATCTACGTAATGCTTTTTAAACCTTTATCGATAAAATAAAGGTTATGGTTGTTTTAAAAATGAATGCAGTCTCTGAAAAACGTCTCATATAGAGGTCAAAACCTCACGACGAAATCAATTAATATGGAACGTTTATAATCAATATGAACGGGTCATTTCACATGTAAACTGAATTTACAATGAATACGCATTGAAAGAATCACAAACATTTCTTAATTAGTTCATCTTGTTGTAACCTATTTCAATTCTGCATTAATGTTGGTTTGGGAGCTCATCAAGAAACATAAAAAATTTACACATTCATTGTTTATCCTGCAAAAGAAACAATCATGTTTTTTGGGCTATGTTTTAACTGTTGATCGATAACCATATTTATTCAAGGAATTGTTAAGGGTGTATTGGATAGAAATGTAGTTGAGAAATCGATAAGAGATGCAAAGACACTACAAATAAATGTTAATTTTTTGACATTTCCATTATTTTTGACACTTAACACATGAATAACTTTGACATGTTCTTGACAACTATAAGTATCACAAAATTGAATGTGTCAAAAATTTGAAGTGTTAAAAAATATGGTGTCAAAAAATTTGAAGTTATATTAACTTTTTGACACCTTTAAAGTGTCAAAAAGTTTTCTTTTTGACAATGTTAAGTCTCAAAAACTTGTTAACACCTATGAGTGTCAAAAAATGTCAAGTTATTTACATTTTAAGGCGTCAAAAGATAATGGAAGTGTTAAAGAATGAAACTTTTTTTGTAGTGAGAAGTTGAAAAATGCGAGTGGAAAATGTGTAGGCAGAGGTGGATCATCTTATATATGCAAGAATGACCATCTTGTAGATGATATTAAATCGATGTAACGTTAGCTCAATGGATTGTAAACATAACTGGCTTTGTTGATCTAATGATGTTAATTGTTACCTATATTGTTTTTTATCTCATGAAGTTAATATAATAGTTTACGGTGTTAAAAAATTAATCCATTTAATATGACCCAACTACAATTCCCAGCTGAAATTCCGATAATAAAAAATGAATCCATTAAATCTGGCCCAACTACAATTCCCAGCTGAAAGTCCCATAATAAAAAATGAATTCATTAAATCTGGCCCAATGAAAGTCCGATCTGTTATACATTTTTAATTTTTGAAACAAAAAGCACATAAAATGGATTTGAACCTAGGTCAATCGGTTGAGTAAATAACACACAAGCCACTACGCTATGAATGCTTTTGAATATTTAATGGAAGTTAACTTATATAATACTTTAATCATTTTTGTAACAAAAGTGAAATAATACGACTTTATTAAGGGTCCTAATATGTCCTATATATAGTCATATGATAGTTAGGACCTTAAATACCCAAGCGTTCTATTTTTGTGACCTTATTATCTTGTTGGTTGATCATTATGAGATACCAACAAGATAGTGTCCTATTAAGTACATTTTTATGCAATTACAAATTTAAGGGTCCTAATAGTCATATGATCGCTAGGACCTCAAATACCCAAGCGTCCTATTTTTGTGACCTTATTATATTGTTAGTTGATCGTTATGAGACAGCAACAAGATAGTGTCCTATTAAGTACATTTTTATGCAACAACAAATTTAAGAGTCCTATATAGTCATATGATAATTAGGACCTCAAATACCCAAGCGTCCTATTTTTGTGACCTAATTATAAAAGTGACCAACACGTTGCATTATAATAAGACTTCACAAATAAAGTGTCCTATGAACATATCAAGTGTCCTATGAACACCTATGATAATAGGATCAAAAAATTATGTGTCCTATCATATAGATTTTATGACACCATGCGACTCACCTTCTAAGTGTCCTATAAAAAAATAGGACCCCAAAAATTGTGTGTCATATTAAACAGCTTTTTAGGACAAAGATTTATAAAAGCGTATCAATAATATAACCCAAAAATTACGTGTCCTATTCTTAGGACCCCACTTTATTAGCTTAGGACACCACTACTTTTGCATATATCATATGGGACCCCAAGAATTACCCCGTCCCAATTTTTAGTTGCTTAGGACGCTTTTTCGCAGGGGTCCCAGACGAAGGGTCCTAAGAACGCAGTTTTCTTATAGTGGTTACAGCATTAGGATCTTTTAATAAGAGCTTTTGGTGATTGTGAATTCTTTAAAGGGATGTAATGGTTCATAATTTGCGCCTTATCGAAGAGATAGTGTTGTATTCGGACACTCCATCGGGTTTGGGGTATCATAGTGAAGGAAAGTCTCAATTCGTAGAATTGGGGAGTGGATTAATGAGGATTAGTTACCATCCTCCTGAACCACTATAAATCCTTGTGTTTTTGCACTTACATTCTTTACATACTCACATTAACAAACATAAGTGCTTCCACACTTAAAACTTATTTTTAATTGTTAAAGATTTCGAAAAAGGTTTACGAAATCATTAAGGAACTATTCAACCCCCCTCTAGTTCCTTACATCATCAGTAAAAAGAAATATGAGATTTCTCTATTCAATAAAGATGTGCTAGAAATGAAAGCTCAGCTTGTAAAATATGAAGATAAACTTTATCGAACTGAGCAATCAAAAGCTATAATTGAAATGGAACTTTCGAAGCAACTAATCTTTATGAATAGACCAAAAACTATTCATGGTGAAAAGTGGGGGTTGGGTATGAAGATCCCAAGACGTTGGATGAAATTTCAAGGAAAGTTCCTGGTTTATACCATTCTGATTACAACCAAGCTGGTTTACCAAAGTATTTTGTTCATGCTTCTGATGCTGAAATTGATGAGATTATTGTTAATCATTCATCTAAGAAATATGCTCAAATTGGCTTGATGTATGAAAAGATAAATGAAAAATGGGAAACCTAATCCTAGTTTCTTACATGAACTGATTGAACATGAAAAGAATATGCAACATGTTGATTAAACGTAGATTGGTTTATATTCCTACACTCATGCTAGAGAAATATATATTAATGCTTGAGAATGAAGTGTTTAACAAACCTAGTTCTAGCATTATTTCATAGACGAGGTGTTTGATCAACCTTCTTTGGATGTAAAACCAATTCTACCAGCCTTACCTGCATGTCCTGTTTCAGATGATAAAATCTGTGAAGACCTAGTACATGAACTAACTGTCTTCTTTGAGACAGAATCATTAGGTCACAAGACTTTAGATATGAAAGATGAACCTCAGGAAGAACCAAAAGTTGAACCTAAGATAGAGTCAAATGATGAAAAGCCTGAAATATTGCACTTGAATCATCTAGTTAATAAACTTCAAAAGGAAAATGTTGAATTGCAACTTAAGTGTACTTCTTTGAAACAAATGCTTGCCTTGTGTGATAAAATGCCTCCACTTCCTAAGAAAGAATGTACTTATGCTTTTAAGGAAGGTAAAGTTGTAGTTTCTGCTGAGAAATTATGTCTTGAAATTAAATGTTTAAATCACAAGATAATTCAACTAAAACAGGCTAACACACTGAGAACAAAGTGTCTGAATGTGTTTGTGGGATTAATAAGGAGGTTAAGGGGACAATAACTTCTAAGGATGCTAAACCCATTTCTATTCTTAAAAATCCTTTACGTTCTCAATTTGGGAAAGTGTTTCACAAGTTGCACCTTCAGCACAATTTATTATTAAGAAGGTTCATTCTCCGGATGGTTCTTACTCTACTGAAAAAAATCCTATGATAATAATGTCAAATCAAACAAAGGAAAGTCTTTTAAAGAAACCAGTAAAGTCTAAACAACACACAAGTCCATAACCAAATTTGAGTGAGTATGATAACAAAGAATGTCAAATCAAAATGGAAATTTTGAAAAATCAATCATCTCACATGTCAACTGAAAAGTTTGGACGCCTAACTAAGAAAGGTGTTTTTCATGTCACAGGTTATAATCCAAACTTGAATTACAAGTCCATATGGGGGCCTAAGTCAAAGACTAAGAAATTAGCAAACAAAAAAAAGAAGTCTGCTAGTCGACCTAGGAAATCATCTCATGTATTTCATTTTACTTCCGTGAACGAAAAATCATCTTGGGATAATCTGTGTGTTACAACTTTTGATGATTCTGTAAAACTTGAGATTTCTTATGCGAAAGATATGTGTAATGTGCTTTTGAATGATGCTTTGAAATCTAAATTGCAAGATGCATTACATTTTACATATTTGTGTGATCCAACGTTTTCTCATGTTACTAACCGTAGAGGACCTAAACTGTAACACCGTACTTTTTACATACAATTTTTTTTAAAGACACTCACAGCGGAAGACTAATTAATTTACATATCAAACATTATTTACACAAACATATGATTACACAAAACATGGGTGTTACGTTATTACTACAGGCCATTTAACCATATAGTTTATTTCAAAAACACATCAGAGTGACACTGTGTCAAACATCTGCAGTTGCCCGGTAAAACCCACCAAAAGCTGCTAATCTATACCTGCAGGGCAAAACACTGTGGGAGAATTAGCATAACGCTAAGTGAATGACAATATCTAGGTGGACATCACTACAAGCATCAAGCACAACTTAAAGGCACTGGTCACTAATCACTTAAAGCGATACACAAGAGGACCGGTAACCCATAGCTGATCAAGCTGGAATATACCGATAGTCCACACTACTGAGTCACTGGTATAGTCTTCTAGACGTGACGCACTCGTCATTCAGACTACACCACTAATCAGTAACACTTGGACCGAATACTATTACCCTAAATACACAAGGTAAATAGCATTGACCTCTTACGTCGTACAAAACACCTCGACGTTCACTGGGTGTACACATAATTACATATAGTCACTGTACTGGTCACAGACTCATTACACAGTCTAATTAAGCATGGCACGGATTACTATACTTGTCACTGTATAATCACATCCATAAAGATAATCCCACTCACCTGGAAGCACAAGTAATCAGTTGTCTTATATCACTAAGCCTTCATCTTTCCGTTTATCACCTGAGAATCATCACATAATATCCCAAGGTAGTATAGTATTCAAGTGTTAAGTCACATTTCACATTTAACATAAAATATTCACAAGACAGATAGGTTTTCGAGCACCACACAATTTTCAAATAGTATAATGTTTTCGAGCAGCAAAAGATTTTCGAGCACACTATGTTTTCGAGTAGAGTTCTTGAGCACAATATAGTTTTCGAGCACACACTATTTTCGAGCACTACTTCTATTTTTTTAAGCACTATTTTCGGACACTAGAGGTTTTCGAGCACACTATTTTCGAGCATCTGCATCTTCTTCATCAGCTCGCTGATGAAGCTGATTTCATGCCCAAAAACTCGATTTTCACTTGTTTTGGTCAAATTTGAGCATAAGGAAACATACATAACATGTATAAACACTTTTCCTAACCATAAACATCAAAATCTAACATTTATACACAAGGTTTAGGATCAAAGTATCAAAATACCCAATTTACACTAACATGAACCCTAACTTTAAATCACCATATCAAATCGTTTTAGCTCAATTCACAGCACCATTAGATCTTAGAGCATAAGTCTAACATGTTTCTAAGTCTAAAACATAATCATTAACACATGCATAGCAAATCAAACACTTAAAACCCAATTCACCCAAACCCACTTAAAACCCATTTGAATTCATCAAAATTGAAGATACTTACCTTGTTTTGATTATAAAATCTCAAAGGATTAGACACATCGGGACTTAATCTTCAATTTGCACTTGTTGATTTTAAGGATTTAAAGAGAAGAGAGTGTTTTAGGGTTTTATTAGGGTTGTTTAGTTGCTAAAAAGGAAAGAATGAAACGTACAGTCTTATATATTTAATTTAGGTTCCTTCACATGAAGGTAAGCTCTCCCATCTAACACACGGGTATTTACCAGGTATCTGAAACCCAAAATCTTTAATAACTTAATCATTTTAAGTCCGATTTACAAAAGGAAATATGTTCTGTGACCTTTGTCACAAAACGCACATTATCCCATACACGATAATTATAAAACACATAATTATTAAAATCACTTTAATAACACAGAAGGGTAAATAGGTTATTACCTACTAGATCCAAAATGAGGTTGTTACAAATCTACCCCCCTTAAAGGAGATTCCGTCCTCGGAATCTGGTCAAGGTTAAACAACTGAGGGTATCTAGAGGTCATCAACTCCTCGGTCTCCCATGTCAGATTGGTGCCTAAACTATGCTTTTATTCCACAAGCACCATTGAAATCTCTTTCTTGCGCAACTTAGTCACTTTTCTGTCGACGATTCTCACTGGTTCCTCCAGCAATTTCTTACTAGAATCTACTTTCAGATCTTGTAGAGGAAGAATCTGACTTTCATCGTCCACTTTACACTTACGAATATAGCAAATGTTGAATGTGTCATGAATACCAGCTAACTCTGGAGGAAGATCTAACACTACTGTTTGATCGTTCAGCACTTGACGGATTCTAAAAGGACCAATGTACCTTGGAGCTAAATTTCCTCATTTACCGAATCGAATTACACCCTTCTACGGTGACACTTTTAAATACACACATTCACCCAAAGTAAACGTCATTGGTTATCGACGCGGATCAGCATACATCTTTTGTCGATCTCTAGCAGCTTTCAACTTTTCACGTGCCATAGCCACTTTTTTTGCAGTCTGCTGCACAATTTCTGGACCCGCAAACTGTTTCTCACCTGCCTCCAACCAACACGATAGAGTTCGACACTTTCTACCATACAACATTTCATACGGCGGCATGCCAATGCATGAATGATAGGAGTTGTTGTAAGCAAATTCGATCAATGGCAGATGATAATCCCACGATCTACCATATTCTAACATACAAGCTCTTAACATCTCCTCTAAATGCTGAATAGTTCGTTCACTTTGACCGTCAGTCTGAGGATGATAGGCTGTACTAAGGTTGACATGAGTACCCAAATTTTCTTGTAGACTATTCCAGAAACTAGACATAAATCTTGAATCTCTATCTGACACAATAGACAACGGTATCCCATGTCGCGATACTATTTCATATAGGTACAACTGAGCTAATTTCATCAACGAAGCTGTTTCACTAGTAGATAGAAAACTTTTGGTTAAACGGTCCACTATTACCCAAATCATATCATTTCCTTTCTGGGTTCTGGGTTCTGGGTAGTTTTGTCACAAAATCCATGGTGATATGTTCCCATTTCCACTCTGGAATCTCTAATTGACGTAAAGACCCATACGGTTTCTGGTGTTCTGCTTTCACTTGGGCGCAAATATGACACTTTTCCACGTATTGCGTGTTGTTTATTTTCATAGTTGGCCACCAATATAACACTTTTAGATCATGGTACATTTTTGTACTACCAGGATGCACAGATAATCTCGATTTATTTGCTTCATTTAAGATTAAATCCCTTAATCCTCCAAGCAAAGGCACCCAAACTCGTTCACGATAAGTCTTTAATCCCCGAGAATCATTCATCAATTCTACTCTTCTTTTTACCATTAACTCAGATTTCAAATGTTCATCTTGTAATGCTTCGAGTTGAGTTATCTTTAGTCGATCCACTAAATCAGACACAATCTCAATTCACATAAACTTTACACTGTCAGCGGATTTCTTACGACTAAACGCATCAGCCATGACATTTGCCTTGCCAGGATGATATCTGATCTCACAGTCGTAATCATTGACTAGTTCTTGCCACCGTCTCTGGCGCATATTCATCTCTTTCTGTGAAAAGATATACTGTAAACTTTTATGATCGGTGCAGATAACACAATACGTACCATAAAGATAATGCCTCCACAACTTTAATGCAAACACTACTGCAGCCATTTCTAAATCATGTGCTGAATAATTCTTTTCACTTGGTTTTAACTGTCGAGGCGCATACGCAATTACACGATCTCTTTGCAATAATACACAGCCCAAACCAGATAACGACGCGTCACAATACACAACGAAATCGTCGGATCCCTTGGGTAAGGCTAACACTGGCGCTTGACACAACAAACTTTTCAAAGTTTGAAACGCAGTTTCTTGTTCATTACCCCACTAAAAGACACATCCTTTCTAGTTAACTTTGTCAAAGAACTTGCAATCTTTGAAAAATATTTAATAAACCGTTGGTAGTAACTGGCCAATCCCAGAAAACTCTTGATTTCTGTTCGATTCTTTGGCGAATTCCAATTCATCACAGCTTCAATTTTTGATGGATCCACTTTTATACCTTCTGCACAGATAATATGACCCAAAAATTGAACTTCACGTAACCAGAACTCACACTTTGGAAAATTTTCCACACAATTGTTCACGTCTTAAGAGTTCTAACACTTGTCTTAAATGCTCAGCATGCTCGGGTTCAGTTTTGGAGTATACTAAGATGTCATCAATGAACACGATAACAAACATATCCAAAAATGATTTACACACTCTATTCATGAGATCCATGAAAATTGCTGGAGCGTTTGTTAACCCAAATAGCATCACTAAGAACTCATAATGACCATAACGAGTACAAAATGTAGTCTTAGGAATGTCAGATTCAGCAACACGAACCTGGTGATATCCCGAATGTAGATCTATTTTCGAAAAGAACGAAGCTCCTTGAAGCTGATCAACTAAGTCATATATTCTAGGAAGTGGATACTTATTCTTCACTGTTATTTTATTTAGTTCACGATAATCTATACACATTCGGAGCGTACCATCTTCCTTTTTCACGAATAACACTGGTGCACCCCACATCGAAGAACTCGGACGAATGAACCCGCGGTCCAACAGTTCTTGAATTTGGGACATCATTTCATGAATTTCTGAAGGAGCTAATCTATACGGAGCTTTAGCAACCGACGTAGCCCCTTGCACTAACTCAATCTTATATTCAATTTCCCTGACCGGCGGTAAGCCTGGCAATTCATCTGGGAACATTTCTGGATATTCGGACACCACATGAATATCAGACACTACCTTCTTTTCCTTTTTTACATCGATCACAAAGGCTAAGAAAGATTCACAGCCCTTGGGCAAAGATTTTTGAGCTTTCATCATCGACAATAATGGACAACGGAACCCTCCGCGATCACCACGAGCTACTACCCATTTCCCACCAGCCACCGAAAAAGAGATAATTTTTCTATCGCACTTAATACTGGCCTTATGGTCACTAAGCCAATTCATGCCTAGCACAACATCAAATCTTGGTATAGGCATCACTAGGCAAGTCACAGGGAAAAGACTACCCTCTATGTCAATAGTAATTGCCGTCACCCACTTCAACACTCAAGGGTTCATTTATTACACTAACAGGCACATTTAACTTAGCACAAAATGCAGTTGACACAAACGAGCTTTTTGCTCCACAGTCAAATAATACACGAGCCGGCACATAGTTTACTAAGAACATACCGGTGATTGCATCGTCAGTAGCAGTGGCAGCGTCTACTGACATCTAAAAGGCTCTAGCTTCAGGTGGTGGAGGATTCTTGCGCTTCTGCCCCACAGAGGAAGCAGATGATCCCCCAGCTAACACAGCACGTACCCATGACCCGGACCTCGCCCTAGAATAACTCTTTCTTGCAGCTGGACACTCTGCAGATCTGTGACCCTCTTTATGACAGTTCCAACACACATTATTCTTAAATGAACAATCTTGAGGCTCATGTCCCACTATACCACAACGCAAACACTGTTTCGTTAATGTTGAACAATGCCCACTATGTGAAGACTTACACATTCTACACCATGTCTTCTGACCACTTGACACTGATCCACCCTGGCTAAATTGCTCTTTTGGCTTAAACCGACTTGATTTCTTTGATTGCTGGCTAGACTGACTTGCCGCTGATTTCACTTGCGACACACTTTCAGTTTTCACACTTCTGGCAGCCTTAATGTCACTTTCAGTTACCTTTTCCATCATATGCGCTTGTGGCAAAGTAGTAGTAAGTCATGCAATCGTGCGATACTCAGGTTGCAAAATTTCTACAAACCGTTGCACTCTGGATTGTTCGTCTGGTATCCACTGATGCACAAACCTTAACTTGTCCATAAACTACTCAAACACTTCATCGACGGTCATTTTAAAAGGACCCATTCATACCGATTATAAACGTTTCACAATAGTTGATTTCATCGCAAGGTATTTGACCTCTAAATGATACATTTTACAAACATTGCATTCATTTTTGAAAGACAAACTTTCATTACATCGAAAGTTGACAGCATTCATACCATTTCATAATATAATCAACTATAAATGACTTAATAATATTCTTGATGAACTCAATGACTCGAATGCAACGTCTTTTGAAATATGCCATGAATGACTCCAAGTAATATCTCTAAAATGAGCAAATGTACAGCGGAAGATTTCTTTAATACCTGAGAATAAACATGCTTTAAAGTGTCAACTAAAAGGTTGGCGAGTTCATTAATTTATCGTAATCAGTCATTTCCATAATTTTTAATAGACCACAAGATTTCATTTTCATAGTTAACTGCAGGAACACTCATCTACAAAAATTATAATACAGGAACACTCATCTGCATTAAAATCAATTCATATGGTGAACACCTGATAACCGACATTAACAAATGCATATAGAATATCCTCAAATATACAGGTGTACTCATCTGTATGTAAAAGCGAAGTACTAAAGCATCCATAACCTAGATGGGGATTTTTAGACCCATAGATCTAACTTCAGGATTCGCGTCAATTAGGTGGTCTGTTCCCTAATTCTTTATAACGACCCTCAAATTTCCAACATTTATATATCCTTTCATCATTTATTTTGTCCAAACAATATAATTAAACATAACAATTTAACTTTAATCAATAATTGTTAAGCGTTAAGAATTATAAAACTTAATAGTGAACTTTGTGTAATAAACGACGAGTTAATAAAAGACGGAAATAATAAGCTAATTAATTTTCGTGAACAAAATATAATACTATAAAACTTGTAGCCTTTAAACAATTAAATTAAAACCTTTAATGAGCTATTTAAGCTAATCTAAAGTACAAGGTTTAAAACGAAAAAGTTCCAAACCCTCCCTTGAAAATCCTAGCCGCATTATTTAATAAAAAAGTGGGCAAAATGACTTTTCTACCCTCCTAAAATTCGGCCACTTTTACCACCACCCTAAACCCTAACTTTTGCTTCAAGTATTCCCCTTTAAACCCTAATTCTAGAATCCTCCAATCTCTCCTATAAATAGGGACCTAGGCTAGAGCTATTCTTGTATCAAATCATTCTCACAATTCTCTCTCAAATTTCTCTCTCCCTCTCTCCTAATTTCTGCCAAGAAAAACCGAAAACCACCACCCCATCTTCAAGATCTTCAAGTGATCTTCAAGAAATCTTCAAGTTATTCATCATATTCTTCGTGTTCTTCGAAGATATTCAAAGGTGTTCTTCAAATCTTCAAGGTTTTGATCTTCGTCTTTAAGTGTTCATCAACTTTTCTTGTTAATCTTCATAGATCTTCATCAAGGTAAAAACCCTAGATCCAAAACTCTTAAAGTTTACTTTCAATTCATGTTATATTCATAATCGTATTCATACTAGATCATATACATATATATTGTTCATGTAAAAAAAAGATAAGAATATATACATATGCATATACCTACGGCCTCTATATATATATATATATATATATATATATATATATATATATATATATATAATTATTTGATCTTTAAAACCCTAGAAGATTTGATCAAGATTTGTTAATGATTTAAAAATGGAAACAAGATATATACACCACATATACATGTATTTATTATTTAAGAAGAATATATATACATATATATATATATATATATATATATATATATATGTATATATATATATATACACGACATAAATATATATAAATATACATTAAATAGTTAAAACCCTAATTAATTAAACCTAACCCTAATTATTAAACCCTGAGACATTAATTAAACCCTAATTCTTAAATACTACTTTACTTAACTAACCCTAACTAATGAAACCCTAATACTACTTATACAATTAATTAACATGTATACACTATTACTATTACTAACACCTATAACCTACTACTTATATTGTAACACATAAAAACATTTTGGGATATGTATTAGAGATGTATAGATCTTCAAACTTTCTTGACGAATGGTTTCTACGAAACTCTAGGCGAAAGGGTTTGGATTTTCCGATTTAAAGGTTCCTATAGCTCAAGCCCCTAGACCTGAAATGGCCATTCGAAAGGAAAGGGGTGATTGGAAGCTTATCTAATACGGCAAGTATCCTAAAATGGAAAACACTATTAAAGTAGAAACTTTCTAGTTATAGAAACTTACTAAGATAAGAAACCTACTAAAAGTTGAAACATTCTAAAAATAGAAACTTACTAGAAAAGGAAAACGAACTATAAACACTATCATACTTAAACATTTACTTAAACACGGGCAAAAACACTTACTACTCTTAAATGTCAATAGGTTGACTTATCTGCTCACTCATCCAACTTTCTATTCCGAGGAATAACTCTCTCATCTACTTACTAAGGTGAACTCATAGCCCCACTCTTTATTGCTAGCAAACTTACTTACTTTTATTGGGGTGAGACACATGCTGTTTTTACATTTTACACTTTAGACACAAGTACCAACTGCTAAAACTATGCTATACCCGGCTATATCCGACTAAGTCTCTACAGTGATATTTTTAATTGATCATTGATTGCATGCTTAATTATTTGGGGTAGGCCTATCGGGAGTAACGTCCCTGATACATTTGACTAAGTCTTTGTATTATTTGATAATGAAATTAAACCGACAAGGACAGACACAACTTGTTATTGGGGAAAACTTGAACGTTTAGTCTAAATATCACGCCTTGGCATAACTTTTTTATCCTGCGGGAGATCAACTTTATAAACTAAATCTTGTGGTCTAAAAATAATGATAACTACTTTTGTTAAACCTAGGATTTCACTCTACCTTTTTGGTTGGCACTTTAGCATGTTTGTCTCAGGTGTTGATTGATTCAAGCTTACTTACTTACTGCTTATGTGATGCTACTTGGACTTAGGAACAAGAGATATCGCATTTACTATTCTTGCATTTGAAACATTTACTTTATTGTAATTTCAATTCTTGTAACGACATTTCATTTTCCGCAGCGTACTCTCAATAAAGTTTTATTTTATTATGTAGTATTTTTCTGGTATATTATAATATGTTGGTTTATTTGATATTAGTGAAGTTTCTTCCAGACCCTATCTGGAGGACGTTAAAAGTGATTAAATACATATTTATACGATACTTGTATAAGTATTATAAGTTATAAGTATATATGTCAATGAACGTTATGTATAGTTATCGTTTTGAAAATTTAAATTAGTAGTTTCAAATTCTACTTATAACTCATTGTTATTAGTACACAATGAGATGTTAAACCATCCTTAGATCATGTTAAATATTTATAAATACATATATATACACAAACGTATAATTATCGTATGTTATATAGTTCGTGATATCATCGGTCAAATTGGACGGTCAAACGTTGTGTAAAACTCTTTTCAAAACATAAGTCTCAACAATTTAGATTTCTTATCGTGTTGGTAAGGTTTAATTTATGTAAATATTAATCTGATAAGTATAGAACGATCGGAAAAATCCGGGTCATTACAGAAGTTCTTTCATACATAACTCTAAATCCGAGGGATTTACTCATTTGATGATAATCACATTATCATCCTTCTAACTTTAATGTTAACATTTCGAGTCGAAGGACTCATACCTTGATAAAAATCGATCCATTAGTTTTCACTACCTTGAAACAATTATTACACAATTATCCTCTAGAATTTTAAAATCTTCAATCAATTTTTCTCAAACAAATACACTCTTAAATACAAGTATCCTGTTTTCCAAAGATTTCTTACACGAGTCTTTATTTTCAAACTATCTTGGAATTTATGAAAAATGATTTTTCACTTATGTGATTTATAAAACCTTATACATAAACTTAACTTTACGTACTTTGACTAGTACATATCAAATTATACTTTCACTTCTACAAATTTCCACTTTGATTAAATCGAAATTACTTTACAAAATTTTACGTAACCCTAGTTGTACTATGAACATCATTTCGTCACCTCCACTAAAATTACTTTCACTAATTATATAAACACTTTCGCATTTTTAGCAATTTACCTTTGTTTCATTAAATTAAACATTCTTTTAAACAACTCTTTTTCATATTGTTCAAATTATTTCACATAAAATAGTACGTGTTGTACATAACTCAAGTTTTACCAATAGCTCTGCTTCGTTTATATTGTTATAACAAATGTCGCAACTTTTCAAAAATTACTTTGGTTTATTATTAAAACTTTCGTATTGCTCTCCAATGTGTTTGGATCACCTTTATTCTCATTCTCCAAGCAAGAACGAGACTTACCTCTTTACGTACATCATTTCTTCCTTGCTATGTTATTCGTTAAGAAGTTTCTACTTCCGGTATTTCACGGCCAAACCACGATGCTCTCGTAGACATCAATACTACGATCTTTTGAACAAGGAGGCAAAGGTTCCTCCATTATAGAAACAATATCTTATAAACAATGATTCACCTTTATTCGAATCCGCTTTTAAACTCGTAAGTAAATAAAAGACCGACTTGCCATTGGCGCAAAAACACTTTTCCTACTCTAAAGAAGTTACCTTAGACATTTATGAAGATACTCTAAACATTTATCCCATTTTGGATTGCAACTAGATGTTATTCTAGTCACGTTTTAATCTATGATTCGACATGAAACTGAAATCATAAATTTTGAAGCTACATCCTGAAACTATTTCAAAAAACAAGTTCTCATGTGTACTAAACAGCGACTTTCATTTAATCGCTCATATTATCTTAAGGACAATGAATCCTCAACTAACATCTCATTTTTCTATTAGACATCTCTTGAAAACTAAAGGTACTATGGTTACCTTTCGCAACTTAAAGCTGGTACTATCTCTAACAAACACCAGCCATACATCAAACTACGAAATTGAAATCTCTACGTACTTCATTCTATTTATCTGCCCTACTATTGCGGCATAAACACTCAAAATCTTAATGAGTTCAACGACACATTTAATGCTGATATAGCATCAACTTTCCTTTTAAAGGAAAACTAGTCAAACGACACTCTTGTTATTCCTTGGAAAATCTCCGCATTCAATGCATTTTGTAAACGACCTAATAAGGTTAAGGATTATGAGATCAAACGTGTAAACAAAACAATATACTTATTGTTAACACTCATTGGAATTCATGAAAGGGCCTCGATTGTACTAGGGAACGTTAAAATCAAACTTTTAAAATCCATTGGGATTCGTGTAGCAGCCCCTAATATACATGGGAACGCAAAAACCAAATGATACGGAAATACCTCCATCTCTTCTCAACTGCTGATGCAAACGAGAGCTCTACTTAAAACTTCGGGACGAAGTTTCTAATAACGGGGAGGTACTATAAGGACTCTCAAATTTTCAACATTTATATTTCCTTTCATCATTTATTTTTCCCAAACAATATAATTAAACATAACAATTTAACTTAAATCAATAATTGTTAAGCGTTAAGAATTATAAAACCTAATAATGAACTTTGTGTAATAAACGACGAGTTAATAAAAGACAGAAATAATAAGCTAATTAATTTTCATGAACAAAATATAATACTATAAAACTTGTAGCCTTTAAACAATTAAATTAAAACCTTTAATGAGCTATTTAAGCTAATCTAAAGTACAAGGTTTAAAATGAAAAAGTTCCAAACCCTCCCTTGAAAACCCTAGCCGAATTATTTAATAAAAAAGAGGGCAACATGACTTTTCTACCCTCCTAAAATTCGGCCACTTTTACCACCACCCTAAACCCTAACTTTTTCTTCAAGTATTCCCCTTTAAACCCTAATTCTAGAATCCTCCAATCTCTCCTATAAATAGGGACCTAGGCTAGACATATTCTTGTACCAAATCATTCTCACAATTCTCCCTCAAATTTCCCTCTCCCTCTCTCCTAATTTCGGCCAAGAAAAACCGAAAACCACCACCCCATCTTCAAGATCTTCAAGTGATCTTCAAGAAATCTTCAAGTTATTCATCGTGTTCTTCGAAGATCTTCAAAGGTGTTCTTCAAATCTTCAAGGTTTTGATCTTCATCTTCAAGTGTTCATCAACTTTTCTTGTTAATCTTCATAGATCTTCATCAAGGTAAAAACCCTAGATCCAAAACTCTTAAAGTTTACTTTCAATTCATGTTATATTCATAATCGTATTCATACTAGATCATATACATATATATTGTTCATGTAAAAAAAAGATAAAAATATATACATATACATATACCTACGGCCTATATATATATATATATATATACACACACACATATATATATATATACATATATACATATATATATATATACATATATATATATATATATATATACATATACATATATATATATATATATACATATATATATAATTTTATTTGATCTTTAAAACCCTAGAAGATTTGATCAAGATTTGATCAAGATTTGTTAATGATTTAAAAATGGAAACAAGATATATACACCACATATACATATATTTATTATTTAAGAAGAATATATATACATATATATATATATATACACGACATAAATATATATACATATACATTAAATAGTTAAAATCCTAATTAATTAAACCTAATCCTAAATATTAAACCCTAGGACATTAATTAAACCCTAATTCTTAAATACTACTTTAATTAACTAACCCTAATTAATGAAACCCTAATACTACTTACACTATTAATTAACATGTATACACTATTAGTATTACTAACACCTATAACCTACTACTTATATTGTAACACATAAAACATTTTGGGATATGTATTAGAGATGTATAGTTCTTCAAACTTTCTTGACGAATGGTTTCTACGAAACTCTAGGCGGAAGGGTTTGGATTTTTCGATTTAAAGGGTCCTATAGCTCAAGCCTCTAGACCTGAAATGGCCATTCGAAGGGAAAGGGGTGATTGGAAGCTTATCTAATACGGCAAGTATCCTAAAATGGAAAACACTCTTAAAGTAGAAACTTTCTAGTTATAGAAACTTACTAAGATAAGAAACCTACTAAAAGTGGAAACTTTCTAAAAATAGAAACTTACTAGAAAAGGAAAACGAACTATAAACACTATCATACTTAAACATTTACTTAAACATGGGCAAAAACACTTACTACTCTTAAATGTCAATAGGTTGATTTATCTACTCACTCATCCAACTTTCTATTCCGAGGAATAACTCTCTCATCTACTTACTAAGGTGAACTCATAGCCCCACTCTTTACTGCTAGCAAACTTACTTACTTTTATTGGGGTGAGATACATGCTATTTTTACATTTTACACTTTAGATACAAGTACCAACTGCTAAAACTATGATATACCCGACTATGTCCGACTAAGTCCCTACAGTGATATTTTTAATTGCTCGTTGATTGCATGCTTAATTATTGAGGGTAAGCCTATCGGGAGTAACGTCCCCGATATATTTGATTAAGTCTTTGTATTACTTGATAATGAAATTAAACCGACAAGGACAGACACAACTTGTCATTGGGGCAAACTTGAACGTTTAGTCTAAATATCACACCTTGGCATAACTTTTTGATCCTGTGGGAGATCAACTTTATAAACTAAATCTTGTGGTCTAAAAATAACGATAACTACTTTTGTTAAACCTATGATTTCACTCAACCTTTTTGGTTGACACTTTAGCATGTTTGTCTCAGGTGCTGATTGATTCAAGCTTACTTAGTTACTGCTTATGTGATGCTACTTGGACTTAGGAACAAGAGATATCGCATTTACTATTCTTGCATTTGAAACATTTACTTTATTGTAATTTCAATTCTTGTAACGACATTTCATTTTTCGCTGCGTACTCTCAATAATGTTTGATTTTATCATGTAGTATTGTTCTCGTATATTATAATATGTTGGTTTATTTGATATTAGTGACGTTTCTTCCAGACCCTATCTGGAGGACGTTACATTCTTAGGCTACCAAGCTAAAAGGGTGATATTCATTTTCGATAATCCAACCATAGAATGTAGTTTCGATTACTTGTGTCTATTTCGTAAAACATTTATAAAAGCAGTGCATGTATTCTCAGTCCCAAAAATATATATATTGCAAAAGCATTTAAAAAGAGAGCAAATGAAACTCACTATACGATATTTTGTAGTAAAAATATGCATACGATGGAACTGAAGAGTGCAAGGTTGGCCTCGGATTCATGAACCTATATCATATATATATATATATATATATATATATATATATATATATATATATATATATATATATATATATTAGTTATATCAGTTTTATATTAATAACCTATATGTTGCATATATTCATTTTATATTTAAAATAAATAAAAATATAAATTTTGTTATGTTATATGTATTAAATATTTTTGTATATATATGTCGTTTGTTTGTTAAAATTATAATAATACCTAAATAATATTAGTAATGATAAAAATAATAATAATGATCATAGATTTAAAAATGACACTTTTAATATAAATGATAAAAATGATAACTTTAATAAAAATTTTAAAATTGTTTAATAAAAATGTCAATTTTAATAATAATGAATACTAATAATAATAACTATAAAAATAATGATTTTACTAATAATAATAATGCTTCTAATATTTATATTAATAACTATAATGATAATAATGCTACTAATAATAATAATAATGCTTATGATAATAATATAAAAAAATAACAATAATAATAAAAATAATAATCTTGATAATTCTATTAATACTAATAAAAATAATAATCTTCATCATAAACCGTTACCATATATTAGTGATCCTCATCATCATTTACTCGTGTATCATGTCACCAAAATCATCATCATAATTCAATTATAATTATCATCATATAATCTCATAATCTAAACACGATCATAATCATATAAACCGTCATCATATCTAACCTTGTCACCATTTCATTTTCTTTCCATCATCTTAATCATCTATTATGATCACCGCTAATCATCATCAACCAGCACCATCATAATCATTATCTATATCATCGCCCATATCAATATCTGTATCATTATACGGATCATTTATGTAAATTTAATCATCATATTCATCGTAATAACTATCATCATCTTAATTTTAATCAACGGGTTTCATTATTATCTATGTATCACAATCCATATCATGTAATCATTTTATCATAATCATTAAGTCGTAATCTATCAACACCTCCCAACATCATCTATATTAATCGATATTAATATTATTAACTTGCCATCACCTTGTCTTATATTGTCTCATCTTATTCGTTATAAATAAATAAAAAATATCAAACGTAGCAGCAGTTTTCGAACAGCCCAACAATCTGGAGCCCAATCAACAATTATAATTCGGCCCATGCTGTAGCAAACGTCCAATTCAGCCTAATCCAATTAAATTGACCTCGGCCTAATTATATATAAAAAAACACATTATAATCCCAACATGCAAATTATTACTGGGAGACATTCAAGTCCTATTCATTTCATCTTGTCGGCCACGAAAAAGAAAGAAGGAAAGCCACATGTTTTCACTTTATCTACGATTAAATGTATCATCATCTTTTTCCTTTCATTATTAGAAAAATAGAAAACGTTAAGCTAAAACGAAAATAACAATTGAGAGCGAGAGAAGAGAAGAGAGAAATGGAGAAGAGTGGCTGTTGGTTGTGATGAAGGTGATGA